>NW_023270498.1:11940598-12052384 GCF_011800145.1 Mirounga leonina
GGAAGGAAGGAAGGAAGGAAGGAAGGAAGGAAGGAAGGAAGGAAGGAGGGAGGGAAGGAAGGGGTAGGGAGCGGGGTAAGGAGGAGCAATGGAGGGAGGGCCTATATGTATGCACATATTAAATCTTAGCAAGGTTGGCACTCAAAATTGGAGGACCATTTTTGGTGACACAGCATAACATCTGAATACATTCTATAATCCCCAAAGAATAGGAAGTTCAACAGTTCTTTCCCACGCCCCAGGATTTAAGTGAAACCCACAAATGTCATAAGGAATCAAAGGGTTCTATCCCAAAAGAATTGTGGTGTTCTTCCTACCAAGTGGAATCTATAATATTCAGTGGGATTCCTCCATTAGGTTTGGTGAGGATAGGTTATTGTAGTCATTGGGGTATCAGCTTATTAAGAGACTGCTATCCTCTACTAAATTCCTTTGAGTCAAAGAGGAAGTGACATGTTAACAGAAAAATGTCTTCTTGTAAATTTCTTTACGCACAAACATGTTTTTCCAAAAGGCTAATTACAAACATCTCAATGTGTGGGTTATTACTATTCCATTAAAAAAAATACATATCATTGTCCTAAAATCATCTTCTAAAAGAAATGGTCACAGAAGTGACTCTTTGTTTTGAGCTTTTTTTGATTATAAGAAAAAGACTCACTAAAATTGCCTTAGAAAGGGAGTTTTCTGGAGGTGCCTGGGTGGCTCAGTCAGTTAAGCATCTGCCTTCAGCTCAGGTCATGATCCCAGGGTCTTGGGATTGAGCCCTGCATTGGCCTCCCTGCTCAGCGGGAGCCTGCTTCTCCCCCTTTCTGCCTGCTCCCCCCCACCCTTGTGCTCTCTCTCTGTGATATAAATAAATAAAATCTAAAAAAGAAAAAGAAAGGGAGTTTTCTCATACAGCTATGCAGGGAAATAGAATATCTGGAATCCCATCCACATGGAACCAAGGCTTAAGAAAGCCAAACATCTAGGATTTGTGGGAAAAAAAGAATTGCATGGGCCTGGACCATATGTCATCAGCACCAGGTCAGCTCCTTTTGTCCCCAGTGGCAGGTGTTTGCAGATAATTTTTCTAGCACTCTACTCTTAGGGCTACCCTGAAATTCCCCTTTGTATTTCCTTACTCCTGTTTTTTATCTGCCTCTCCCCTTGCTACCAGTTCAGTGATTTACTTAATCACTTCTTAGAGAGAAAATCTGATTTGCCCCTTCTTTAATACAAGCACACACCAATTAGCAAAATATTCACTGCATATATTTATCAAAGTTGAAACTACACTGGTGAGCCTCTTGCACATAGCTTCCCCCATAACATTTTTTAAAGAGTAAGTGAACAATTGAACTGACACCTTTAGAATTTTAGTGATTCTATAAAGATAGAATTGAAGTTATTAACATTTTTTTTTCCACGAGGAACAAAAGCAGTTTAAATCCTATGTTAAGAGTCACTACAGAAGCAATGACAAGAGATTAGCAAAGCTGCGGGGGCAGGGGTTGGGGAAGTCTGAAGTCTGCTCTGCTCTGCTCACTAGAGTGGAGAAAGCCTTACCCCTGTGTGCCTGGCTTTCACAATGTGCCATGTCAGCTCCAACCCTAGCAAAGCACAAAGGCCTCGACAGCCACTCCTGATACCATATACTCTAGAATGCTCAACCCTTGGAATCCCAAGGGTGTGTTACAATCCCAGTAAAATCAGCACTATACTTTAGAGATTGTTAAGGGCTAAATTGTGCTGAATTGGTTTTACCTCTTATTAGAGGGATGCTGGATTATGGTCCCCGGGAAACCCTCGCTAAGGAAGCATTAACAGAGCCAACAAGGGAGGGTGAGATCTGGATTGGCCAAGAGGAAAAGGGAGAGTGTCCTAGGAAAAAGTATAGGAGGGAAATAGGTCTTATAAAAATGTTGAGTAGGGAAAAGACAACCCAGTATGAAAAAAAAAATGAATTAAAGGTGTCTTATGAAATCACATTGAAATCTTAAAGAGTCGGGGTGGTGAAAGGCCACTGAAAGCCATATAGAGGAGTTTCGTCTTTCTATGGTAAGAAATAGGAGGCCACTACAGATTGTTGGACAGAATATTGGTGTGAGAAAACTTTAAGCCATCTCACCCTCGTACACAAAGTGGGTTGCTTTCTTGAAGAAGCTCCTAGGTCTGGCCTAAGACTAATGTACCAATGTTCTTCCAAATGAAGACTCTTTTACCTGCAAGTTGGAGTGACCATTATCTGATTTTCTGAGAGCTCAAAATTATGAAAAGGAGTCACCTTGCTTAATAACTGTTCCACTACATTTACACTATGTTGTCCCATTGCTAGCACAATCTTATGCACAAAATCCCCTTAGACCATGTATTTTCTTGTTTTGATAGAGCATATAGATTGCAGAAATATTTGTAATTGTGCCATTTGTTTGGTGTTGCTAAAAATATTTTATTGTGGTATATTTTTGGTCATATGGTATATTCCATGTAAAGAGTAAGGTATTTAATTAGGTTGGATTTTATTTTAATTTTTTTTGTTGGTGGGGAAGGGAGTAATATGAAGTATTTACTCTTGATATAAAGATTATAAAGGCTGCTGGAAATCAGGGTTCAGAGAAGCCCCTGGACTTTCTGGTTGGGGAAAGAATGAGATTCCTAACCTCTGCCCTGCTGATTGGAAGTAATTGGAAATGTCAGGGAGAAAAATAAAGATCCTAAAAAGGATACTATAAAAGAGATAGAGACCTAGACACAACTTGGTTTCTGCCTGAGCCTTATGGCCAAGAGGCAGAATAATTTCAAGTTTCAAAGAATGGATGTGGAAACTGATCATGACCCTGTGTTCCTGGGGACTAGCTTGGCCCTGATTAAGGGGCTGTGGGGGAGGATCTGGAGAACTGTCAGGAGGGGACCCAGGCCACTTTGTTCTGAAGTGCCCTGGGCTGAGTGGAGCTCCAAGAAAGAAGATTCCTTCACCTTCACACCAGCAAGAGCCACTGTGGACTGGAGAGGGACATCCTCTGTGACTATAGCAGCAGTGGGCACCACAAGCTCAGGTCCCAACACAGGGACTGAGAAATGTCCACTGGTCATGGCTGTAACAAGCAGCACCTTGAGAAGTCTTGCTTCAAATGGAAGCAAGTGTGAATAACTTCCAGATTCAACTGGAAGTGGCAAGAAGAAACAAGACTAGTTTCTTGGTATTCTTAAATACTAAGGGCATTATTCCCTAATAATTTGGGTGGAAAGGGAAGAAGAAGAGAGAATGAGCGCAAATGACCTTGAATTGCTGCCAGTAGGGCCAATAGGAGCTCTCTGTTTACTGGTGTCACTACAGGGAGGCCATATTTTGCACCTGGCAATGGAACATGAGGCAACCCAGCTCATAGGTAGCAAATAAACACTGATGATGTGTGCACATTTAATTGTGTCTCAAGACACCTGGGAAGCCAGAAAGATAAACCTGCTACAAGTCTAAATAAGTGGAGATGTGATGATGTCAGTGAAGTTAATTGAATAGACTATGTGATGAGGAAACAAGAAGAACAAACCACGATTTGCTGGAGTATTTGAAAGTTTCCCTGTAGGGCACCTGGGTGGCTTAGTCGGTTAAGCATCTGCCTTCGGCTCAGGTCATGATCCCAGGGTCCCCCTCCAATTCATGATCCCAGAGTCCTGGGATTGGACCTGCGTTGGGCTCCCAGCTCAACACGGAGTCTGCTTCTCCTTCTTCTTCTGCCCCTCCCCCTTCTCCTGCTCTCTCTCAAATAAATAAAACCTTAAAAAAAAAAAAGGAAAAGAAAGTTTCCCTGCATTATTAGGACATTGAGATTATTTGTCAGCAACCTTAATTATTACAAATCTGTTTTGCATATTACATGCTCGCATATAATGCTAGAATTTTCCCAGGAGTCACATCCTATGATTTTTATTAATTTATA
This sequence comes from Mirounga leonina, assembly GCF_011800145.1. Lineage (NCBI taxonomy): Eukaryota > Metazoa > Chordata > Mammalia > Carnivora > Phocidae > Mirounga > Mirounga leonina. Next base: position 11,944,525 of record NW_023270498.1, read on the forward strand.
ATGAATTGAACTATTAGCTTTTAAAAAGACTTCCAGAAAAATTTATATAGCTAATTATAAAATATCTAAGGGCTAATTATTCATTTTGTAAATAGCTCCTTTCTTCTTTCCCTTCTTACATACTCACTGTTTACAATTGATCAAAAGATGAGCAATAAAATGTAGAGACCTTAGAACACTTGTTTTTGAACTTCCGAGTTTTTAAAAAATTTTTTTAAAGATTTTACCCATTTATTTGACAGAGAGAGGGAACACAAGCAGAGGGAGTGGGAGAGGGAGAAGCAGGTTTTCTGCCGAGCAGAGAGCCAGATGTGGGGCTCCATCCCAGGACCTGGGATCATGACCTGAGCTGAAGATAGATGTTTAACCAACTGAGCCACCCAGGCACCCCTGGACTTCAGTTTTTTAAAAGCCACCTAAGATCTTTTCACTAATGTATATTCACCCATCCCTTGCTTCCACCCTCCATCCCTCACTACCTGTAAAAACTAGACATTGTCCTGGAAAAGGGTAAGGAGTCTATATTTTAAATAAAACTCCAGGTGGATGGATTCTGACTCAGGTGCTCCCAGGACAGGGCTTGGAAAAACATACCAAAGAACTTTGATTAAATATCTTTAACGGCTCTGCTATAAAAAGTGTGGTGAGAAAACAGGGGAAGGGGTTATTTTTGTATAAGATATGGATATCCTTATTATTTCTAAAAGCTGGTAAGAAAACTGAGGTATGAAAGAAATCAATGGTTATTAAAATAATAAAGAGGTATCCTTGTGGGTAGAAGAATAGAACAGCAGCCTGCCTTTTCTGGGGACAGCAAACCTTCCACAATATAAACTTTATACCCAGTAGGGTGACAACCAAGTAAAGATCATCTTATTTTGTCTGGCTACACTGAAACACTATCAGTTCTGCTCAAACATCATGTGGTCATAAATTCTCAATAAAAATAACAGTTTATCTTGAGCAGAAAGCTGTAAGTAGAGAAAGGTGACTAGTAAGGAACAGGGAAGGGTGAGATTGTCCTGAAGGCACATTCCTTTATCAGAGAGGTGATCCCAAGATTAAATCTTCTGGCCTCAACTTAGAGAAGCTAAACTTTAATATTTCCCATTAGGCAGAGACCTTTTAGATGGTCCAGGATTAGGATTTAGATTGTTCCAGGATGATAATATTGCCTATTTCCTGGCAGAAGCAAATACAAATCATATCTATAATTAGGCCTCGAGATTCCCACAGATTAAATTATATTCAATGCACACAATGAAACAAGATACTGTGACTGGAGCCAGCAGAAACCACAAACAATGGATCCAAATCTCAAAAAAAATCTTCTGAATTGTCACATGCAAAGTATGAAATGATGACAGTTGCAAAAATTATAAAATAAAATATTATGAAATTATTATGAAGACATGGTTAATGAAATGAAGTTTTGAATTTAACAAATGAGCAAGAAGCAAAAGACTACTAAAAAAAAGTCCAAACAGATTTGGAAACAGAACCATAAGGAAGTGTTATAACTGAAACATAAACTGGAATTAAAAACTCTATCAGTGAGTTAAATAGCAAATTAGACATAGTGGAAGAGAGAATTAGAACACTGTAAGATAAATTTTAATAGATCATCCACAATGCAGCAAAAAGAGGTAAGGAGATGAACTCCATGAAGGATATTAACAGGCATTAAAGAGAGAATAATAAAGCCTAATATCTTTCTGATTAATGTCTCGAGAGAAGGAAGGAGACTCAATCTTTAAAGGCAAAATGGCTGTGATTTTTTTTTCAAAGCTGATGAAAGATAAATCCATGTGTACAAAAGCCTAAGGTATAAATAAAAATGAACGCTTTCACATCTACATATCTCTTGTAAAGCTACAGTATGACAATTTCAAGAGAATATTTTAAAAGCAGTCTCTGAGGGAAAACCAAAAAACAAGAAACAGATCATTGATGAGAACTAACACTTAGATTGACAGCGACTTTGAAAAGAGTCAAATAGTATCTTTCACTGTCCAATATGTTGGGGAAAATACCTATCAGCCTAGAATTATATATCCAGAAAAAATCATTTTCAAGAATGATTATGAAATAAAGACATTTTCGGGTAAATACAAATTAGGAGAAATTATCATCAGTAAACCTACAATAAGGAACTTCTAAAAATTATATAAGAAAAAAAACCCTGAAGAATCTGAGATACAGGTAATGTGAGAAAATATACAGGTAAATAATAAGATATGGAAATAATGCCAGATTCATTGGGTTAATAAAAAAGGACAGAATTAAGATGTGCTGATCAGATTTAAATTGTTCTAAATATTTGATTATTTGGAAAAGTTATATGATATTAATTGAGTTTAGATTCAGTTAAAATTTCAAAGGTATTTACTAGAAGAGTAGAAATAGAGTAGATAAATTGCAGACTAGTAAGGGGATAAAACAATAAGAAAAGCAAACAAACAAAAAAGTTAAACTAAAAGAGAACATGAAAAAGACAAATTGAAAGCACAAAATAAAATGGTAGAAACAAATCCAAATAGATCTGTAATCACAATAAATGTAAACAGACCAAATCATTGAACAGTAGAGACTGTAAAAATGGATTTTAAAAATCCAAGTATATTTATGTTAATAGAAGCACACTTAAAATATAAAAAGGTTAAGTATATATAGTGTCTCCCACTAACATGGCCTTTGTTTCATCATTTTGAATCAATTATTGTGCTTTTCCTGGCTTTATCTGAAGCATAGTAAAACAAAGACCCACACCACTACAGCATATATTTCCATGTTGAATTATACACTGGTTAATTTTAGTCAGTAAAATGTGACTTTATCTGGTCACAAACCCTCTTTCAAAATCTCAACCTTACCACTTTACCTCAGTTCTTCCCTAATCTCCCTTCTCATTGCTCCCCATGTCTTTCCACTGTTTTTGGAAGCACATTTCATCTTATATGGTTCTCTTTTTACCTGCTAACCTCTGATCTGCATATTTTATCTACTTCCCTGATTTAAGTGAGTTAGCTCTCCCTTGGTGACACCACATTCCACAAAGCAGCTCAGTCTCACAGAAGCACATATCTCTCAATTAGGGGATGGTACTGACCACCTCCCAATTCCTCTCTGTAGCTGTACCCCATTACCCCTTTATCATGCTCAGTCCCTGTTCACCTGAGATCCCATTGTCCAGTAGAAGCTTCTCACCTTTCCATGGACAGACTTCCTAGACCTTGTCTACATCCCCTGTGGACTTTGTAGTCACAGCCTTCCTCCTCCCCATTCCTGCCATCAACTTAGGTGACCTTAAGTTCTATAAGATGAACACATTCAGTTCCTTCATGTCCTTAACCTCAGACATTTTCTCCTTTAATCTTTAGCAAGATTAGAGCTCCAGCCATCACATGAAACCCCTTTCTCTGACTATACTAATTTCCTTGCTATATTTTCAGCACATTTATCCAAATCACTTGATTGGTCCAAGAGTAAACACCACCCCACATTCTGTGCCATGTGCACCTGACTTGCCTCATCCTCATCCCAGTTATGGCCCTGTTTCATAAGATTGTCAGTTTCTATTCTTCTGTTTCACTCTCTAGGCAAAACCGTCACTCAAAATCAACCCAACTGCCACTTTCTCTGCTTCTTTGTGTCCTGCCAGATAAATCATGCAACTGCACATATTGAGTTCACTAAAAATTCAATATTTCCACCATGAACTGAGTCCTCAGTGTTGTCCCCAATTCTGAGCATGGTGGTGAGTTCATGCTACCATTTCCCACAGTGACTATTTGCAACCTCTCCCTGCCCTTGGCCCTCTCACCCTGCCCTGGGGCCCCTTGCTTTCATTTTTTTCCACTAAAATATCCTATGAAAAAAAGAATATTTAAAACTAAAATTATATATAAAAGAGATTGGATTAGTAAATGCCTTATCATTTGTTATAAGAATAACAAAATGTTAATGTATCGATCCTTTTAAATTTAATTTATTTTTATTGAGCACTTAAGATTGTTGAGTAAGATACAGTTCTTTCCCTGCTAGCATTTACTAAGGAAAATCAACTTTGGAGCTTTCATGGAGTTCATAACTTATCAAAAGAAAAAATATATATTTTTAACAAACTATAAGTCAAATTGCACTATAGAAAAGGCTTAATAAATAAAAAACTTTGGAGGGAAGAAAAAGTAATCATTAGTTCTGCCTGGGGAAATTGGACAAGTCTTAAGAAGTGGCTACCTTTAAAATGAAGAATAGGCATTTTGGAAATAATTCAGTAGAAGAAAAGCCTTCTAGATATAGGAAATTTCTAGAACTAATGTATGTGGGTATGAAAGAATATGCTTGTAAGAATGACATATAAACTATTTTACCTACAGTAGTAGTTCTCAAACTTTAGTGTGCATGATGATCGCATGGCAGGCTTATTAGACCCCAGATAGCTGATTCAAGTAGGTGTGGGGTGGGGCCTAAGAATCTGCATTTCTAACAAGTTCCCCAGTGAGGCAGATGGGACTGTATTTTTTAGACAACCACTGCACTGATAAAAGTTGATACTATTTAGGGAATTTTAGAAGACCCAATAAGAAAAAAAAAGAGTGGCCAAATTATAAAGATACTGGATGTAGGTGCTCAGGCGTTTTTAATTTATTTTAGCTAATGGAGAAAGGCACAGTTGAATCTGTATTGTAAAATCTGTATTTTACAATACAGATTCAATCTTGTAGTTAGAAAAACCTCTAGGTCATTGAGTAAGGCCTTCCTCGTTGATAAAAGGACATTAGGTGAGAGAGCCATCAAGGATACACGGCAGACAGGGCCTCTTGATTTCCTGATTTTAGAAAATGAGAGGAAGAGAGTAGTTTCTGTGAGTCTTAGCTTTGGTGGCTTGCCTCAAGGTGTGAACATGCGCTAAGTTAGGAGCCTAGAAGCAGGCTCGCCTCTGAATGAGGGGTGGATCATGGCAAGGGGATAGGACTGAGAATATGTTAGGATTGACTTTAATATGCTGCAGAATATCCAAGGACAGGGGCCAAGGAGTTATTTGGAAATTTGTATCTGGAATTCAGAAGAGTTGGAAGGAGAGGTTTGATGGATATGCATGTCAGAAATAAGGGAAGTCAAGGGAGAATAAGATGTCCCAGGGAAATAATGTAAGCAGGAAAAGGGGAGGACTATGAAACAATAGCTGAAGACTACCTTAAAAGCACAAGGAAAAATCCAAGGTGGGTTGCAGAGTCTGGAACTTTCCAAACGTTGATAAAATATATCTGCACTTAGTATTTTGAAACAAAATAAATTTTCTTGTGCTTGCTATCCATAAAATTTGGGAAATTTTCCCAAATTTTTTTGCCCATTCCCTGTTGAATGCAAATATGTTATTTGTGGACTTGTTATAATGCATTATGTTCAAAAACACAGACCAACTTTTAACCAAGGTTAGAGAGGTTAGGAGGAGGTTCATGAGGCTTTTTAATCTATGCCAAAGCTTAAAATACTATAAAAGGTTTTAAGCAGAGAATGACATCTTGAAACATTTGCCTGACAAGATCACTTTGGCCCATGGAGAGAAAATGGATCTGGGAATGTCCCATTGGAGGCAGGGAGATACATGTGGCTTAGAATACATAAGGAAGAAGAGAGAGGATGACATGTAAATAAAGAGTTAGTATCCAAAATATATAAAGAACTTATAAAACTCAACACCCCAAAAAACAAATAATCCAATTAAAAATGGGCAGAAGACATGAACAGATATTTCTCCAAAGACATACACATGACCAACAGATACATGAAAAGATGCTCATTATCACTTATCATCAGGGAATTGCAAATCCAAGCTACAATGAGATACCTCAGAATGGCTAAAATCAACAACACAAGAAACAACAGGTGTTGGCGAGGATGTAGAGAAAGAGAACATTCATACGCTGTTGGTGGAAATGCAAACTGGTGTAGCCACTCTGGAAAACAGTATGTAGGTTCTTCTCAAAGTTAAAAATAGAACTACCCTATGATCCAACAACTGCACTACTAGGTATTTACCCAACGAATACAAAAGTACTAATTCAGAGGGATAATGAACCCTGATGTTTATAGCAGCACTATTTACAATAGCCAAGATACAGAAGCAGCCAACATGTCCATCAAAGGATAAATGGATAAAGAAGATTGACAAATATTGTTCAGCCATAAAAAAGAATGAAATCCTGCCATTTGCAAGGACATGGATGGAGCTAGAGAGTATAATGCTAAGCAAAATAAGTCAGAGAATTACAAATATATGATTTCACTCCTATGTGAAATTTAAGAAACAAAACAAACAAGCAAAGGTAAAAAAGATAAGAGAGGGAGACAAATCAAGAAACAGACTCTTAATTAGAGAGAACAAACTGATGGTTACCAGAGGGGAGGTGAGTGGGGGGATGGGTTAAATAGGTGATGGGGATTAAGGAGGGCACTTGTTATGATGAGCACCAGCTGTTGTATGGAAATGTTGAAGCACTGTATTGTACACCTGAATCTAATATTACACTGTATGTTAACTTACTGGAATTAAAATAAAAACTTTAACAAAATTATTTCATCTCTTTTACCTTCTTCACTTTTCAAGAGTTATGAGGAGCACAGGGATTTTGATTATTTGAGAGCTTTTAGAGCTAGTCTACTATATACTATATAAATACTATACTATATGTATAGTATAAGAAACTTTTAAAAAAGACTAAAACTAAAGGTAAAATCAAACCTGGGATTTGTTAAGTTTTTCTTGGTGATTTGAAAATATCCAAATGAATGAGCATCCCTTCAGGAAGCCTGATGATAACATAGGAGAATTATTCACTCAGAACGAAAGCTCCAGAATGCGTTAGGAGCAGTTGGAAGCAGATACAATTACATCAGGTAAAGTTCTTTCATGACTGCTGGAGTTGCTCCGAGGTGAAAGAGAAAATGCAGAAGCTTGGGACTCCAGATGGCAGGAGATCTATTTTTAGGCCAATAGAAGCTTGTATTTGGTTGGGGCACTTAACTGAATGAGTAGCAGAAATGTGTTGAAAAAGTAATTTATACCTGCATTTGAAAGAGTTCAGCATGGAGCAGATGGGAGCAGGTTTCATGGAAACAGCCTAGGTCAGCCAGCAAGCAGGAAAACCGGACAAGAACAAATATTTTAGTGACAAGATACTTTGAAATTTTGGCTTTCCCTAATCCTTGGTGAGATAGTTATAAGTAAAAAAGTGGAAGTAACAAATACATAAGAAATTTCATCCTGTGCTAGGAAAAAAAAAATGAATATAAGTCAATTATTTAGAATTTAAGACTCTTCCCAAGGGGATTTTGTTTTGTTTTAAGGTGTAACAGTGGTTAGATCCTTAGGCTAGTCAATGAAAAGCTCCTTTAATAACTGCTGATCTACTTTACTGTGAGATGGAAGTGAGGCAGGTTCCTGGAAACCGGAGATTCTGGGGGAGATGAGGATGAGGAACAAAAAAGGAAAGTCCTTTTGCTTCCCCAGGTGCACTTTTCTTGAAATAGAAAAGCTTGGCCTCCAGGGTCCCTCTCTGTTAGTCTGTAGGAATAGCTTCAAACATCCCTATACTGTCTGTCCCCCACCCACACCTGTCTTTCGTGCCTGTTGCAGCAGGTTTAAGCATCCCCTCTCTGCCTGCCTGTCCACAGTCCTCTCCTCCCAAACAAGAGGCAGAGCTGAAGCCCCCATGGGGCACAGTGATAGAGCCCAGAGCACACGGGATTTGTAATCAGAAGATCTGGATTTAGCAATTGCATGTAATTCATACTAAATTTAGAATTTCGGGGCCATAGGAAGTTCTATGATTCTGTTTGCACATTGAAAACAATGTTGTAAGTGATTTTAACATCACAGAATTATGGCAAAAACTTAGTGGGGAGAAAAGATGTAAACAGCTGGGTGCAAAATTTAAATAATGTTAACGTCGTTGCCTCATTTTGTATTAAGAAAAAAGTTGATAGAACTAAATTATCTAAGTGTGTGAATTTCTAAAAAGCTTCGTCTAAAGGCTACGAGGATGGATTTGTTTGATCTAAAAAAATTTTGTTTTAAACCAGAATAAATATCTAATTAATAGAATTTTAGGTATAAAATTAAGTGAAGTGAAAAAAGAAGTTGGAGGAGAAGGTATTTTTAGCTGTTGGGACCCTGCCAGGAAGTATACCACTGTGGTTACTAAATTTCTCCTTGCATAAGTTTGAACTGATCATACCTGCTCTTTGCCTACCTGCCAACGTTATGAGGAAAAGTTTGTAAATGTGTGTGAAAGTGCTTGGCACCCTTAGAATAACTGTGCTATGTTATTTCACTATTCAAGTTCATTTGACTTCAAATTTAAAGTCAGATGTCTGAAAAGTCAGATTAAACATAAAATATGTTATTCCTCTTTAATATTAAAATTTATATTTTCTATTTGATAGTAAGCATTACTGCAAAGTGTTTCTGATGGTTTACTGCTTATTTCTATGATTTAGTACTTGAACCTGGGGTAGCGCTGTCATCGAGCCGGGTAAGCACAAAATTATGCTAAGTAGAGCACTTAAATTCCTGCCCACATGGGACAGGAACTATGGACACTTTATTTCCACTCTTCCTGTGCTCCTTTCCTCAGCTTAAGAAAGAAAGAAATAGGAAAATGATGGTATACTTAGGAAAACTTGGTCTCTTGTGGGAAAACAGAAAATCCAAACTGCCTTGCAAGGTAACAGAATCAAAACCTGCAGGAAAAAGAGTGACTTTCCAAGATCACTAGAAGTCTGTTTTAAAGCTAAGTTGCAACAGGAAGGAAGCTGTGATTTCAAATAGGGCTTTAAAGTTAAGGATCCAATCCAAACTCTATTACTGCACAGATCCTATTGTGATGGTAATGACATGTTGCGTGGGAAGTAGTGGTTTTACTTGGAATGGAGAGAGAAAGAAACTTGTCATGATTGATGTACCATATGAGGGTCAAACCGCAAAATCACTAACTTGCTGACTGTCTAACTAAGTGAAATTGGGTTGCTTATTTTCCTAAGCATTCCAAGTTTTGTGTATATGCGTGTGTTTGTGGAACTACTTCATAAATTGAATATGTTTTCGTTGAGGGGAGGGGTGTTACAGTTAACATTAGAGTTACTTTCTATGGGTTTATGATGGGTCACTAATCCGGATTAGAAAAGTCCACTCACCAGTACAATGTAAGACCACCCAAGTGGTCTTCCGTGGTTTGCACGAAGTTTCCTATATTTTAGCAACAAGCTATTGAAGGTAGCTAATGGGACATTATATGTCACCAATCCAAGTGTTTCACAATTTGGCTTGGGATCCAAAAGAAATAAATTTGAGGCCCCATTATTTTCAGAGAATTTACAAAGCATTACTAGAGCCATCAAGAGGATTAATATATGTTTTCATATTTTATATTCATTTTAACTTTTCCAAGCAAATGAAAGTGTATGGATACATTTGAAGGTGAGCCATAGCAGTAGCGAGTACTTCTGAACAATGCTCCTGGACATCCTTTCTGAGTTAAACAGGGGAGAGCTGGTGGTTAAATAAAGAAGGTGCCAGCATTTTTCTAAAGAACCATCACCACAAGCCTTGAAGCTCTCAGTGGGATTAGGAGAGAAATGTAAACTCAGGTTTCTCAATCCAAGAGAGTTGAATTTTACCAGATATCTTAAAGTTCTGGTAAAATGAAAGAGCCTTCAAAGAAAAAAAAATCAAGATTGTATTTTACTTTCCGGGGAAAATGGCTAGGCTTCAATTGAAAAAGAAAAATTACTAAATATAAAATAACTTGTCTTTCCAAAAGAGGGACTTTAAATCAGATCTAAGACTCTTTTAACTTTTTCCAAAATTCTTAGGAATCCACTTTTCTTCATCAGCTCTGAAAGAAGAGTTCTTTCAGAATACACTGGCTTAGACTTTTCTGAAACATCATAACAATTCTTTTCAAAATAATTTAAAACACTTAGACACCAATATAATGAATTATAATGGAATAAAAAATAAGTCTTCAAAAATCTAATATGTCTTTAATTGATTTTAATTTCTTTAGAGGCATGAAAAAAGTTAATAGAGAGTTTGCTATGTAGTATTTAATGAAACAAAGCAATCATCTTGAACTTTTCAATTTCCTGTTAATACATTTTAAATTTGGAAAAGCTTGAAAAACGCTTAATAGTTTAGATCATCTTTCTAAACTAGGGTTCCTCATCTGAATCACAGAATTCAGAAACTGAGTTTAGTGACAACTTTCTCAGTTCTATAAGGATGGTACATACTAACAGTGTTCTCCATCAAAGAAGAGAAGCTAATTCATTACATACAGTCCATGATTTACATGCCTTAATGCTTTATTCTCTCTTGGAGTTGTATTTTAACTTGCTTTCTGTGCTCTACTATGACACCATTTTATTTCATTTTATTCTTATTTATTTTTTTAAGGTTTTTATTGAGATGTAATTGACATACATTATATTAGTTTCAGGTATACCTTAATGATTCAATAATTGTATACATTGCAAAATGACCACAATAAATCTAGTTATCATCAGTGACCACATATAGTTACAGAATGCTTTTTTCTGGTGATGAGAACTTTCAAATGTGAAATACACTATTATTAACTATAGTTGCCATGCTATATAACCATGGTACTATTTTATTTTTTTCCCATGGTACTATTTTAAATGTGACATGCCATCGTGGTGTATTGAAGGCCCATTATTATTTCATATGTACTCTCCTATCTCATTTTTTATAGTAAAACTCTCAAGCTCCACATCTAGGACCAATGTCAGAAGAAAGGAGTGACGTTTTGTGTACCCTCCCACCTCTTCTAGTCCCAGTGATTTATTAGCCTTCTTCCCCCATCCCTAAAAGAAAATGTAAAAACATTAAGATTCTTTCATATGAATAGTTTTGGGGGTCAATCTTATATAAAGTTCCTGTGGTCCACAGGTCAATGCCAATGACTTATTTATTTATTTATTTATTTATTTATTTATTTATTTTAAAGATTTTATTTATTTATTTGACAGAGAAAGACACAGTGAGAGAGGGAACACAAGCAGAGGGAGTGGGAGAGGGAGAAGCAGGCTTCCCACGGAGCAGGGAGCCCGATGTGGGGCTCTATCCCAGGACCCTGGGATCATGACCTGAGCTGAAGGTAGACGTGTAATGACTGAGCCACCCAGGCGCCCTGACCAAATAATTTAAATTCAAGCAATGGGCTTTGCCAAACTGCAAGAAACTGAGGTCCTGTCTTTCCTGTGATTAGCAGGTTGTGAGAACAAATGGTTCATTAGTCACTGGTTTCCTGACACCGTAGAATTAAGTCAGCCCAGTAACAAAAAACTCATTGTTGTCCATACTTCTAAAATATTAATTGTCAGTTAACCACAGGAGAAAAATTCTACACTACTGGCAGACTGTATTCCAGTAAAACCTGGTTTGGTTGATGAATGTCAGTCTTGGGCATTAGAGTTCTTTTTTGGGGAAAAAAAAAGCCATGGAAACGTAATTTGCAACATATATAACAAGAAGTCTATTGACCCTTGAACTAGGGATCCAATAAAACATATTCGCTCAACAACCAAAATGTGAAGAGGGAAAAACTGAAGAAAGAGAAATGAAGGATAAAAGATACGGTATTTGAAATACAGGAATATTTTTATTTAAGATCCCAGTGTGAATAGGTTTGTCCATAGATGAACAAAAATATTTTGTATGTAGCTGATTGGGGATATACATCACAAAAGAAAGTGTTTTGAGGAAAATTCTAACTTGGCATCGATTTCTTAGAACCCTGGACTGTAGATAAGATACGGCAAAGCTACAGAGTGAGAGAGAGGGAGAGAGAGAAAGAGGGAAGGAGGGAAAAAACAATTCCCTGTGTTAAATCTGAAATAAGAGAAAGGCTATGAATCACACTTTAAAAATATCTGAGGAAATCGTTCCAAGAATGTATGGGTCCTCCTTGGAAAATTAACCTCCCGAGTCAATTTGAAAAGAATCAGCCAGGAAATCCAAAGGTTAGACTAAAGTCCCATCCCCACTCCCATGCTGACTACTGGAATGGCCTTGTGGAGCTTCGAATACGACAGATTTCACACCCTTCCCTGCAATCACCAAAGGGGAAATCTGAAAAAGCTTGGAAGGTTGTTTTAGCTGAGTTTATTGAAATATTTGGTCCTTCACAAAATGACCACGCCTTCTCTTCCCATCAGAGTAAATGACAGGCAAGGAACCAATAATATGCATTCTTCCAGGTAAAACTGTCTCTAAGGCAGATGTTTTATTGTACCATGAAAAGAGTTAGTCCAGAGAAAGACTCCTTAACTCCAGGTGACTTCCAAATGTCTGTGTATCAGGAGTTTCTTTCATGAAGATCTGTTGCTGTCTGACAAATGTAGTTGTATATCCTGTGAGGGAATAAGATACGTGATAAATTCCACTCAGGGATCCAAGAAATGTTTGTATAATTGGACTTTCTCCTCTAGCTAAAATTACAGAGGCATGAAGAGAGAACTGAGAGGGAGGGGGGCACTCTAGACAAATGACTTGACTTTCTAATACCCAATGTAAATAATTCATTCTTTCTTTTGGAGAACCAGCCAGGCTAAGAAAAAGCTGTGGCTGATTTCATGTCACTGGGAGGTCAAAAAGAAAAGCTGTAAAAAAGCGAAAATGAGAGAGAATATTCAAGATGCAAACAAATTATAGGATGATCATCATATAAACACTACTTCAACTGCGCTCTCATTTTAGATAGAAATGCAGAGCTGAAATTATAAGTGGACATGAATTCAAAAATGAGTCTCATAAGCTTGTTTTATGTCTCCTTTCATTTAAAAGACTTTGGCAAAAAAACATCTAATTAGTTAGATAAGAGTGCCACATCAGATGTTACCCTAAGGTCACTGTTATCTGCAATTCACAGGAATTTGGCAAATGCATTTACAACTTCAAAAAACATACAGAGGAATAAATATTTTAAATTAAGAATCAGTGCTATGAAAAACAGATGAAATGACTCTACCTAAAAGAGTATGACTCTCTAATTTCTATATGTAGATTCATATTCAGGCTTTAATTAAAGTGGACTTATATCAGAAACAGAATTTTAGAGTTGGAGTCACAGAACTGAAAGAGACTTTAAAGATCATGAAATAATAACAATATTTGATCTCATATGGTTTTTTTTCTCATAAAGGCCACTTTGAAGGGATTAATATTTTAAATAGCACAGTTGCTCCATTTATAGAAGTTATTTATGCAATGTATTAATTTGTGGATTTCCTTATCCAGGATTGCAAAAACCAAGTTATTCAAGAATAGGTTGACAGAGCATGACAAAAGGCAGACATTTGTTCTTTGACCTTCAATTTATTAGAATCTTCAGGTTGATCAAGTGGTAACAACCAAGAACTAATGATTTTGATTTCCTTTTCATTGGGAGAACCTGGAATAAGGCTGGAAGCCTAAAATTGTAGTACAAACGATGGAGAATGTTTGAAAAAAATTATTCCTAAAAATTAATTATCACTTTTGGAGATGGAGTCCAGATTGTGGACATACTACTGGAGAAAATGTATATATATAACAGCAATGTAAAAGTTTACTTTGTACATTCTTACACACCATTCGAAGAATCGATCATTTCCTGCTTGAGTTTTAAATACTTCATAAGAATTTACTTAAAATGATAGAAAGTTTCATTTCAAATTAATAACAAAAACCCCCGAAATGTAAAAAATAAATAAGACCTTTTCATGCCTAACTTTATTCAAAAGCCTTAAAACTTAAAGCAAACATAAATATCTGGAGTCTGTTATTTTTGGCCCTTTCAAATTAAGCATTCAGAATTCCACTCCTTGTCTATGGCAGGTTAGTTTGCATCAGGCACCAGCCCTCCTGCTGAGAACAACTGGAAAAACTGGATAACACAGACTTCCCTTTTGGAAAGAGGAGTAACTTAAAGAAAAGTGCACATGGGTGCATTCACCAAACTAGACCACATGCTCCACCATAAAACAAAACTCAAAGAATTTCAAAGGATTTATCATACAGAGTGTGTTCTTTGTCCACCATTAGAAATCAGTAGCAATAAAATATTATGGAAACCTCAAGTATTGAAAATCAAACAACATAGTTCCAAATAATCCATGAAAAAAATTTATATAATGAGATAAATTAGAAAATATTTTGAACTGAATGATATATGGCATATCAAAGTTTGTGGAATGCACCTAAAGCAGTGCTAAGAGGGATTTTTTCTTTTTTCTTTTTTATTGCTTTTAATTGCTTTAAATGTTTATATTAGAAAAGAAGAAAAATCTAAAATCAATGACCTAAAATTTCAATTTAAGAAGGTAGAAAAAGATCAAAGTAAATCCAAAGGAAATAAAAGAAAAGATGAGGATGATGCTAAAGATAAGAAATAGAAAACAGGGCGAGAATACCAAAAGCAATCTTGAAAAGAAGAACAAAGTTGGAGGATTTACTCTATTTCAAGATTATAAAGCTATAGTAATCAAGATGAGCGGCACTGACAGAGTGGTTGACAAATTCATCAAGCAGCATACTAGATAGCTCAGAAATATAACCATACTTAAATGGTCACTTGAGTTTTGATAATGACAGCAAGGCAATTTGATGGGGAAAGGAAAGTCTTTTTAACAAATGGTGTGACAGTAAATAGATATGCATGAGGAAAACTTGAGCCTTAATTTCTACCTCATACCATACACAAAAATAATTTAAGATGGATCACAGACCTAAAGACAAAAGCCACATGCTTTTAAGGGAAAACATAAGCAAATATTTTGGTCACTTAGAGATAGACAAATATTTCTTAGGTCACAGAATTCAATATCCACAAAAAAATGATAAATTAGGTTTCATCAAAATTAAATTAAATTAAAATGGTCTGCTATCAAAAGACACTATAAAAATAAGTAAATATGCCATGGAGGGGAGATGATATTTGTACTAAATATACCAGAGACAGGACTGGTATCCAGGATTATATAAAGAATTCTGATAGCCCAATAATAAAAAGACAAATATCACAGTCAGAAACAAATGGCCAATGATTTAAACATACATTTAACAAAAAAAGAACACAAATGGCCAATAAACAAAAGAAAAAGTACTCAATATCATTGGTCATCATGTTAAAGCAAACTGAAACCATGAGATACTATAATAAATCCACCAGAATGACTAAAAAATAGAGGGAATGACAATACCAAATGTTGGTGAGGCTGCAGAGTGACTGGATCTCTTAAACATTGCTGGCAGGGATGTAAAATGGTACAACAATTTTGGGGGCACCTCAGGGGCTCAATCGGTTAAGTGTCTGACTTCAGTTCAGGTCATGATCTCAGGGTCCTGCAACTGAGCCCCACGTTGGGCTCTACATTCAGTAGGGAGTCTGCTTGTCCCTTTGCCCTTTCCCCCACTCATGCTCACTTTCTCTCTCTCTCTCAAATAAATAAATAAAATCTTTTAAAAAAAATGGTACAACAAGTTTTGAAAAATTTTGAAAGGTTTTTTGTAAAAGTAAATATACATAATTCCACCCCTAGGTATTTTGCTCATAAACAATGAAAATACATATGCATAAAATAAGACTTGTACAAGAGTGTTTACAGCAGCTATATTTATAATGGCCCTAAACTAGACAAGTCAGGTGTCCAACACTAGAAATGGGTAAACAAACTATGGTACGCTCGTACAGTAAGACACTACTGAGCAATATAAAAGAAAAGTACACATAAAAAACCATGAAGGAGTCTCAAAAAAAGTAGGCTGAGTAAAAGGAGCCTTACACAAAAAGCTGTAAATTCTAGAACAGACAAAACTAATCTATGGTGTAAAAATCAGAAGTAGTTGACTCTGGAAGGGCAGGGACAGGGGTTGACTGAGAAAGAGCAGAAGGGAATTTTCTTTGGATTACACAGGTGTATGTATTTGTCAAAACTCAGTGAATTTACACTTAAGATTTAGCACTTCATTGCATGTAAATTTTACATCAAAAGAAAATATAAATTATGAACAAATAAAAAACTGTAAGATAAATATGCTGAAATATTTGGAGGTTACTATACTGATGTATGCAGTTTACTTTTAAATGCACCCAAAAAATGGATTAGTGATTAGATGAGGATGTAAATGAACAGATGTGTGATACTGATAAAGCAAGTATAGTAAAATATTAATGGAAGAATCTACATGGTATGTATACACATTTACACTATAAAATTCTTTCAACTTTGCTGCATATTTGAAAAAACTGTAATAAAATATTAGAAAAAATAAATGTAAATTAAAGTCATTTTCACACACACATACACATGCAACCTCACAACCAACTGAACTAATTCACTAAATAGATTAGTAAAGGGAATTTGGGGACAGAAAGAAAATGATCCAAGTTGGAAGCATGGAAATTCAGGAAGATTGTTCTTTGTAGTGTAACAGAAAAGGTCAATATTTGGGTAAATCTAAATATCTTTGAGTAAACAATAGATGCAGAACTAAAATATGCAAAACAACAGCATTAAAGGCATAACTGGGGTGAGTGTAGTTAAAATGCTCTAAGATCCCCTCATATATTTGGTAACAGCACCAATTTATGTTGGACTAAGTCAGTTACATTTCTTAACATCTAGGGTAAACACTGTATTAGTTTCCTGGGGCTGCCATAATAAATTACCACAAACTGGGTGGCTTAAAACAACAGAAATTAATTCTCACACAGTTCTGGGAGCTAGAAGACCAAAGTAAGGTGTTGGCAGGGTCAAGTTCCCTTTGAAGGCTGTAGGGGAGAATCCTTCCTTGTCTCTTCCAGCTTCTTGTGGCTCTTGGCAATCCTTGATGTCTCTTAGCTTATAGCCGTATCATTCCAATATGTGCCTCCAATTGTCATATGGTGTTCTTTCCTTGTGTCTCTCTGTGTCTTCTCCTCTTCTTGAAGGACACCAGTCATTGGATTTGGGACCCAACCTGATCCAGTGTGACCTCATGGTTGAATTACAACTGCAAAGACACCATATTCAAATAAGGAGACATTCTGAGGTTCTGGGTGGACGTGAATTTTGAGGGAACATTATCAACCCCACTTCAAGCACTAAAGGAAAAGGGGAAGAATACATAACAAATAGGCTAATAAAGAGGGAAATGTAAAATATAAAATATATGCTAATCCAGAAGAAGTAAAAAGAAAAGATTAAAAGAAACATTGAACAAATGGATAAATAGGAAACAAATAGTAAGAAAGGGGATTTAAACCCAAATATATCAGTAATTGCATCAGATGGAAGTTGACTAAACACTGTCATTGAAATACAAAGATTTTCAGACAAGGGGGAAACTCAATTACCTGCAGAATTAAATTATATGAAGTAACCATATTAAAGGCAGAACTGTGGTCAATGGAATTACATGAAATATAAGAATACAGAGTGTTTGAAGGTAAAGGATAAGCAAAATATTATGTAAACACTAATCAGAAGAAAGCTAATGTAGTTATACTATTAGCAGACCAAGCAGCCTTTAAGACAAGAAGTGTTATTAGAGATAGAGATATATTTGATAATGATGCAAGGATCAAGTCACCAGGAAGATAAAATAATTCTAAATGTATGAGCATATAATAACCTCAAATATATAAAGTAAAATTTAAAAAACTTTTAGGACTTAGAGAAATTGACAATCTATACATCTCAGTAACTGACAGGAAGAAAAGACAAAAAAGCCAGTAAAGATATAGAATATTTGAAGAACACAATTAACAATCTTGAAGAAATTGACATTTACAAAACACTGCAACCAACGGATGCACTCTTTTCAAGTACACCTGTAACATTCACTAAAATCTACTTGGGTCATAGCAGTGGTCAAAAGATTTCATAGCAATGAGCTCTTCTATGAAATGTTCTCTGAATACAATGAAATCAAATGACATATAAATATAAAAAAATAACTAGAAAATTCCTAATTTTTGGAAATTAAGCAATAAAATTATAAATGATCCATGATTCAAAAAAGAAACCCAAGTGGAAGTTAAGTAATATTTGGAAATGAAGTGAATGATAATGCAACCATGACATAAAATTTGTGAAATACGGCTAACATGTTCTTAGAAGGAAATGTATACCTTACTTATTGGCATATATTAGTCAACTAAAAACCTAAATCAATAAAGAAGAAAGGAGAAGGAGAGGGGAAAAGTAGAAGGAAGAAAGAAATAGAAATTAATAAACTAGAAAACATTCAATAAAGAAGAATATCAAAAGTCTAGTAAATTAATAAAATGTATAAAGCTTTGGCAAGATTGAGAGAAAATACAAATTACCAGTGTCAGAGATAAAAGGAGAGGGGAGAGGCAATACTAGATCCTATTGAAATTACAAAGATAAAGAGGATATTATTTTCTTTGCCAGCCAATAAAATTTGAAAAGTAGAAAAACACAACTCTGTGAAATTGTCACAAAAAAGAAAATCTGCATAATTCTATCTCTATTAAAGAAATTGAATCTGTAATTTAAAACTTTCCTACAAGCAAATTTAAGGTCCAGATGGCATCACCAGTGAATTTATCCAGATTTTACAAAAATGGGAAATAGAAAAAGAGAGGACACTTCCAAGTCATTTTATAAGGCCAACATAACCTTAATACAAAAACCTGAAAGGACGTTTACAAGAGAGGAAAATGTGGGCCAATGTCTATCATGAATATAGTGGCAAAATCTCACTAAAAATACTAGCGAGGTGGTGAACATGCTATACTTAAAAAGGGAAATAGATCATGAGTCAGAAGTTTTATCCCAGCACTACAGGTTCATTTAATGTATAACTGATGTACTTATCATATTCCGAATATAATATTATCATCTCTGTAAGTGGATCAAATTTAATAACCATTTATGATTATTAGTTGGAAAAAATTCTTAGCAGTCTAGAAACAGAAGGGAACTTCTGTAATTGTTTTTCTTTAATCTGCAAAAAACTTACAGTAAATATTAAATTTAATGGTAAAATATTCAATGTTTTCCCCCAGGACTAAAAATAGAACAAGGATACTCCTATCACCACTTCTATTCAACATTTTCCTAAATATTCTAGTTAGTGTAAGAAGGTAAGATTAAAAAAAAAAAAGGTATAAGAACTGGAAGGGAAGAAATAAAACTTATTTTTAGACAAAGAAATATAGAAAATCTAGATAAGTGAATGCTGTAAGCTTGCTGGATACAATATTAAAAAATTAATAGTATTTTAAAATAAACAATTCCTAAATAAGCAAGTGGAAAATTTAATTCAAAGACAAAGTTAACACGTACATGACATCATTAAACATCAACTATTAGGAATAAATTTAATAAAAGGTATGAAAAACCTCCAAATAGTAAATCACAAAACATTATTGAGAAAAAGGAAAAGAATACCTAAATAAATGGAATAAAGGTACTCTTCGTGCATCAGAAAGAGGTGTTATTTTAAAGATGTCACTTGTTCCCAAATTGATGTATAGATTCAATACAATCCTAATCAAAATCTCAGCAGCCTTTTATTTCAATGAGAATTGACTAATTCTAATATTTAAATGGAAATGCAGTAGAGTGACAAATATTGGACCAAGATTAGCCCAGACATTCTAGAAGAAAAATAAAATTAAAGGACTTACACTAACATATATTAAAAATTATTATAAAGGAATAATAATTAAAACAGTGTGATACTGGTGCAAGGTTAGGAAAGTAGACTGATGGAAATGAATAGAG
The DNA here is from genome assembly GCF_011800145.1 of Mirounga leonina. Taxonomy (NCBI): domain Eukaryota; kingdom Metazoa; phylum Chordata; class Mammalia; order Carnivora; family Phocidae; genus Mirounga; species Mirounga leonina. The sequence goes on from NW_023270498.1 coordinate 11,964,331, forward strand.
AATCTAGGAGACCCATCTACATATGGATACCTGATTTATGATAAAGGGTGCATTTCGGAGTGAAAGAACAGTCTTTTCAATAAATGATACCTGGTCAATTGGATTTCCTAGTGGAAAAAGAAAATGATTCTTGATCACTACCTTGCACCATAAAAAACAAAAAGATCAATAACAGTTAGATTGCTTGTTGAAATGTGAAAGGTAAAACAATGCAGCTTCTAAAAAATAACATAGATTATTTTTTATCTCAGGAAAGCAAAGTTTTCTTAAATAGAACATAAAAAAAGCAGTACATAAAAGAAAAAAATGGTAGGTTAGAGTGTAAGAACCATTATTAATAAGAACTATATATCAAAAGATACACTTAAGCGAGTAAAAAGTCAAACCATGGATGGCTAGAGTATCTGTAATGTGTATATATAATGATAGACTCCTATCTAGTATTTACATGAAGAACTACAAATCAATAAGAAAAATACAGAAAACACAGATTTTAAAACGTACTAAGTAATGAAAAACACTAATTTCCTTTAAAAAAAAAAGGCACTGAGAAGGAATAGGAACATTCTCTTCTCAAAAGAAGATTAAGTAAGTATATTTGCCAATAAATATCTTCAAAAGTGTTCAACCTCAAACATAAGGGAAACGGAAGATAAAGCCATGATAAAATGATGCTGCATCACTATCAGAACGGCTAACATTAAAAAACTTAAACCAAAATGTTGAGGAAGAGCAACTAGAATTCTCATAAGCTGCTGTCTGGAGTGTAAATTGTTGTAATCACTTGGGAAATTGAAAGTATCTACTAATGTTAAATATGCATATGACCCAACAATTCCATGTACAGACATATACCCAACAGAAATCCTGAAGTATGCACCAAAAAATCATGCAGAAGAATGGCCTTGACAGAATCTGTAACAGCTATAACAGCCAAAAGCTAGAAAAAAAATTACACCGGCCATGAAAAAGTAGAATGGATACACAAATTGTGGAATTCATATAACGAAATACTCAACAACAATGAAAACAAATAAATTACCACCACACCTACCCATGTATGTGAATTTCCCAAACATGATGTTAGGCAGAAATGTCAGATACAAAAGACTACGTAATAAATGATTTTCATGTATATAAATGTCTAAAAGAGAAGAGCCAATCTGTGGTGTTAGAAGTAAAGATAATGGTCAGGGAGGAGAGGGTATAGTGTCTGGAAGGGTTTCGTGGATGATGGCACTGTTCCATTTCTTGCTCTGAGTGGTATTTACTCAGCTGTGTTCACTTTGTGAAAATTCACAAGCTGTACATTTTGACTTGTATACTTTTCTGAACATATTTCATACATCAAAAAGAGGCTACTTACAAAATAAAAAATGAAATCCATAAGTAATGCATTTTTTTTTACACCTTTCTACCACTTTCCCAAGTCATTAAACTGCTTGGAGATAAGCAGACCTTTTCTTTTCTTTTTTTTTTTTTTTCATTATTTAAAAAGCTGCTTTTGGTCTTAAAGTAAATATATCTTCTTTGAAATCTGAAATGAAAGTTAACATCATTTGCACAGTTGTTGGGGAATCACTTAATCCACTTAAAAATGAAATGAAGCCTTCTCATTTGGTTTCGCTTTCCCATCTTGAATTAATGTAACTGGTTTATCCCTTGTTAGCTATTCACTATTGTCCCAGTTCCATTCCTGCAGCCCAGTTAGACATTTTGTTTTAGCTGAAGCTTAGACCCTGCCCTATTATATGTAGACTAATCTTACTGGATATGTGTGTAGTTCCTGACTGCAGAGAGCTGATGTCATTTGCCCTGGGTGTATTTTATTTTCCTTAGGCACATGACAGTCTAGTAGTGAGAAGAGGTGGTTGGCTTTTTAGGAAGTTTCAGGTCTAGGCTAGTCCACCATCAAGGACTAAATATACTCAGTAAATGTCTAAAATACATTGTATTGTAGTAGAAGAATATGGTCTGTACCACTATTCTCTAGAACTGCAGTTCTCTAACTCTTTGGTCTCAGAAGCTCTTTACATTCTTAAAAATTATAGGGGACCCTCAAGGAGCTTTGCTTTACATGGTTTATATCTATCAATATTTATAATATTAGAAACAGAAATTTCATATATATGTACACTATTTTAAGAATAGCAATAATATACTTATGACATCTTAACATATTCAACATATTTTGATGGAAAATGGTTGTTTTTCAAAACAAAAAATAAGTAGCATTGTTTTACATTTTTGCAAATCTCAGTGTCTGGCTCAATAGAAGACAGCTGGATCCTCATGTCTGCTTCTGCATTCAATCTGTTGAGATGTGATATATCATGAAGCTTTTAGAAAACTTCACTGTATCCACATGAGAGACTGAGAGTGAAACAAGCAAATAAAATCATATATTATTATGAAAATAGGTTTGGCCTCACGGACCCCCAAAAGGATCTTGTGAACCCCCCAGGGATCCACGGATCACTTGATATAGGAAATTTTTAAGATTTCTTTTATGTCTACTGTATTTAGTCAATTTTTGTAGATGGTCCATGTATTATCTGGGGGAAGGGGAGCATTGGTAGGAAATTATACCTATAATGTAATTAATACATGTAACATTAAATATGATATGAAATGTATAAATACCTTTATATAAATATAAACTAAGGCTTAGCAAATTATGGCCTGTTTTTGTATGTACCTTGAGCTAATTATAATTATGCCTTTTACACCGTTAAAGGATTGTTAAAACACACATACACACACACAGAAGAATATGCACAAAAGACTATACATGGCATGGAAAACCTAAAATATTTGCTATCTGGCTTTTACAGAAAATGTTTTCTGACCCTTACATAAACAAACTACTAATTGTATTACTCAGATATAACCATATATGTCTTTTTCTGTTTCTGAAATAACTAATTACATTTGTTAAAAGCCTCCCAGTATGAATATGAGTTTTATGGCAGTTTTAAAATTTGCATTTCATGTTTTGACAAGTAATTTTTTCCACTTTTAATTTATGCTTGACTTTTATTTGTTCTGGTTTTAATATTGCCACTTATTTTTTTATATTCCTCAGTTGTTTTTTTAATGTGTCTCCTTATAAATGTTGGACTATATTTTTTAATATAATCTGAGAATACCTGACTTTAAGTAAGTTAATTTGGCCCATTCGCATTTGTTGTATAAGTAATATTTGCTCTTTCTGCAGTCGTCTTACTATATCTCATATTCTGTTGTTTTGTTTTAAATTTACTTTCTAACTTTGGCCATCAGCAATGAATGTTCTTTAATTTTTTTAATCCTCTACTAATTTATAGGATTTTATATATGGCCCTGTGTTATATAATTAGTGGTTACTAACATCTATGCAAACATTTAAAGCAACAATGTGAAAAATGAAAGCATCTATTCAAGAAATTCAAGTAAATGAGAAATAAAAACAGCTATAGCTTCCATTTATTTTTTTTCTGGGTTATTGTATGTATTGTGTGTATTTATTTATTTATTTATTTTTCAATTATTATGTTCAATTGGCCAGCATAAAGTACATGATTAGTTTTTCATACAGTGTTCAAGGATTCTTTAGTTGCGTGTAACACCCTATAGCTTCCATTTATTATGTCATACATAAATCAGCTCATATAATCCTCACAAAAGTCCTCTGAGTAGGTAAGAACTCATGGGGCTTAAAGAAATTGTCCCCAGTCACCCTCCCAGTGAGTGGCAGGTATGAAGGTTAAATTGCTGTCTGGCTGCCTCTAAAGTCACCTCATTAACCACAGTGGTATACTTTGGGCTCTAGCTAAGCTGGGCAGTCTGTTCCAGAGAACCTGGGGGCAGGCTCTTCCCATGCTGCAATCTCTTCTCCCATCCTACCCATTTTAGAAGGAGCTGTGGTGAATTGTGTCTATGAGAACCATCACTTTCACAGAAGCACTGTGGATTCCTTAGAGGTGTTGAATAGGTTCACTGAAGTCTCAAGAGAAACTTGGGAGGAAGCACTAAGCTTTCAGGTCTGATGGGGGCCAGTAAGGATGGTTATTCTCAGCTCCCAACTCACAACTGTCCTTTGAAGTCCAAATTCAAGTTATACCCACTTGTGTGGCTCTGGCCACCATATTAACCCATTTTAAGAGGGACTTATTGACTCTCTTAGAACTAAGCTTTTCAAATTTGCAGTATCGCAGTATCTACCTAAGTCCAAGGTCTTTGTTTCTCAGTTTTGCATTTGTTTTATAATGTATGATTTTCCTGTCTTTCTCTTTTAGACCATAATCTCCTCAGCACTCAGATGTGCCTTAAAAAAAAAAAAATCCCACAGCATTCTAAATTTGTATGGAGCCAAATAGTTTATAAATGTTCTTGTCTGACTATTCCTTACAACTTTTTAAATAATAAGAAATGTTGTTAACATATAGTTTGAATTTTGTCATAAAATCAACCCAAAGGATGAAGGGACAAATTATGTCATTTATATTCTTTGTCATCCACTTGAATCATACATAACTTTTTCAAACAGCCTACACTTGGCATTGATCCCTGTACATCCTTTAGTGGGATGGAGATGGAGGAAAAGGCACCTGAGAGGTGCTGACTCACATGTTAGCTCCCAGCAGCAGGCTAGTGAGACTTAGCAGGTTGGAGATGGAAAGCCTTGGCCACCAGGTAGGAGGAGAGCCTGGGATCCCAAGTACCTGCTTACTCCAAGAAGTCTGCATCCAGCCAGATGTCCAGGCAGCCTCACCTCTTCTGCGAACACAGCAATGGGGGCCTTCTGGCTAGGAGTCTCTTCAAGGCTCTTGCTCTCTTTACCCTGAAGGATGAGAGTAAACTCTGGGCTTGCCTGTACAAGAAAGTATGGAACCATAGATACCACATTGTGGCTACAAACCTGCCCCTATTTCAAAAGAGACAGCAGGGCTGATGGAAAAGAGCTCCAGGGTGGGGTTTGCTTGAGTCCTAATTCTGTCACTTAGTAGCTGTAAGATTCTTCTGTGTCACAGTTTCTCCATCTATAAAATGGAGTAACAATCGTACTTCCTTACAGGGATGTTCTGAGGACTGAATGAGCTAATACATGTAAATTACCTCATGCCAGTGTGAAGCCAACATTTTTTTTTTTAATTTCTTTTTTTTTTTTTTAAGATTTTGTTTATTTGACAGAGAGAGACACAGCGAGAGAGGGAACACAAGCAGGGAGAGTGGGAGGGGGAGAAGCAGGCTTCTCGTGGACCAGGGAGCCCGATATGGGGCTCGATCCCAGGACCCCGGGATCATGACCTGAGCTGAAGGCAGATGCTTAACGTCTGAGCCACCCAGGCGCCCCGCCAACATTTTTTTTTTTTTTAAGATTTTTATTTATTTATTTGACAGAGAGAGACACAGCGAGAGAGGGAACACAAGCAGGGGGAGCGGGAGAGGGAGAAGCAGGCTTCCCGCGGAGCAGGGAGCCCGATGCGGGGCTTGATCCCAGGACCCTGGGATCATGACCTGAGCCGAAGGCAGACGCTTAACGACTGAGCCACCCAGGCGCCCCAAAGCCAACATTTAATACAAGGTAGCCATATCACTATCTTCATTTCTATTATACTTCTACTGTCTCTTCATCTCTACCTTCCTTTCCTCCTCCTGCCTGCCCCTCCAGCCTAATTTTCTGTTACATAATTTTTGTTATCTTTATAAGCAATTTCATATCTTTGAGAACAAGATGATTATAGAAATACTTTTTTTATGATAAATAAAGAGGTGAAGGGAAGCAGGAAGGAAGAGACAGAGGAAGGGAAGGAGAGAGGGGAGAAGATAAAAGAATTTATATGGAATTATTCAGGGCAGAACTTTCACTTACTCTTTAAGTTCACCTGCTCTCTAGCTTTCTTATGTAAACTCTCTGGTCTCCTGATCACTTCTGAAAAGAAAAGAGTGTGGTCCTTTGACTCAGAGGGCTGTGCCTCCCGGACATCCGTCCTGCCTCTGGTTACAGCTCCCTGTCTTTGCCTGCGTCCTGAGGCCACACTTCATGGATACCTAGTCACTCCCCCATCTCTAATTGACCAAGACTTCTTTCCTGCTGTCAGAATCATTCTCAGCACAGCACTGGGCAGTCACCACCCATCAGAGTTGGCCTGTAAGATAGAGCAAACACATGTTTGCTGGCTTTCCATATTGGTCAACACATCACTATCCCAGGAATCCTTCCCTTCCTCTGGGCTTCCCTTATGGTTACACGCTTTGGGAAGGTGGCTCATGATTCTCCTTATCCATCTGACTAAAGCAGAGTAGCATAAGAATGTTAACAACAGGGGCACCTGGGTGGCTCAGTTGGTTGGGCGACTGCCTTCGGCTCAGGTCATGATCCTGGAGTCCCAGGATCGAGTCCCGCATCGGGCTCCCTGCTTGGCAGGGAGTCTGCTTCTCCCTCTGACCCTCCTCCTCTCATGCTCTCTGTCTCTCATTCTCTCTGTCTCAAATAAATAAATAAAATCTTAAAAAAAAAAGAATGTTAACAACATTTCTTATTATTTAAAAAGTTGTAAAAAGAGTACTTCACCTGGAAGTAGCTCCTCAGATACAACTAATTAAATGTTTAGATAACTTAGGTATTTATGCCTTGCTTCTTTCCACAAAGGATTCTAGGACACTGGTTAATTCTTACTACTAAAGCTTTGGAAACTAGCATAATATTTTCCCAAAATGGGTGTGTTTATATATAAAATTATTTTGCGTTTGGAAAAGGGAGTCTTAGAATAAAAAAGCTATCATGCACTAATAAAAATAACATGTGGTACCTGGGTGGCTTAGTCTGTTGAGCATCTGACTCTGATTTCGGCTCAGGTAATGATCTCAAGATCCTGGGATGGAGCCCCCCAACCCCGGACCAGTCTCTGTGCTCAGTGGGGAGTATGCTTGGGATTCTCTCCCTCTCCCTCTGCCTCCCCCTGCTGCCCCCACTCGTGTGTGCCCTCTCTCTCAAATAAATAAATAAAATTTTTAAAAATAACATAATTGAAAACCCTGACATATTTCAGATTGAACACTCCATGTAGTTTTGGGGATACAATACCCAGAGCCTGGGACTAAGGGCTACTTGGTTTTAGAAGCCAGTCAACAGCATCACACTAGGGAGGATCTGATATGGGTATCTGACATTTAAGGCTGTGGAAATGGGGCAGAGGGCTCAGGCAGGAGCTGCTTTTCCCTCACTGTGTGACTTTTAGCTAGTCAATTAATCTTTCTACTCAGAATCTTCTTTTCTGTAAAAGGAAGGAGATATTCGAAGAAATCACTAAGGAACCTTCCTTTCTGGGTTTTGACCCTTATTACAATTTAATCATATATCTGTTGAATTGATTGACATTTTTTAAAGAGATACTTGAAACTTCTTCTGAGTACCTCTTTCCTCCCTCTCTTAATTTCCAACTCTGTAACAGCTTTAACTCTAAGAATAGAACATGGCATTGAAATGAGCTGTGTACTTCTGCGTTTACATGGAAAGATCCTTACAGTGGCTTTATTTGCCTGTGTGGCTAGAGATTTAGCCCTTTAATTTCAATGTAATAATTCATCCATTGTATTCAACAAGGAGACAATGTGTTTCTGATTTTTTAATTACAGTCACAAGAGACACCATTCCAACTGAGCTCTGCTTCCTACTGAGAGGCCATGTTCATTTTCCACTCAAGATTATACACGAACAGTGGTTACTGAAATAAGTGAACTCCTAGAGTCCCTAAAAATAGATACAGGTATGTTTCATTCTACTTGCACTTAATCTCCACAGTAGCAATTCATTTCACAGGCATTAACTCAGGATGGTATGTGTCCTTTGAAGAGGTTCTTGATTTGGTGGTCCATTCAAATTTTCCTCAGGAGAACATCCCAGAGATCCCTAAAGGCTGCAGAATTAACTCCAGCATAGTATCTCTCTTTCTCCTCCAGTAACTGCCATTTGCTAACTTCCCAATTAATTCTTCCCACCCGCCCTCCACCCACCTACACCCTTGCATACGATCTGTCTTAGTCATTTGACACTATCTACTAGAATCAGTATAGTAGCACCTTGATTAGTATTCACAGTAATTGCTATTTCACAGATCCTTAGTAGAATGTACTTATTTTCTTCCAGCAAGTTTTTAGGTTGCTTAAGGTCAAGACCACTTCAATGCAGGAGGAGGTCTTCAATAAACACCTTATCCTAAGATACTTAAGTAATTCTTTGTTTTGTCAAGGTTTGATTTAATTCTTCAAATTATCTTCTATGTAAAAGGACCACAAAGAGGGAAAGACCACATTAAAGGGTGCAAGATGAGTTTGGAAAGAAAGAATAACTGGGGAGGAGGAGCAAGATGGTGAAGGAGTAGGAGATCTACATTTCATCTGGTCCCAGGAATTCAGCTAGATAGGAATCAAACCATTCTGAACACCTACGAACTCAACAGGAGATCGAAGAAAAGAATAGCAACAACTCTCTGAACAGAAAAGCGACCACTTTCTGGAAGGTAGGACGTGCAGAGAAGTGAATGTGAGGCGATATTCGGGAAGATAGATGGCATGGGGAGGGGCCTCCATCAGCCACTACTGGCAAGTGATAGAGCAGCGGAGCAAAAAATCAGAACTTTTAGAAGTCTGCCCTGCTGAGGGACGTCACTCCAGTGGCTAAGGGGGAGGTGGAACCCTTGTTGGGACCCTGTGGTCTCAGGACCCTTGGAGTCACAGAAAGACCGGGGGTGCCTGAGTGCAGCAGAGCTCCCAGGTATCTGAGCAGGGAAGCTGGCTGCAGAGACGGAGCCGAGGAGCGGGCTCTCAGCTCGGGGTTGCCATAAACCGTGATCCGTGGCACAGTCGGGCCACTGCTCCTCCAGCAGGGACCCAACAAGCGGCAGATCCAGGGAGACTCCCCTTCCTCCCCCGGAGGAGTGGCGTGGGAGTGCACCACAGGGATCTGCTGGGTTTGGAGACTCCACAACGAGTCGGGTGCCAGAGATAGAAACACGCGATCACAGGCCGGGTGAGCATGGAGTGCGGCCAGAGACCAGGGATACGGGAGTGATTGCTTTTCTCTGGGGGCTCACTGAGGAGCAGGGCCCTGAGTTATCAGCTCCTCCCGGGCGGAGATCGGGAGGCTGCCATTTTCACTCTCGGCCTCCAAAGCTGTACAGAAAGCTTGCAGGGAACAAAAGCTCCCGAGAGCAAACCCGAGCAGATTACTTAGCCCAGACCAGCAAGGGTGGGGCAATTCCACCTCTGGCAAAGACATTTGGGAACCACGGCAACAGGCCCCTCCCCCAGAGGATCAGCAAGAACAGCCAACCAAGACCAAGTTTACCGATCCAATGAGAACAGCAGAACTGCAGCGCTAGGGGAATACTGCACATAGAATCCATGGCTTTTTTACCATGATTCTTTAGTCTTTCAAAGTTAATTTTTTTAATTTTCTTTTTTTTTCTTCTATTTTTTTATTTTTCTTTTCCCCTTTTTCAACCAACATCTTATCAATCCCTTTTTTTTAAATCTTTTTTATTTTTCATTTTTAGAGTCATATTCTATCCCTTCACTGTAGTTAACCTTATTTTTGGTATATATATAAATTGTTCTCTCTTTAAAATTTTGGGATACAGTTTCTTCTAACAGACCAAAATATACCCTAAAACTTTATTGTTTGGTTTTGTTCTCATCTCCTGCCTGATCACATTCTCTCCCTTTTTTTTTTTATTTCTCTTCGTTCTTTTTTCAACCAACTTCTTATCAATTCCTTTTATAAAATCTTTTATAATTTTCATCTTTACAGTCATATTTCATCCCTTCATCATAGTTACCCTTATTTTTATACATATATAAGTTTTTCTTTCTTTAAAATTTTGGGAGGCACATTCTTCTAACAGACCAAAATATGCCCCAAATCTAGTGTGTGGCACTGATCTATGCACCAGACTGATCATAGTTGATCATATTCTTTTTTTCTTTTTTCTTTCTTTCCCTTTCTTTCCCCCCGGTTTCGGGTCTCTTCTGATTTGTTTAGTGTATATTTTTCTGGGGTCATTGTTACCCTGTTAGCATTTTGTTCTCTCATTCATCTATTCTTCTCTGGACAAAATGACAAGATGGAAAAACTCACCTCAAAAAAAAGAACAAGAGGCAGTACCGACTGCCAGGGCCCTAATCAATACAGACATTAGTAAGATGTTGGAACTAGAGTTCAGAATGATGATTATAAAGATACTAGCTGGGCTTGAAAAAAGCATGGAAGATACTAGAGAAACCCTTTCTGGAGAAATAAAAGAACTAAAATCTAACCAAGTAGAAATCAAAAAGGCTATTAATGAGATGCAATAAAAATGGAGGCTCTAACTGCTAGGATAAATGAGGCAGAAGAGAGAATTAGTGATACAGAAAACCAAATGATGGGGAATAAAGAAGCTGAGAAAAAGAGATAAACAACTACTGGATCACAAGGGCAGAATTCGAGAGATAAGTGATACCATAAGACAAAACAATATTAGAATAATTGGGATCCCAGAAGAAGAAGAAAGAGAGAGAGGGGCAGAAGGTATATTGGAGCAAATTATAGCAGAGACCTTCCCTAATCTGGGGATAGAAACAGGCATCAAAATCCAGGAGGCACAGAGAACCCCCCCTCAAAATCAATAAAAAGAGGTCAACACTCCAACATCTAATAGTAAAACTTACAAGTCTCAGAGACAGAGAAAATCCTGAAAGAAGCTTGGGACAAGAGATCTGTAACCTACAATGGTAGAAACATTAGATTGGCAACAGACCCATCCACAGAGACCTGGCAGGCCAGAAAGGACTGGCATGATATATTCAGAGCACTAAATGAGAAAATATGCAGCCAAGAATACTATATCCAGCTAGGCTGTCATTGAAAATAGAAGGAGAGATAAAATGCTTCCAGGACAAACAAAAACTAAAGGAATTTGCAAACACAAAACCAGCCCTACAAGAAATCTTGAAAGGGGTCCTCTAAGCAAAGAGAGAGCCTAAAAGTAACATAGACCAGAAAGGAACAGAGATCATATACAGTAACAGTCACCTTATAGGCAATACAATGGCACTAAATTCCTATCTTTCAATAGTTACCCTGAATGTAAATGGGCTAAATGCCCCAATCAAAAGACACAGGCTATCAGATTGGATGAAAAAACAAGACCCATCAATATGCTGTCTGCAAGAGACTCATTTTAGACCCAAAGACACCTCCAGAATGAAAGTGAGGGGGTGGAAAACCATTTACCATGCTAATGGACATGAAAAGAAAGCTGGGGTGGCAATCCTTATATCAGACAAATTAGATTTTAAACCAAAGACTGTAATAAGAGATGAAGAAGGACACTATATCATACTTAAAGGGTCTATCCAACAAGAAGATCTAACAATTATAAATATCTATGCCCGCTAACATGGGAGCAGCCAATTATATAAGCCAATTAATAACAAAAGCAAAGAAACACATCGACAACAATATAGTAATAGTGGGGGACTTTAACACCCCCCTCACTGAAATGGACAGATCATCTAAGCAAAAGATCAACAAAGAAATAAAGACTTTAAATGACACACTGGACCAAATGGACTTCACAGATACATTCAGAATGTTCCATCCTAAAGCAACAAAATACACATTCTTCTCTAGTGCCCATGGAACATTCTCCAGAATAGATCACATCCTAGTCACAAATCAGGTCTCAACCAGTACCAAAAGACTGGGATTATTCCCTGCCTATTTTCAGACCACAATGCTTTGAAACTAGAACTCAATCACAAGAGGAAAGTCAGAAAGAACTCAAATACATGGAGGCTAAAGAGCATCTTACCAAAGAATGAATGGGTCAACCAGGAAATTAAAGAAGAATTTAAAAAATTCATCGAAACCAATGAAAATGAAAACACAACTATTCAAAATCTTTGGAATGCAGCAAAGGCGGTCCTAAGAGGAAAGTATATAGCAATACAAGCCTTTCTCAAGAAACAAGAAAGGTCTCAAATACACAACCTAACCCTACACCTAAAGGAGCTGGAGAAAGAACAGCAAATAAATCCTAAACCCAGCAGGACAAGAGAAATCATAAAGATTAGAGCAGAAATCAATGAAATAGAAACCAAAAGAACAGAACAGATCAACAAAACTAGGAGGTGGTTCTTTGAAAGAATTAACAAGATTGATAAACCCCTGGCCAGACTTATCAAAAAGAAAGGAGAAATGACCCAAATAAATAAAATCATGAATGAAAGAGAAGAGATCACAACCAACACCAAAGAACTACAAACAATTATAAGAACATATTATGAGCAACTATATACCAGCAAATTAGATAATCTGGAAGAAATGGATGCATTCCTAGAGATGTATAAACTACCAAAACTGAACCAGGAAGGAATAGAAAACCTGAACAGATAACCACTAAGGAAATTGAAGCAGTAATCAAAAATCTCCCAATAAACAAGAGCCCAGGGCCAGATGGCTTCCCAGGGGAATTCCACCAAACATTTCAAGAAGAATTAATACCTGTTCTTCTGAAACTGTTCCAAAAAATAGAAATGGAAGGAAAACTTCCAAACTCATTTTATGAGGCCAGCATTACCTTGATCCCCAAATCAGACAAAGACCCCATCAAAAAGGAGACCTACAGACCAATATCCCTGATGAATGTGGATGCAAAAATTCTCACGAAAATACTAGCCAATAGGATACAACAGTACATTAAAAGGATTATTCACCACGACCAAGCGGCTGCAAGGTTGGTCCAACATCCACTAATTAATCAATGTGATACAATACATTAATAAAAGAAAGAGCAAGAACCACATGATCCTCTCAACAGATGCAGAAAAAGCATTTGACAAAGTACAGCATCCTTTCTTGATTAAACCTCTTCAGAGTGTAGGGATAGAGGATACATACCTCAATATCATGAAAGCCATCTATGAAAAACCCACTGCAAATATCATTCTCAATGGGGAAAAACTGAGAGCTTTCCCCCTAAAGTTAGGAACATGGCAGGGATGTCCACTATCACCACTGTTATTCAACATAGTACTAGAAGCCCTAGCCACAGCAATCAGACAACAAAAAGAAATAAGAGGCATCTGAATCAGCAAAGAAGAAGTCAAACTCTCACTCTTTGTAGATGATATGATACTTTATATGGAAAACCCCAAAGACTCCACCCCAAAACTGCTAGAACTCATACAGGAATTCAGTAAAGTGGCAGGATATAAAATCAATGCACAGAAATCAGTGGCATTCCTATACACCAACAAGACAGAAGAAAGAGAAATTAAGGAGTCAATCCCATTTACAATTGCACCCAAAACCACAAGATACCTAGGAATAAATCTAATCAAAGAGACAAAGGATCTGTACTCAGAAAACTATAAAATACTCATGAAAGAAATTGAGGAAGACACAAAGAAATGGAAAAACGTTCCATGCTCATGGATTGAAAGAACAAATATTGTGAAGATGTCAATGATACCTAGAGCAATCTACACATTTAAAGCAATCCCTATCAAAATACCATCCACTTTTTTCAAAGAAGTGGAACAAATAATCCTAAAATTTGTATGGAACCAGAAAAGACCCCGAATAGCCAGAGGAATGTTGAAAAAGGAAAGCAAAGCTGGTGGCATCACAATTCTAGACTTCAAGCTCTATTACAAAGCTGTCATCATCAAGACAGTATGGTACTGGCACAAAAACAGACACATAGATCAATGGAGCAGAATAGAGAGCCCAGAAATGGACCCTCAACTCTATGGTCAACTCATCTTTGACAAAGCAGGAAAGAATGTCCAATGGAAAAAAGACAGTGTCTTCAACAAATGGTGTTGAGAAAATTAGATAGCCACATGCAGAAGAATGAAACTGGACCATTTCCTTACACCCCCCACAAAAATAGACTCAAAATGGATGAAAGACCTAAATGTGAGATAGGAGTCCATCAAAATCCTAGAGGAGAACACAGGCAACAACCTCTTCGACTTCAGCCACAGCAACTTCTTCCTATAAATATCACAAAAGGCAAGGGAAGCAAGGACAAAAATGAACTCTTGGGATTTCACCAAGATAAAAACCTTTGCACAGCAAAGGAAACAGTCAACAAAACCAAAAGACAACCAATAGATTGGGAGAAGATATTTGCAAATGATGTATCAGATAAAGGGCTAGTATCCAAAATCTATAAAGAACTTATCAAACTCAACACCCAAAGAACAAAGAATCCAATCAAGAAATGGGCAGAAGACATGAACAGACATTTTTCCAAAGTCATCCAAATGGCCAACAGACACATGAAAAAGTGCTCAACATCACTCAGCATCAGGGAAATCAAATCAAAACCTCAATGAGATACCACCTCACACGAGTCAGAATGGCTAAAATTAACAAGTCAGGAAATGACAGATGTTGGTCAGGATGAGGAGAAAGGGGAACCCTCCTACACTGTTGGTGGGAATGCAAGCTGGTGCAGCCACTCTGGAAAACTGTATGGAGGTTCCTCAAAAAGTTGAAAATAGAGCTACCGTACGATTCAGCAATTGCACTACTGGGTATTTACCCCAAGATACGAAAGTAGGGATCCAAAGTGGTACGTGCACCCCGATGTTTATAGCAGCAATGTCCACAATAGCCAAACTGTGGAAAGAGCCAAGATGTCCATCAGCAGATGAATGGATAAAGCAGAGGTGGTATATATATACAATGGAATATTATGCAGCCATCAAAACCCCCCCGAAATCTTGCCATTTGCAACAATGTGGATGGAACTAGAGGGTATTATGCTAAGTGAAATAAGTCAATCAGAGAAAGACATGTATCATATGACCTCACTGATATGAGGAATTCTTAATCTCAGGAAACAAACTGAGGGTTGCTGGAGTGGTGGGGGGTGGGAGGGATGGGATGCCTGGGTGATGGACATTAGGGAGGGTGTTTGCTGTGGTGAGTGCTGTGAGTTGTGTAGGACTGATGCCTTATGTACCTGTACCTCTGAAACAAATAATACATTATATGTTAAAAAAAAAAAAAAGATAGTAGGAAGGGGAAAATAAGGGGAGGGAAATTGGAGGGAGAGACGAACCATGAGAGACTGTGGACTCTGAGAAACAAACTGAGGGTTCTAGAGGAGAAGGGGATGGGAGGATGGGTTAGCTTGGTGATGGTTATTAAGGAGGGCGTGTATTGAATGGAGCACTGGGTGTTATACGCAAACTATGAATCATGGAACACTACACCTAAATAAATAAATTAATTTTAAAAAAAAGAATAACTGTGAAGGAGTTTATAATCAGCAAAGAAAATGTGGAAGTGCTTCTCTACTGGAAAAGTCTGATTCTCCATTCATGAATGACAAGAGATTTGGGAGGAACTACTTTTTCTAAGGGGTTCCAGTTCTATACTTTAATACACAGTATCACAAGAATGCACAAATATGTGAATACATATACATAATCACATGTATAGCAATAACTCTGAACTACAACAAATATGTCCACAGAATAGATCTATGTCTTGATATATTAGGGAGCAAACATTTTAAAGACAGGAATTGTACCTTATTTGACTTCGTGTGTCCAGCTTTTATCATGGTGTCTAGAAATGGTGGTCAATGAATGCATGTTACTGAACAATAGTAATAATAATAATAATAATAATAATAATAATAAGCATTTCAGTCACTTGCCATTACTTCACTTAGTGAAATACTAAAGTGCTACAAGGTATATATTTCAGTATTCTTATTTTACAGAAAAGATAACTTACGTTTAAAATAATAATTTACTTGTCTGAGGAGGTCTGTCCTCAGAGGTCACGTTTGCTAGGACCACTAAGTCTACTTTTTAAGGTGTTGTCTTGAAAACTTGGGAAAAAAAATTACTATTCACATTTTCCAAAAGATTTTTATAGTCACTGGAAATTGATGGCTTTTGCCATTGTCATTTTAAAGGTCTGGCAATAGAGGCAAAAGAATAGCTAAATAAATTCCTTACACAACCAGCAACGGATAGAAAAGAATATAATTTTATAGCTTTTGTCTCAATGCTCATTCCACAGACTTTAAATAGAAATAGTCTTTCCAGCCATTAATGGAATATTTTATTAGTTAACTGCTGTAAGCTCAATTGGATCATTGGCCTTGTCAAATTTTAGATATTACCTGGTCTTCGTTGGCCCTCATTTTGAGCCTGGATCTCCACTTAATAGAATTTCAACTAATCAGGCAGTACTTTGTTGTCTTTTAGGAAGATCACACAAAAGGCAATAACAAGCATAATATTTCACAGAGTGGGACTGGTAGCTGCCTTCTCACCTTTTGTATTAACCACCTTGTTGTATTTCTTGTGTTGACAGTCAAAACCCCAAATGGTCAGCCTTTACAAACTTATATGTACTGTTCACTCATCTCACAGTTTATAAAAAGGGTTATTCCTGAATAACTCAATCTAAAAACCTGAGCAAAACTTGAGGGAAAAGACTACCCCTGGGGCAGTAGGCTGCCTGATTTAGTTACACATTGCATAGAGAAAATAAACCAAATATCTTTTGAAATTTCACTCTAAAAGTCACTTCTTTTCTTTACAGAAATAAAAATCTGCTTGTAGTGTGTTCTTGCTGGGCCTTATACAGGTTTGCACCATTCAAAAGTAATACAGTTTCTCATCTGCAGAGATTTAGATGTTACTCTAAATTTCTGGTTCAAAATTCACATATGTGAATGAAATGCATGTTGGCCTTTGAATTTCCTTTTTATTAAATATTGTTTCTGAGTATAAATAATTGTATTCTCATTCTAGAAAATATGGAAAGTGCAAAAAAAGAATAAAGATGTAAGAAAAGAAACAGGTTATAATTCCTTCACTTGGTTGGATTATTTAAAATTAAATCTCACATTGCTTCAATAGGAAAGGAGGAATTCTGTAAATAAAGACATGGATACTTGTTTTGTCTGGAGAGGTTGAGGAACCAAGTAAGTAAATGGAATTCAAAGAAGTATATAGTACACATGAAATCAAGAGTCAGAGGGTGAGACAAACAGAGTGATGTGGAGTTTCGCAGAGTCTAGGCCCCCACTCTTAGCCACCAGCATCAACAGTGACAGGGAACTGGTCAGAATCAACAATTGTTGTCAATCCCCACCCTGTGATAGCAGTTTGAGTTCCATAAGTCACTTACCTTATTTCACTCTCATAACAACACCGTGAAATGGAATTTATTATCCTTTTTCTAGAGATAAAAACAGTGAGTCTCAGAGAGGTTAAATGGCTCTACCAAAGCCACAGACTGATAAATGATAAAATCAGGATTACAGACTAAGTCTTCTGACCCCCAAACTAGTGCTTATTCTATCAGATTTAGCTGCTTCCATGGAAGGATGCTGATCATGGTCACAATCATGATAAAGCTAGCATTTACTGAGCTCTTATGATGTGCTTGGCACTGTTCTAAATGCTTTGCATACATTAATTCATTTAATAACATGATGTAATAATCCCCCAAAAGTTCACAGTATAAAATTCTTTCTGCATTTGCAAATACGTAATTCCCTTTGGCACTGTGCAAAGTTATCACCTTCACGGTTCTGGAATCCAGAGAATTTATGCTAGATTGTGTGAAATGCTAGACACAGGCATGGAAGAAGCAGATGGCCACCCTCAGGCCTGGAAAGGAGAGAATGGACCCTGACTAGGGAGAGAAATCAGTATTATTTCATATAATAAAAAAGGCTGATACTGTTTCCCTGATCAAACATTACAAACAAAGTAAACCTAGGATTTTTGTCATCTTTTTCTAATTTGGTACCATCAGGAAGTATGGTTGTCTTTTAATTTGATTACTGATAGAGTCAGTTTGCAGAGAATTCATGATACTTCATTTAAATTCTGGTTCAGTTATTTCTAGCAAAACATTTATTGGGGAATAGTATGTGAGTTTTGTTTCAGCAAAAGACAGCAAAATTTAGTTTTAGTCATGGGTATAATATATAAATAAAATCAAAACCTACTGTATAAAATATCTGTAGAAATTTCTTCAATTTTCTTCCCCTGGCCCAGAGATTCTTACCTAACTCTTAAAAGCAGGTTCACCACCTGTTGTGCCCTGTTTCACATCCTTTCAGCCAACCTTTCCATCAACCCTTGCTATGGAAGCCAGCTGATAGGACTCAGTCCCACTGCACCACACATCTCTGGCTTTTTGCCCTGGAACTTTTTGAAGAAAGCACAGTTGCTTGTAGGAAACTGTCCAGCACCCACACATCAGCAGCCTGGGGATGTAAGGTAGACAGTGCTCTTGACCACTTGGTCAAAGGTGTGGGTAATGCTATCTTCTTCTACCATTCAGGTGGGCAAGTCTCAGGCAAATGCTGCAAGGTTTCTCTGAGGGTCCTGAGGGAAGGTTGCCCTCAGGGTAACAAACAGGAGAGTTCTCTTCTACATTGGTTTGAATACCTTCCTTAGTTCACCGTCCACAGTCCCCATTCCTTCGCCCTAGAATCACTTCCTAAAATAAACTACCTATATACAATTCCTGGCTCCAGCTCTGTTTTCTGGGGTCCTTCTGGGGGCAACTCAGACAAGAAAACTCAAGTTTTGCAAGTGGAAAAAAATGGGGTTTGGATTGAGATCTCTTCCCAGTTAGAGGGTGATAAAGTCTACGTTACTGACATAGACATCCTGGGGATATTCCTGGCCTATAGTAAGCATCACAATTCCTAAGATTCTCAGGAACTGGTAGAGGGAAGATGGTACAGTTAATAGTTGAAGACTTGGCCTCTGGCACTTGAATGGTACTAGAGCAAAGATCATCATAAGATTGTGGAGTTGGCTGGTTTTATTTTATAAAGAAAATTTTATAAAGAATATATTTTATAAAGAAAATGACCCCAAATCGTCAACTCAAAATATACTATCAAATCAGGTCTCCCTGCAAGCATTTTAAGATATCTTAATTTTTGTAGCTATAAGGCAGAGTCTGTGGAAAATCAAGCTGAGGATTTAATTATAAGAATAGTAGAACAAAAAGGAGACAATATATTTTCTCAATCGGTCACCTATGCAAAATCAGGACTTAGGAGCCCTGAGAGGGAAAGAATGGGACCCTAAGACCTAAGATGGGGACACTTGCATGGACGAGTCTGACCAAACTGAACTTCCAGATTCTAGGCCAACAGAAGCAGCTTTTTCTTCCTAGAAAACAGCAGCCTTCTCTTGCCCAGAGACTCTGAGAGGACTCACCTGGGCCAGTTGCTTGTCCTCCTCGAGATCTCTTGATTCTTCTCTTTGGTTCTAATAGGTGGTAGCACAGGCCTGGCTGAGAAATACAGTTCCTTCTCTGGGAGAAATTTGCAGACACCCAGAGAATTGCAAGATTCAACTAATATTTAACAGTGGGAACCAGGGAAACATATATGGGAATGGGTCTTCCAGGTATTAGAATAGGAGAGGGTCAACTATAATATTTTATAAGGAAGACATCATGACATGGGCATGCTCTCCTGTGACGTGGGGTTTAATGTCCCAGCAAGGACACCTGGAGTTGCTTCTAATATAGAGATGGAATGGCTCTTCAAGTCTGGACATATTGATGGCTTAGAGAAAATGAAGTAGAAAATGGTGGAACTGTCTTACAGATTATTGAAGTCTCAGGGATAGGGAAATATTAGAATACAGTTATTATGTGAGACAGAGAAGCCACTCTTGGGTTCTTTCATAAGCTCAGTGGTGGCTCTTTGTAGGCCAGAGTTAATGGTAGGTGATGCTGTGTACTTAGTTTCAATAGAGAGGTCAGGATTCTGGAAAGGCAGAGGCCTGGTGGTGGCACATAACCAAAAGAGGTAAGATGGCCATAATCATCATTGTGGGCACCAAGAAATTCACCTGCATAATGGTAGTAATTCTTGAGCCATGGTCTTCTGAGTGATAAGACAGATGAGGAGCTGACTGGTATCACGGGGGAAAAATATGAGATTTAAAGAGGAGAAGGCTGATGTGCCCTGCAATGAAAATGCAGAATCTCCTGCCCAGTTTTTGGATCTAAGGCAGTTCACAGATCCAGAGTCCCTGGGTTAAAGGAAAGTTCGGTCCCCTTGAGAAAGGCCCCTGCCATGACAAGAAAAGTACACACAATAAATATAGCCACAATCTTTCCCCAAGAGACCTGTGTTCCTCCAATAAACAACCTGGACTCAAGGGGTAGACGTAGGATTGGTTGCTTACCATGGCTCCTGTGTCCCACCTGTGGAATGTGTACCCCCATCTCTGCTACTTTAGGCTCTGTGGAGTCAGGAAGGAATATTTCCACCTGGGGACACAGTAAAGGGTCCACTCAACTAAGGCTATGATGGCTGCCTGGTTATTTGGGGTTCAACAAGCCAACAAAGCAGCAGACCAAAAAAGGAATTGCCATGCTGGAGGGGCAAGTGACCCTTATTCCCACAAACAGCAAGAGCTGCTATGACACTGTGAAGGCACAAAGCATCACATCTAGAACTTAGGGGGTTTGTCTCAATGCCTCTCACTGCTTCCAGGCCTATCAATAACTGTAATTGGGCAATCATAGCAACCTTGGGCAGGCTCGGCACCTGGCAAGGGACTGAAACTTTTAGGGATGATGGTCTGTGTCTCCCCACCTGAAATGCAACCAAGATCAACTGCTGTTGGGCAGGAATGAGGGAAACCTAGAATGACCAGTAGTGTGGGGAGACAGTGATCACTAATTCAAGTTTCATGATTAGTAGCTGATTAGATATAGCTTGGTGCATTAACCTTCCTGACCTAAGGTTTTTTTGCAGAATGTGGCTGGCTGCCACCTAGAAGCCTTGATAATGGTTTAGGCTTAATGGAGAGCACAAGTGGGTTAGGGCAGTGCAAAGTATGGCCAACACTGGCCCCTTAGGTACTCCAGGGCCTCCTGTCTTCAAGGCTCATTTCTCGCACTTACCACTGCCCTGACACAGACACAACATGCCAGAAGCCCATCTCAGATGGACCTCAGACTTCTAGCTTTCTCCCTGGAACTGCTCGGATGCTGTGAGGTGGGAATTCTGGGGGAATCTTTCTGGCACTCACACATACACAGCCTGGGATTGAAAGAGAGCTAATGACACACAGGACAACCCTGATAAGTGGGAAAAAGCAAGCAAAGGATCAGTGCCCTGCCCTCCCCTCTCCTGAATAGAGAGTTCTGAGCCACATTTCAACAGCCACCTCAGAAAGTCCTGGCAGGTTCAAGCCCTTGTTGACCTCAGTGGTAGCCAATCTGAGAACAGTCTCTTGTACTGATTTTGCTTTCCTCCTTATTTTACTCTTCCCTGTGTCTCGCTCCTGATTCCTGGGATCACTTCCCTAAAAACCAACTACCAGCAAAGGAAAACCCAGGCTAAGGCACCACTTAATATATTGCTATGTCCTGTGTAGAGTGATACCAACACAGAGGTAAATGAAATATGTTTATGTCAAATAGGATCTTCTTGATAATGGGCAGCCTCCCACACACCACCCTTGAGTCACACTCCCACAGTATCTTTGCTGATTTTTCATTTTACATTATAAATGGGAATTTTTAAAATGGGTTTCAATGTGTGCAAGAACCAAAGGTTAAAGTGGTCCCCGTTGATCATAGGTAGAGCCTTATATTTTGAATCATTGACAGGTCTGAGATAATCAAGTGTCTGAGGCTGCCTTTCATCTGCTAAACATCCCTGGCCCTCCTTCCATTGTGAAATACACAACTAGGGTTTGCTGACTAAACCTACCTGACATGGCTTGGATTCTGCTATGTAAGGATCATATAATTTCATGGTTGAGCTTGCAATCACAATTGTGAAAGACAATAACATAGGGACATGTAGCTTTTGTTTTATATTCTGCCCTGCAAAGGATTGCTTAAAATTTTTTCTATGCAATAAAACATGGTAGATAAAAACAGGTGTGCTAGGATGGGAGAGAAGCAAAATATGCTGGAGCAATTAAGTCTTCTTCTTCTTCGTATTTTATTATTATTATTATTTAGGGCTTTGAGTAAACTGCCCTATTTAGTATCACAATGAGATAGCTCATGAAGGCCCACATTTTGTGGGAGTTTTTTTTCTTGAGAAATTTCTTCTAATGGCTGCTAAAAAATAGAAAAAATTTTCTTCTCAGATTTTGCCTTCTTAGAATCAACTTTCTGACAGAACATCAGACAAGCAAAACAGATATTTTGTTTGAAACTTCCCTCCCCCTTCAGAACTCTCATGACTGTCACCTTATGCCATCTCTTAGAATGTCTTGGAGGTGCTGATATAGATCATAATGGCATCACATAATAGAATTAATAGTCAGTTATTTGTCTCTAGGTTACTTGAGGTAAGACTACTTGAAACAGGGGCGCCTGGGTGGCTCAGTTGGTTAAGCGACTGCCTTCGGCTCAGGTCATGATCCTGGAGTCCCGGGATCGAGTCCCGCATCGAGCTCCCCGCTCAGCGGGGGGTCTGCTTCTCTCTCTGACCCTCTTCCCTCTCGTGCTGTCTCTCATTCTCTCTCTCAAATAAACAAATAAATAAAATCTTTAAAAAAAAAGACTACTTGAAACAGGATGGTAATTAATGATTCAGCAGAGGTTGTTCATCATAATAAAGCATGTATTATAATCAAAATTTATGAACTGAAATATTAGTTAGCTATTGTATTTGTTTCCTAGGACTATCATAACAAAATACCACAAACTGAGGGACTTAAAACAACAGACATTTATTGTCTCACAGGTCTCGAGTCCAGACATCTCAAATCAAGGTATTGACAGGGTCATGCTCTCTCTGAACCACCAGGGGAGGGGCCTTCCTTGACTCTTCCAGTTTCGGGTAGCCCCAGGGGCTCCTTAGCTATGGCAGCGTCCCTGCCATCTCTGCCTCAGTCATCATTTATCCATCGTGTCCCTGTGTGCCTGCATCATCTTCCCTCTGCGCATGTCTGTGTGTGAATGTCCCCTTCTTATAAAGACACAAGTCACATTGGATTAGCACCCACCCTAATGACCTCATCTGAACTCATGATATTGGCAATGAACCCATTTATAAATAGAGTCACATTTTGAGGTACCGAGGGATAGGACTTCAACATATCTTCTGAGGGGACACAATTTAATCCATAAAAGCTACAGTATTTGCAACCATCTTACAAACAATTCTTGCAATTTGAAGTTCTCACAATGAATTCCTCTTAGCTTGTGAGGACTCCACCATTCACATGAGAAGCTCTATGGTAGGACACTTTGAAGGGTCATGGGAATGCCAGATATTAGGGTATCATGATTGTCCTTGGTCATGAGTTCATGTACTGCCTGGCATCCCTATGCAATGGAAAGACCATTCTATTGATGCAATAGCTTGTATGGTATTGCTGGAAAACAAATATTAAGATAAATTTATTTTGAGTTCTTCATTTCTTGTCTTTTGTGTGGCTTTTGCATCAACTACACTTTACTGACAGTGGATCTAATGATGGAAAGAAATCACTGACAATATGATGACGGCACTCCAAGGAGAAGGAAAAAATCCAAGCCAGTAGTTGCATCAGGCCAGAAGAATTTCAAAATGAACTGACTGAACATCAGTACCCCATGGGCAAGGACAGACTTATAAGAATGTAAGTGAACTTAGATTTTTTTAAAAAAGAATTTCAGCAAAAAAGAAAGCTTAAAACATCTTGATACAAATTGTAATAAGGTTTG
The DNA here is from genome assembly GCF_011800145.1 of Mirounga leonina. NCBI lineage: Eukaryota > Metazoa > Chordata > Mammalia > Carnivora > Phocidae > Mirounga > Mirounga leonina. The sequence continues at coordinate 11,988,059 of NW_023270498.1, forward strand.
TGCTTATGATACTGTTATACTTTTTTCTCCTTCCATTGGACCTCATTCACAATGAGTTTCTTGTGATTAAGGATTAGTAAATGCTCACTCTGGGATACTTAGGTTTCTTATGTAGACCACAGAGATCTTTGGTAGAACGTACTAGGTACAGAGTCATAGTGGAAGGAAGAAAGTCTGTGCCTAATCCAAACTCGGTTTTAACCCTAAACAAGTGACAAGCATCGACATTAGACAATTTGTTGAAATATTTCTGAACAACCCAAACCCATGTTTGAAATGTAGTAGAAAATAAGAAACATCAACATGGCAAATTTTATGAAAAGGACACTTCAAATATAAAAAATATATGTACACACATATGCATACATATATAGATGTGCATACATGCACATATTATATGCATCCACACACACACACACACACACACACACACACAGTAATCTATGGGGTTGTGAGGTGCCAATTCTCAGAAGACATGTAAATGGGCCAGGACCCATTCTTTCTTTTCATGGTGTTGTCAAAGCTTGTTTGCCTGTTTCTAGAGTTGAATGGACCTTGATGTATTTTTTTTTTAAAGATTTATTTATTTATTTGAGAGAGCGAGAATGAGAGAGAGAGTACATGAGAGGGGGGAGGGTTAGAGGGAGAAGCAGGTTCCTTGCTGAGCAGGGAGCCCGATGCGGGACTCGATCCAGGGACTCCAGGATCATGACCTGAGCCGAAGGCAGTCGCTTAATCAACTGAGCCACCCAGGCGCCCAACCTTGATGTATTTTTTGAGAAAGGTCCTGGGATGGGGCAAGCAGCATTAGGGGTCTGAATCCTCGAGAAGAATTATTTACTAAAGCACAATTGAGACTGCTGCAATGTACCAGGAAACAGTCAATAGAAACTTTTCTGAGACATTGTCATATATGCTCATCCTCTGATTCAACTTACTAGGGGAGCAGCATGAGCAGGCTGACTATACTACCCAGGGCAGTTTGCTCCGGGCAGCCCCAACTTTTGCTTGTTTTACTGGCTTAATTACAAAGAACAACATATTTCACTTCAAAAAGTGTTCTCATCTGGACAATAAATTACTGGTGTCCCAGTAGAAACAACCTGGAGACAAACTGCTCGAATTAAAGTTCCACCTCACCTACACATCAGCTAGGTCAGTGAAAGTCAGTTCCCTCATCTATAAAACAGAAATACTCATAATCACAATACTTATATCCTGGGGTTGTTATAAGGATTAGATGCATTGATTAATTAATAAAGTACTTCGCACAGTTCACAGTTCACAGTTATTGCCCAATAAAAATTAGCCTTTATTTTTCTTATCACTGTTTGATGCTTTCCTGACTTAAAATACCCCCTACTCATCCCCTCCATATGCCGCCACGGCTCTAGTCCCTCTCTGAAGGTGTCCCCAAAGAATTTATAAACTGGATCTCTTTCCTTTGTCAGAAGGGCAGCCCCTTGCCTTCTTTCTCAGTTCTAGTTCCAAGCGTGTCACTTTTCAAACAAACCCCATCATTGCCCACCAATTTTCAACGGAATTTTTGAAAATAGCTTATCATTCAACTTCTCAGGAAGTCACATCCGTCCCTCGGGGGTTGCCAAGAAGAAGGGCGCTGGAACGATTCCTATTCTGTCTTCTGTTCTTTTCTGAGTGGGTGTTCATACTTGTACAGCCTGCGTCTTGGCCAGGAAAGCTTAGCTCTGCTGGGCAGGTTAGGTGGGAAAGCGGTGCGAGGGTAGCCGGGAGCAGATGTCAGAGTGGTGGTGGCACGGTGGCCCGCAATATCAGAGTTCCCGCTGAGAGAGATGGCAGTGACGCTTTAATTGTCCTCGACACTGCAGCTCAGTTCATGGAGAACAGAAAATTATTATTTAAACAGATGGCAAACCTGCCCATCCATAACCAGGCATTTAATGAGATAAAACAGAGCGGCCAGGGCTGTAGGTGTGTGAGTCCAGACCATTTTGGAAGACATCAGTTTAATTGCTCTTCTATTTTTGTGAAAGCTGTTCCCAAATGCCTATCTTGCCCTCTATTCTACCTTCCTTCTTCCTCTTCATTTTTATCTTTCTTGCCTTTCCAGTGTTTGGATCACAGTCTGATGGACGCTTTCCTTCCCTGACTCCCAGTGCCACCGCTTTTGAATTGCAAATCTAATTGGGGCAACCTGGTAAAGCTAGAAGCATATGGAATCATACTAGAGAGACATGGGTGTGAATCTCTGCTCCTCTATTAAGTGGATGTTTCCTCTCCCATAAAATGGTCATAATAATCTCTATTTCACCGCACTTTGGTGAAGTCTGAAAATGTAATATAGGAATAAAATGTCAAATATGGTTCCTAACTTTTAGTGGGTGCTCAATTAAAAAAAAAAAGTGTGGCTATTATTATTATGGCCAACTTTTCTTGCATGATATTGAATTTAGGTTTTCTGGAGTTAGTCTTCTCGATTAATTTTAGGCCTTCAGCATAATACCCAGGATCATGCTCAAGGAAATATAATTACATGGTAGAGTCATGACCATTTAATTATTTGTACTCATCGCCCCATCTGAATATCTCCTGCTCCCATATGAAAGCATTGCCCTTTGTACTGCCTTAGGGGTAGAAGGCCCACTAGTTGATACCGATCGGTGAGTAAGTTCTGTATACTCAATTTGAATCAGTGAGGTTCAACTCTATGAATGTCTACATGTGTAAAAACTGAATGCTCCAGGTGCAGTGAGTTAGGCATACATCACGGCCCCGCCTTGTAGATGCTACCATCAAGTAGTTATACCCGGGAAAATGTACAAAAGTGATCCTCCCTCTGGATAAATCATCCTGTTTCTTTTTTTTTTTTTTTATGTTATGTTAATCACCACACATTACATCATTAGTTTTTGATGTAGTGTTCCATGATTCATTGTTTGTGTATAACACCCAATCATCCTGTTTCTATTCTGTCTTTGAATGTTTTATAATCCCAATGGTACCCTGATGTTTCTGAAGTATTCCAGCATTATTTCTAAAATATTCTGGTATCATTCCTTAAGTATTTGAGTACCATTTCTGAAGTACTCCAGTATCAATCTTTGGAGAGGTTCTTCTATCATGGAACTTCAGTGCAGTTAGGAACAGAGGAACTAGGTAGAACCTATTTTCCAGTGCATAAAAGTAAAAATCTAAGACCAACCAGAGGCTGATAATATATGACAGTTAGCAGGATGCCCATCTGGGAAGAGTGAGGCTAAAAATGGAGCACAGGCCAAGATCAGGAATCAGCAGGGTAACATGGGTCACCAAAGCAAAGCCTGAGCCAAAAGGAGGGAAAGAAGGAGGGAGGGGACCTAGGGTTCAGGGGCTGCTTGACCATGAGTGGCTCCATGCCGACAGATTCAATGGCGTTGTATCCCCAGGAAGGCAAATTGGGAGCAGAGACTCCTACTGGGCAGGTGAGACAGCAAGAGAAAGGAAGACTACAACACAAGTACCAGATCCGCACTGTGTGGTTCAGACAGTGGGCTGCTGCAGAAGCTCCTTTTTGAACATCCATTCACTGAGCTGGTGGGTGTGCCTTGCTGGTCTTCATTAGGTGCCACTCATAGGTGACATCCAACCCAGAGCGAGCTTCATTCCTGGCAAATGTGGCCTCTCACTCCACCTAGTTAGCACCCTTTCTTTAACTAGCAAAGCATAACCATATTGTTAAAAACAAAATGGGCCCCCAAATGAAGTCTGTTATGGTAGGCCCCACATCACCAAACCAAGACTTAATTACAGTTTTGGCTCTCCCAGAAATGGAGTTTTAAACCAGTCAATCAGGAATCATCTAGTCATCACCAGTTAGATATTCTGCCTCATAGACCCTTGCCATCCCTGAAAAGAAAGTAACCTTGTAATAACCAACCTGCTTTTAGTCTAGTATAATTTCCTTGTCCCAGCTCCCTTCTGCCTGTAAGTCTTTCTTTTTGTATAGCTCCTCAGCAATCTTTGCTATCTGCCAGATTAGATGCTGCCCAATTCATGAATCATTGAATAAAGCCAGTAAGATATTTAACATTTACTCATTTTTGTAATGAATTTTTGTTTTTTAACAGATTTAAGAGATTATTTCATTTAGCAGTAGTCAGTGCTATTACAAAATATTGATTAAAAAGCCTTATGATTGGGCGCCTGGGTGGCTCAGTTGGTTAAGCGACAGCCTTCGGCTCAGGTCATGATCCTGGAGTCCCGGGATCGAGTCCCGCATCGGGCTCCCTGTTCAGCGGGGAGTCTGCTTCTCCCTCTCCCGCCCCCCCCTCTTGTGCTCTCTCACTCTCTCTCTCTCAAATAAATAAATAAAATCTTTAAAAAAAAAAAAAGCCTTATGATTTTCTTAAGATTTTAGGAGTTCAAAGAATTATAGTTAACATCTAGATTTTTTTCTGTTTTCTGTTTCATTATAGGGAAGGGATATGTGTTTGTGTCCCATGTCCTCTCTTTCCAAATCCTGATCTATACCAAGTCACAAAATTTTCCTCATCCTAATTAGCTATAGCATTATCCTAACAGTTTTAGGCTAAGCTGAGTTCTCTGTGAAATGGGACAGTTTTTTTTTTTTTTTTTTTTTTGCCCTAGAGGAACTTGCAAGGTACCAGACCCAAATGTGAATGCTTTTCAGACAGGAACATAAATGCAGAGCTTAAGGCAATAGGGAATAGTAGAGATGGTGGCCAAACACAGGAATACAGGCCCCACCTAAGGAGATGCAAGTGCAATTCATTCTTTTAAACATGGAAAGTAAAACTCTTCTGCAGGTTGAATTTGGTCAAAGGCTTTCATTTGCAAATCTTCCTTAAATGATTCAATATATTGCTTACAGTCTAAAATTTTATTTCTAGGCATTTTCAGCTTTGTTTGTAAAACAACCTGCTGGGTTCTTTTCAAAATTTTGTTTCAGTAGATCCAACTTAACCTCCATGAATTGAGAGTGATTTTTGCCAATCTCTATATGATCCCTTTTGTTTCCACTACTTTTTTCATACTGAAATGCTGGGTGTAGCCCATTGAGTACAAGTGCAATAGGCTCACAGACAACTTGTTTGATTACATATGTTCAAGTATTTAAAATTTACTTGAGAGTCTAATGTACACATCTCAACACTAAGCAAACTCATTCGTTAAACTGTTACTTTTCTATTAACTCTTAATTCACCAAACACTTCCTGCGTGGGGGACACTGAGTATATGGCTCTTAAGTGATTTTTAAACGACAAAATACAATGTGACACGTTCTATAATGGAAGAGTGGATAATTTGATATGATTAAAGAAGAGGTGCTTTATTTAGGGGCATCGAGATAGTCTGAGCTGAACAAGTGAAAACTCAAAATTACTCTTGAAGGAGGAGGAGTTTGCCAGGCTGGTACGTGGGAGAAAAACATTCCAGACATCTACAGAAAATATATCAAAACAATGGGTATAAAATTTGGTTCAACTCTTGGTCTTCATGTGTAACCCTTGTTTGTAATGAAAACTGGTGTTGTGGTTTCCAAGACTGAGCAGGTAGTATAGTTTCAGAAGTTAGGCATTACTTTCAGAATGATAATGTAATGTTCTACCCCAGTACCTAGAATGATACCCAGCACATGGTGAGTATTCAATATTTGTTAAATAACTAGCTAAATGGATTATTCAAGGTTTAGTTAATAGGACTGAAGGCCTTGGTCTTGCATTTGACAGATAAAGCCCTGAGAATATGTGGCTTAATCTGATACCAAATGCACAGTGTTTGGTATCACATAAACTCAGTATAAACTAAGTTATGTGGTGTAACTCATAAGCACATAACTATGGGTCCCAGGCTGTTAAAAGACAGTTTAGGTTTCGAACATTCAGTCCTGACCTCCTCATAATATTACTATTGGCTATCTATTAACACTGGCTATTGCTTGAGCTTCCATTCTTTGTGAGGCCTGAGTCAGGGACTTTGTCTGTACTGCCCCACATTTTAAAGGTGCTCTTGTCATGCTAAGATGTAATAACTCATATACAAAGAGAGAAGTGACTTGGCGCAAATCAAACACAAAGTGTCAGAGTCCTATGGACATTTGCACTTCATTGATTTTGTGCTTTGGTTTTGAGTCCAGAAATTACGGTTACTCTGTACTTCATTTACTAAGACCTGCTCTATCACACATAATTACAGCTATATAGAAGGTATAAAATGAAACAGCAATTAAGAAACAAAAGCACAAGAAGATGCCACCACAGTCCTCCCCTGCTGTTTCCACAGGCCTTCTGTCCATTTGCTCCACACAAAACGCTTTCCACTTTAACACACATTCCCTCTTCCTGGAGCACCGTTCTGTACATCATCACCACCTTTTCATGATACTCCAGTCTAAATCAGGTCACCCTTGTATTTTTCCTTGGCACTCTGTTGTTTTTCCTTATAGCATTTTCTAATTTTATTTTGTATTTAATTTTGTGTTCATTTTGTTGATGTCCATTTCTCCCACAAAGACAGGAGCCACATTTGTTCATGGCTTGGTCAGCCTGGGCTGTTATAACAAAATGCCATTGACTGGGTGGCTTAAACAACAGAAATTTCTTTTTCACAATTCTGAAGGCTAGGAAGTCTGAGATCAGTGTGCCAGCATGGGCGGGTTCTGGTGATTCTCTCTTCCTGGCTTCTTGCTGTATCCTCATGTGGCAAAGAGAGAGCGAGCTTGCAAAAGGACAGGAAAGGAGAGAGGTGGGAAGACAGAGACAGAGAGATAGATAAAGTGAGCTCCCTGAGGATCATACCCTAATGACCTTGTCCAATTACCTCCTAATAGCCCCACCTCCAAATATCATCACACTGGGAATTAGGGCTTCAACATATGAATTCTGAGAGGACACAATTCAGTCTATAGCAGTTCATTAGAAGAGTGCTGGGCAGGGCGCCTGGGTAGCCCATGAATTTTACTATTGGGCAATTAGAGTTCTAGAAGCAAATATAAGAGCATTTAACTCCTACACTAAATCACCAAAATTACACAATTCATAATCCATACCTCAGTTGAGCCTCTAGCTCCTGATTTTGTCTCAGGTCTTCACCTTGGGGTGGTGGTCTCAGGTCATGGGATGGAGCCCAGTGTCGGGCTCTGCAGAGTTTGCTTCTTTCCCTCTCCCTCTGCCCCTCCCTCTGCTCATGCACGCATGCATATGTGTACATGTGCTCTCTTTCTCAAATAAAGAGATAAATCTTTAAAATAAAGTGCTTGGCATATCACAATGAATGAATGGATGGATGCAAAATGTCCAGAGATCTCTATGTCCCTTTGGAAGTTGCTAAATTACTACTGAAACCAGGAATAAAGGGAATGTTCCAGCATCAAAGTAAGCATAGCTTCTCTATACCAAGAGATAAGGAGCTCAGGAGCTGCTGAGACATCAAGGCTATAAGTGAAGGATACAGGAGAGTGATGGCTACAGACCCTGAAATGACACAACAGCCAAGCTCTGACCTTTCTGGACTACCACGGTTAAGCTCTGACTTCTCATTCTCCTTTTCTTTCAAGTAGGGCCAGGTTCATGATTTGCAGGGCTCAATGCAAAATGAAAATACAGGACTCCTTCAAAAAATAGGAAAAACTGCCATTAAAACTACTTCCCCCCCATCTCTCTCAACTTGTATTGTTTTTATTTGCTAGTTAATGTTGTTTTAAAGTAAGGAAAAATTGATAATTATAATTACTAGCATGAATTTTACTATTGGGCAATGAGAGTTTTAGAAGCAAATATAAGAGCATTTAACTCCTACACTAAATCACCAAAATTACACAATTCATAATCCATACCTCATGCGTGCATTTGTATTTCATTCTTACCAGAAGAGTGCAAATGCTGCACAAGACAAACTCAGTTATTTTTATTTCTTGGTATGTGCACATTTTACCTACACTCTGCCTCCGGCCTGTTGATGAGAAGGAAAGGACAGGAAGGAAGATCTGTAGGGGACTCTGTTTTTCCCTTTCCTTTTGTCACCATTCTCAGTATGAGAGGCTGGCTACTACAGGGAAATACCAGGAATAAGAAAGGATATGGTAGGATTCCTTGGTTGGTTGGGCCTTAGAACACCACTGCCTTCTTTCTGGTTTCAACAGATAGCTTGGCCTCTATGGCTGTCAGTGCCCCCACTTAGTTGTAAACATAACACTTACCTTGTCCTCATGATGTGCCTCATCAAACTCCTGCACATTGTGGGCCCACTGGAATTCTGTGCTCTGGGGCATTCAGATGCTACAAGACAAGGGGTAGGAAAAGAACTCATCATCATGCTCTGCTGTCCCACTGGACTTCCAAAACAGAAGTTCACCATGGTCAACAATGGCTAGAGGGAGAAGAACCTGGAGAAGATGGTGGAGGAGATGGAGGGGTGGGGGAGGACCCAGATTAAGTCAGCTGTCTGAAATTCCATATATTCTTTCTTCTTTGTCTCCATTTTTAACCCATATCATTTTTCATTTTTCTGAGGAGATAGAGATCACTCTGTTGCTACTTCCTCCCTCAAGCTCTCTGTTCACAAACAGCCTGTAATGGCCAGGAGAAGTGCTACCTTTTGCCCACTTTTCTAGCTAAGATCAATAAAGCAGCCACTGGTCACCAGGACAGCTGGCTCTCCCTATGGCCTCATACACAAGACTTTTGCCCTTTGTAGAGCCAAACATCTTCACTTAATGATTTAAAATGTTTTCAGATTTTAAACTGTTTTAATTCAGGTCATATGAATTTAGGCATTAAATTGTTAGATGAGTAAACATCAGAAATATTTTTTTTTTTTTGCTAACAACAAAAATGCTCTCCTAGTTGACACCACTAAAAAAAGAGGTATTTTAAATTAAAGATATATGATTTAAAAATTCTGCCCTATAAAGAGTAATCATTGATAATGATTCCTCCTCAGAACAAGCAGAAATAGTTTCATTATTTAAACATATTTTTAAAAATCCTTTTAAAAAATTATTCCACTATACATCACATAAAAATGTAAGGTAGCATGTGCGAACTGTTTAAAGAGCTTGTTAAAGATTCTTATAATAAGAAAAGCTGGGAAAAGTAGAGTCATATCTTATCAAACCATCTAAGAAATCTTAAGAATGCTGCTTTTCTAGTAATACATAAATATACACGAACATGAGCAAGAATCCAAGTAAAGAAACAGTTCTTATTCATAGGATTGACAGTTTTATTATTACACCAGCCTGAAATAACATATAATGGTGTGTGAGTGTGCACTGGAGTTTCTAAAAGCAGCTTTTAAGATAGGCTTAATGTGAGAAGGGTTCAACTTTCTTCTTTGAATTCTGGAGGATGGGGTCTCCTGGGGACAAAGGGGAAAAGGGGAGATAAACTTTTAATGTAATCTCCATTCTTGCCACAATTTGTTGTATTTATTTTTTCAGCTATATTTATTGTGTAGCTACCATATGCCAGGATCTGTGGATACAGTGAGGGGATACAGTGAGGGCCTTAACAAACACATGTTCTGCCTTCAGGGAGCTCAGAGCACAGGCAAAAAACAAAGTATTAGCATGGAGAATGTCACAGGGAAGTAAAGATATTTAGCAACACTTGTGGGGAAACCTAACAAGACCAAGGGTGGGTGGTCAAGGAAATCTTACAGGAGGAAGAGATATCAAAACTAAGGGCTCTGGGATAAGTAAGACACAGCCAGGTAGGAATGGGGAAGTGGAGAATGCTGAGTCAGTAGGAATCCTGAAAAATTCCTCCTGGATCTGACTTCCTCACTTTTTGTTAACTGTGAGCTGAAACTCCTTTTAGATGATCAGTATAGGATTGGCTGAATTGGTAGAAATTTCTAGAACAAAAAAAAATCAAGTACTTGTTATGATATTGTGTTGGTTTGGATTTTCGAATGCATAAATAACGGATGAGGTTGAGTCAAAGAGATAAACCAGTTGGGTACACTTAGTGGGGGCCAATAGGAACAACAGCTACTCCCAGTAAGCTGCATGAAAAGGTGCAGTGCTTCTTCTCTGGGCCACACCTGCTGGCTCCAGAGAACGTTCTTTTCTGTGTGAGGAAGCTGGCAATAAAAGAAGCTCATCAGTTGGACCTAAATGTGTATGTATCTCTTAGTGACATGCATAACTAAAGAAACCTATGACACCTCTATGCTGAGAGCTGTGATTGTAGTAGGGTTCTCCAGAGGAATAGAACCAATAGGATATATTGATATCGATATCTAGAGATTTATTATAAGAATTGATTCTTGAAGTTATGAAAGCTGAGAAGTTCCATGACCTGCCATCTGCAAGCTGGAGAACCAGGAAAGCCAGGAGTATAATGGTCCCAGCCTAAAGGTCTGAGAACCAGGGCTGCTGATGGTGTTAAGTCCCAGTCCAAATCCAAAGGCTGGAAAACCAGGAGTGCCTCTGTCCAAGAGTAGGAGGAGGAGGATGTATACACCCTACCCAACTTGTCCTTCCTTTCTGAGCTCTAGGTATGAATTAATCCATTATGAAACAGGGCAGCACCCTTGAATGGAGATGGTTGCTTCCCGATCCCCAGTGTAAAACACAGTGAACCTCCAAGATAATCAAGTTGAAACAGATCTAAGAAAAAGATTAAGGCTCACTCCAAACTCATTTTTACTCATTTTGTTAGTATTTTTTGACTCAACTGGATAGTAAGTGTTATGACAACAACACTAATAACAGATGATTTTATCTGCCTTTATTTATTGTCTACTACGTGCTAGTTACGTCATAAGCATTTATTTCTGGACTCACATAAACCCTACAGGTTTATTATCTCCATTTGCAAGATGAGCAACATGAGATCAAAGCTAAGCGGACCACAAAGAGAACACACACCTTCGCTTTGGCCTCCTTCCTATGGTCTAAGCAACTGATCTATATCTATAAAACAACTGTAGCATATTTCAGAAAGAAATCACTTGAAGTAAATAGAGTGGGGAGTGCTTTTGGTTCTGTCTTCATCTTTCTTTTTTTTAATATTCAAAATAATATTTGGTTTTTTTCCCTATTTCTCTAAACATTGTCTTAATCTTTCATTTAAAACAGGAGTTTCTACCCAAAAGGCTCATGATTGTTTAGCTATAAAAATACCACAATTTGTTTTTCATTCACCTGTTGATGGACATTTGGAATGATCTGTTGATACAAATAATAATAAATATTCATTCTATTTTATTAGTGAATCAGATTCCATTTTATGGATGTGCCACAATTTCTTGGTCAGTAGGCAGCTTTCTTGAATGCAGTGAGGCCCGAGTCTTTTCATTTTGAAGCTCCACAAAATGTGCTAAGGTGTGATGCCTAGGCATACAGTTGGCAAACAGGTGTAGAGAATGTAGAGCTCCATGGTCACCTTGGCCCAGAAGTAACCCCTTCACAGATACATAGTCCATGTGACCTCAGCTTGATGCGAGCATGTTGGAAAACATAGCTGGATGGACAACTGCTTCCCAGCGATCACTCTTTGCAAAAAGGAGGCTGAAATTGGACAGTTAGGTGTCACTGTCAGGATTGTTTAACCCATCAGTCTTTTCCTTTGTAGTTTGTAACTTTGGAGTCATGCTCAAAAGAATAGTTCTTCACTCAGGGATTAGGGAAATATTCACCAATATTTTTCTAACATTTACAGATCTTCTCAACTTATGATGGGGGTTAGATCCCCATAAACCATTATAAGTTGAAAACATATTTAATGCACCTCATCTACCAAACATTATAGCTTACCCTAGCCTACCTTACATATACTCAGACCACTTACATTAGCCTACCGTTGGGTAAAATCACCTAACATAAAGCCTATTTTATTTTTTAAAATGTTGAATAACACATGTAACTTATTGACTATTACACTGTATTGTACTACTGCACTTGAAAGTGAAAAATAGAATGGTTCTAAGTGTATCAGTTGCTTACTCTCATAATAACATGGCAGATTAAGACTGCATATCAAAAGAGGATCATCCCAAATATCACTAGACCTGTGAAAACATTCAAATTTAAAATTCCAAGTATGGTTTCTACTGACTGCATAATGCTTTCACACTATTGTAAAGTCAAAATATCTTTAAGTTGAACCATTGTAAGTCAGGGACTCTCTGTACCTGTTATTATTTTTTAATCAGATAGCCAAACCTTAACACCATCCATATAAATAATGCATTATTTCTTCCCACAAATTTTAAAGGACATTTTAATCAAATACTAAAATGACACAAATATACACATAACACTTGGTGCTTTTTAAAAACTTCGTTGTATTCTATTTCTCTTTTGTCCTGGGCTCATATCAGCACTGAAACTTTTTTTAAGATTTATTTTTTTGGGTGGGGGACGGGCAGAGGGAGTGGGAGAGAGAATCCTCAGACTCCCCACTGAGCCCAGAGCCTGACGCAGGGCTTGATCCCAGGCCCCTGAGATCATGACCTGAGCCAAAATCAAGAGTCGGCTGCTTAACTGACTAAGCCACCCAGGTGCCCCAGCACTAGACTATTTTAATTATAAAAGTTCTATAATAAAAAAATATATATTATCTGTGTCTCTCCCTGCAAAATTAGTCTTATTTTTTCAAAATCTTTCCCATTATATACTAATTTATTCTTCTACATAAATCTCTCTCCAAATCTCTACCTCAACCCTAAGATAACCAGTATTAGAGTTTAATTAGTAAATAGATAGATGATAAAGAGATTTAGGGGTAACTGATATATTTTCTTTTTTTTAAGATTTTATTTATTTATTTGAGAGAGAGAGAGCAAGAGAGCACGAGTGGGGTAAGGGGCAGAGGGAGAAGCAGTCTCCCCACTGATCGGGGAGCCCAATGTGGGGCTCCATCCGAGGACTCTGGGATCATGACCTGAGCCAAAGGCAGAAGTTCAACCGACTGAGCCACCCAGGGACCCGGGAGTAACTGATAAATTTTCAATGCTAATTTTCCTATATAGGAGGCTGGTGTTCATTTATTCAAATTTTATTATGTATCCCTCAATTATGTTCCCAATGTTGGAAACTTGGAAAGTATTAAATAAATATTTGCTGAATGTATGATATTACTATAGTGTGCATATTGTATACACCTTGCATTAAATGTACTCCTAGATATTTTAATTTATACTTTTGTTACCTAATAAAAATATCTTTCTCACTATTCTGATTTTAAACAGGTTACTGCTGGTATACGAGAAAGTTAATTACTTGTTTTAGAATGTACAGCTTGTAATTACTTAGAAAAAATGCATCACGACTGGGAATGTGTTGCTGTTGCTTTCATACATGAATGATAGTTTCAATTAATGTAGAATTCTAGGTTCAAAATTTCTTTTCACTGAGGACTGTGGGGGTGACTCCTACTATCTGATAGCCCTTATTGTTACAGAGATGTCTGGTGCTAACCCTACCTTTTCTTCTTTTTGTTTAGCAACTTATTTTTCTCTATTGGATGCTCATGGAATTTTTACATTACCAGAAATAAAATATTTCACCCAGATATGTTTACATCCAATTCTCTTCATTGATTTTTTTTTTTCTTCTGATATATCCTGAAATCAAATTTTCAACTCAGGGGCTTTTTTTCAATGATTTAATAATTTTTGCTCCTTTTTCACGTGCCTTGTGAATAAGACAACTTTCTATTATAAATATTCTTATTTCCTAGGTATTTCGTCCTTATCCCTTATCTTTTCACCATCAAAATTACCTCATGCTTTTCCTCTAAGTTACAGAAAATTTTGAGAGCTGGACTTCTATTTCACTAATTTATTTTCCTGAAGTGCGGAATCTACCCTTCAGTGCCTCCACTTCATTTTAATTTGGGGAATTTAAAAAGTCTGAAGGCAAGGTTTATTTTATGTAATTGGTGCAGTTAAGCAACAATTCAGAAAACAATTATATTAAAAAAAAACATTTTCCTGTTAATATTTTAGTAGGTTTACTGCCTGGGGGATATTTGCTCTAAATTCCTTAGATTGGTGCCTGTGTTTGGAAATAATAAATGTTTCATAAGAATGAGGTTTCTATTTTTTTTTTTTAAGATTTTGTTTATTTGTGAGAGAGAGTGTGAGCGTGAGCAATGAGGGGAGGGGCAGAAAGACAAGCAGACTTTGCGCTGAGCTCGGACTCTGACACAGGGCTCAATCCCAGGACCCTGAGATCATGACCTGAGCCAAAATCTGACGTTTAACCAACTGAGCCACCCAAGTGTCCCAAGAATGATGTTTTTATAACTAAAAAATTTGTACCCTTTTTCCAAACTCTGTACTTCCCCCAGCCCTCAGCCAGGGACAACCACTTTTCTACTGTTTCTGAGTTCAATAAGTGATACCATGCAGTATATGTCTCTTTGAGAATCTAATGTATAACACAGTAACTATAGTTGATAATACTGTTTGTGTAACTGAAATTTCCTAAGAAAGTATAACTTAAATGTTCTCACCAAAAGAAAAAAAAGTAAGTATCTGGGGGTGATGGATGTGTTAATTCAATGGGGGGAAATGGTTCACAATGAATATGTGTATCAAATCATGTCATACGCTTTAAATATCTTACAAATTTTTTAACAGTACCTCTGTAAAGCTGGGAGTAAAAGGGAATGTTCCTTTTCTTGCAGTTTACCCATCCTCAACATGAAAATCATGTTTGTTTAGTTCTGCTAAAATGAGTATCAGAAATTGTCCCAGTATACAGCATATTGTCCCTCACAAAAGCAGAGGGCTTTTACTTTCAACAGTTTGACTTTATTCAAAGTCCATTTTCCATTTGTGATTGGTGGTGAGGGAACCATAACCAGAAGGATCCACAGCTGCAACTTATTTATGGTGGAGACCCAGAGTTCACAGGCACTACCCGCTTCTCTAACTGGCATGACTGTCCTAGTGCGCGGACCCTGTGGTATGCTCCTGCTTCACTCACACTCCACAAGCTTTCCTCACCAAATGAAAGGCAGAACTGCCACTTTCTCAAGTTCTGGCTAAAAGAAAGTTAACCAATTTTTCTTTTCTTTTTGTAATCAAATCTCCTGTGGTAGCCCAAAGATAGCTGGGGCATTGCTCCCTGTCCCTCACTGTAAACAACTCTCAGATGGAGCCCGCTGTCTCAATGGTCTCATTATATAGTTAGAACACCATCCAGGCAAAGCACAGGGCAGGCGGATGGCCTTGGCCTCTGGTTCTGGGCGTCACAATTGTAAAGTTAGAAGTTCCCTCTGGGCTTCCCTAGTCTATTATCACCTCCAACTCCCTCCTCTCTCATCCTAGGGATTTCTCCCTTTTATCTGTGGGTTTCTGTCCTTTTAGTAAGTCCCACACAGGCTTTTCCTCTGCAAGGGATAAGTCAAGCTGGTTCATTCTCACCTATGTTAGGTCTCATGTGGATTCCACATTCCTGAATTCCCTCCAAATTGCTTTTAAAAAAAGATTTTATTTATTTGAAAGAGAGAGAGAGAGAGCACAAGTGGGGTGGGGGTGCAGCAGGCAACGGGAGAGGGAGAATCAGGCTCCTCACTGAGCAGGGAGCCCGATGCGGGGCTCAATCCCAGGACCCTGGGATCATGACCTGAGCCAAAGGCAGACTCTTAACCAACTGAGCCACCCAGGCGCCCCTAAATTGCTCTTTTGTAAATAGTGAGTGCTCTTTTGTTTTTTCCATGAATGCTTAATCCAGTCTTTCTCTTATTTTCTATTTCTTTGGCAATTTCAATGGAGATGCCAGAGAAGAGGATGTTAAATGTGTGAGATCAAATTATTATCTTGAACTAAAGAACTAAACATTTCTTTATTAGTTTTCATATTCTAGTCCCATGAGCTTTAAATAAAAAGTATTTTATACCATTCACCTGAAGAAAATAAAGAAAAAGGGAAGAAAGAAAAGGAAGAGGAAAGGAAGGAAGGAAGGAAGGGAGGAGAGAAAGTAGGAAGGTGGGGAGGGAGGGAGGGAGAGAGGGAGAAAGGAAGGAAAAAGTACCTAGATAACAAAGCCATTAAAACGCCACAGTAACTGGCACATTTACAATGATTAACTTTTTCTAACCAACAATAGTTTGATAGCCAATAAAAGCAGTGGTGGACACTTCATAATATCAAAACAGTCTGAAGGGAAAGTTAAAGTAAAAAGAAATGTACTGATGTATGTCTACTATCACTATCCAAAATAAACCCTTCAATCTGCCCAATTCGTCCTCTGGATTTACAACAAACCAAAGTCAACGTTGACCTTTGAGTAACCTTATGTTGAGATTTTTGGTCTTTGTGGAAGACCCTGGAGAAGCTTTAATTTCAAGGTTTTCCATTCCACAGCACGACAACTTGTTAAGGTGTTGCAGACCACGTCAATCCCTCCAGCTTCACAATGCAATCTTTCAGATTACAAAACTGCACTTAAAAACGGACAGAGCAACTCCGGGTGCTCTTGCTCAGTTCTGTGGCCTGTTGGCAGGAGAACTCTTGTTAGACAGACTGGTGTCTTGCAGCAGTTCCCTCTGCTGGATGGACCTGAATGCTCCCGGGGAACTGGCTCCAGCTGCCTGGCCCTGCCCCCAAAGTCCTGCCCGCATCCCCAGTTACCTGGTGTGCCCTTTACTCCGGTGCCTCTTAAAGAATTCCCACTTAAAACAGTCAAATGAAATAAATGCTCTCAAAGTTCACTTGTAAACACACAACACCATTACAAAATTAAGTTCCAAAGAGTTCACTATGTATACTATGATGCAGCCACTAAAAATGTTTATGAAAAGATTTTTAACGTGAAATTTTAAGGATATGGGAAAATTCTATAACATAAAACAAAAATAGAGGATATACAGGGAAGTATATAATATCAACTGTAGAAAAGGAAAAGGCATTCAAACAAGAGCGAAAGAGAATATACCAAAATCCTAATAGTTGCTGCTTCAGGATGGTAGCATTATGCATAATGTTTATTTTTTCCAATTTAATACCCCCAAATTTCCATAAAATGCATTTTCTTAGGTGATTTGTATTTTTTAATTATTTAAGAACATCAAATTTTTAATTGCTTGAAATGTCAAGGTCACTGCACATTATGAAATTCTCTACAGAGTATGATTTAACTAAACAATGTAGACTTAAGAGATTTGATGAAAATATGGGAAACTATTTTTTTTAAAAGATTTTATTTATTTATTCATGAGAGACAGAGACAGAGAGAGAGAGGCAGAGGGAGAAGCAGGCTCCCAAGGAGCAGGGAGCCCGATGCGGGACTCGATCCCAGGACCCTGAGATCATGACCTGAGCCGAAGGCAGATGCTTAACCAACTGAGCCACCCAGGCGCCCAGCAAAGGCTTTTATTTATTTTTTATTTATTTTTAAAGATTTTATTTATTTATTTGACAAGAGAGAGACACAGCGAGAGAAGGAACACAAGCAGGGGGAGTGGGGGAGGGAGAAGCAGGCTTCCCGCTGAGCAGGGAGCCCGATGCGGGACTCGATCCCAGGACCCTGAGATCATGACCTGAGCCGAATGCAGTCGCTTAACCAACTGAGCCACCCAGACACCCTAATATAGTCTTTTTAAAGATTTTATTTATTTATTTGACAGAGAGATAAAGAGAGAGAACAAGTAGGCAGAGAGAGAGGGAGAAGCAGGCTCCCTGCCGAGCAGGGAGCCCGATGTGGGTCTCGATCCCGGGACTCCAGGATCATGACCTGAGCCGAAGGCAGACGCTTAACCATCTGAGCCACCCAGGCGCCCTGGGAAACTATTAATAGGCATTCTCTCCTCTAGGTGACATAATGAGTGATTGCTATTTTCATTTAATTCCAACATGAACCTCTATTTTCAGACTGTACATCTGTGATATGTTAATTTTATATTAGAAAATAAAGCATAAGTAAGAGAGGAGAAACGAGAGAACCACTATGCTCCTAATAAACCATTGTGCTCCAAGTGCTCTGGATAAATTACAGAGCTGTCTTCAGAAATTAAAAATTTTCACTTTATTTATCTCAAGATAATGTATTTCACACTCCCTAATTCACAAGCGGCAAATAGTTTCTCGAAAATATTCTTAACCTAATATGAAGTCAACCCAAATGAGTGGAAATCCTGTGAGAAAAGGAAAAGAAAAGTCTAGCCAAAGGCTCACCCTAAAACAAGGATCCTGGCAGGACTTGGATAGAATGGAACCCTTGCTAACACGCACATCCTACTCAAAGTCCAGACCACTTGAAGGAATGGAACTGTCATCTATTCGGCATAAATTAGAAAACTTAGTAGGCTTTCTTTTTTTTTTTCAAATTTGAGAAATAGATGGAGGAAATATTATGAAACATCAAATGTACCACAGATTGTTTGATTTACATCCCCAAAATAATCGTTCATTTGCTTCAAAATTGCCAATTTTTGGCTAAAGATCTTAACAAAGCCGAAGGTTGCTTTTTTCTTTTACACTCTTCACCAAAATCAGGGGGAAAAAATCCCAAAACAAAATAAAACCATGAAATCTTCAATTTTTTAAAGCTGGCATTAATTAAACAAAGAACTCCACATTCAAAGCTGGTTTGGGAAAATAAAGAGAGGGCACAGCCAGTTGGGATTTGGCCCAAGGACCAATAAATATGGAAGACAATAGTCATTGTAACAGTTTCCATTATGACTTTATAGCCATTCATTAAACTTTTCAAGATAGTAAAATGGATTAATGGGAAAGGGGAAAAAAGAAAATCTCATAATTATCTCACTTAGTGCTTAGAGAAATTATAGCTATTTAAAGCAAAAATTCAAAATGATTACATTTAAAAATCCACTAGTTTCCAGAGGGAGCTTCATTTACCGTTTATTTTCAAATTGAATTCTACTGCTGTATATTTTTTCTTAATATTCTTATTTTTCTACTTTACATCTCATCCCCAAAAAGTAATGTACTCAAATAAATGATATAGAAACCTTTTTATCTCTTTCTAATATTATATTTAAAAGTGTTGCTAAATTTAGGTAGACATTATAATATCTATGAAATATTTCATCAAGAAAAGCTCCACATTTTCTTCTGACTCCCTTTTAGTTCTATAATTTTTTTCATATTTTAAAATAAAATAGTGAATTAAAAAATAATATATTCTTATTATTTAAACATTCAAATACAATTTAAAAAAATTCCTGTCCCTCATTTCTTCTCCCTTCAAATCCAAGTGTGAGGTATATATTTTTCCACATCTCTTTTTATAATCTACAAACACACACATACAGAGATAGGGGTATGTATTTTTATAGGTAATGCTCTGTACATGATTTCATAACTTCATTTCTTCATTTCTTCTCTTATCCTTTCATGTGGACATACTCCTATATCAGAATAAGTAGATCAATCCTATTCTTCTCAATGGAAACCAACAATTCCATTTTATAACTGTACCATAATTTAACCAAATCCCTATTGATGAGAATGTTGATTTTAAGTCTTAAATGAGTACATGCACATATTTAAAAGTTCAAACCACAAGGAATAGTCTAAAGCAAAAAGTTAAGCCCCCTCTTCCTCATCTGAAAGATGAGTTTTAATCAGTTTCTGGTTTTTTAAAGACGTCTGAGGGTTAACATTATAACTTTTAAATAATAAACATGTGTTACTTAATGCGTTACTTGACACAGTGTTAATTTTAATTAAAATGGAAAATTTAGCATACTTACAACCACCTCTTGCTTTGCTTCCCCTTCCCCTTTGTCTTCATTTTATTATCTTTCATGCTGTTAGATTTTATAAATTTTATGTTGTTTTGTTTGATAAACATAATGAACTCTTCCCTGATCAGTGTGTAAAGGGATTCTAAGATCCCAAAGGCAGTGAGACGGCATCCCCGGTATTTTGATTGGGTTTGGATTATTTGCTGCAGGGCCATACGGTGTGATGAGCTCATGAGAACACGGTCCTAGGTCCATGCAACACAATTTCCCCAAACATCGAGGTCCGAAAGACTCTTCTCTAAATTTTTTTTAGCTTTTATATCTGAAGTCATGTTTAATGGAAAGGTAACAAGGTATTATCATTGAAATATAGGCCCAGCCTTGTCGCTCAAAAGCCATGTAGCCACAGCCAGGCCCTTCCATTTTCTGGCCCACATTCTTCTCATTTGTAGACTGAGAGATAAACCAGTCTGTCTCTGCTCACCTCAGCATTTTAAAATTCGAAATTATTGACTGCTACACAGACCGGTGTCTAGGACACTGCAGTCCTAGAAGCAGACTTCTAACAATCCTTTCCAGCTCCACTTTTCTAAATGACCATGAGTGATTGCATAAGACTTGTTCTCCTTAATGCCTTCATCATTTTTGGCACTTGGAAATACTTTGAAAATAGGAGGCAACCATCATTAACGGCTTTATAGGTTGTTTTTGTTCGCAGCAAAGGAAACCACTCCTATTAAACCCTAGCATGTGCATTTTAAAATGTAAAATGATCATTTATCCCTCTCCACAATAATCAGAGCTAACAATTTAGATAAAGCTGGGATATAGGAATATGTTGTACTAAATAGAGCAACCAGCATTTTCTTCTGCACTTGCCACCCAGAACCTAGAATCATTTTCATTTTTCTCTTTCTTCTAATGGTTGTAGAGATGGAGGTGTTGAAGATGTTGATCCAAAAGGCTGGATTTGGGCAAACAAAGCAGAAAGTCCTATGTCATTCAACCAGGACCTGTAAGCAGGCCTTCCAGCCATTCATTCCATTAGATCAGAGAATATTCCTGCTAGATCTACCAGAGCCAATATGATCTCGATGTTTCTCTCTTTTTCTTACCAGAGGAGACCAACGCAACATTTTGGCCTTATCAGCCCCCGCAGATGCTGCTCAGTGTCTCTTCCTGCCAGTTTTGGCTCAGCACGGTGTCTCCCGGGCCCACTGACTGTCGGTTGCTATAACAACATTGGGCAGAGGAGGAAGGCCTGGCGGAGCAGTGGTTGGGCCAGGTGGAGAGGAGGAGGTAGAACAGAGCAGAGCCACACGGAGTCCCATGTCCCGAGGCCCAGCAAGAATGATCAGGAGGCAGGTGGCCACAGGAAAAGAGGAAGCTGCTGCAAGGGTAGGGGTGATGTGGAAGCAGCAGAACCAGTTATTGCGAATTAGCAGAGTCTGGCCTCAGAGAAGGAGGAAAAAAACTGGTGAGGAAAAGTGGAAGGAGAAAATAAAAAGGTAAGAGAAACATTACAGAGAAATTATTTAAAAAAAGTGAAACAAAAAGAGGCATTTCTGCAACTGGAAAATGTCAACTTCAGATATTGTGAATATAGTGAAAACGTCCTTCTCCATGGCCCATTTCTGCTTGGACTAACATGATTTTAACATGAAATTGGAGACTTAGAGATCAACTTCAGGACAGAAATGATATGCACTAGTCTTGGTTATGACAGAATACTGGTTCAGGCCTTATTTAAATTTGTGAACTATGGTTGAAATACCTAATTTGCCTTCCTCCCTGAATTGTTAATAACTTCAATGAGTTGTTGAATATTCAAATGCTTATAAACTCTAAAACATTCTACCAATGCAGGCACTCATCATCTTCCCTTGATTTTATCATTATCAATATTTAATATGCTACTCTATTACCCCCCAATCTCCTTTGAACTATCTTTGGAAGATTTTTTTTTCATTAATTATAGGATATTTGGACTATAGGAGCACTTGAGATTTATAATCAAACAAGGATAGATAGCTTTCATCTGCCATAGTTACTATCACTAGAAATAAATTTGGAACCTAATTCAATTCCAATAGCACCCTCTACTACATTTAATTAAAAAATTCTTTATGTTGTATATCTTTGATGAATTTCTTTTTCTCTGAACCAAAATGCCATCCCCCCAAAAAAGTAAAATAAGTAAAGATAAAATACATATTGTACAAATGTGTATAAAAGCACCATGCTGTAAATCCAAGTGACTTTAGGGATCAACAAGTACAATGTTCCTTAAACTTTAACTTGAGATGAGTCATCTAGTGCTATTGTTAAAATACAGATTCTAATTTGGAAGGTCCATCATAGGGCAAGACAGCAGTTCTATGAAGTTTCCAGATGTGCTGATACTGTAGATCCTTGAGAATAAAGGCTTGGTTACAATGCTGGTCAAAGATTTCGAATTACAGATGACTTTCTCTTAAGAAAATGCAATAAAAACAACTAAAAGTACACCTGTGTGCACTGAAGCCGTGGTGGGGAGTCCAGAGACCTGTCCTCTCACAGTCCCTCGGCACTTTGGACTAATTTTCTAGGTACTTCCACAGAAAATTTTAATCTTCAGAACACAATATGAAACAGAGTCTAATCTAAAAACATCTTTTAATCATAAGGAACCAGGGACTCAGGAGAGTTTAAATATCAATAAATGAATTCTTAATATCCTATATTCATACACATAGACCCAATACACTTATATTTAGAACATTCACACAAGGACATTTGTGTATGCCCTGCAGATAGAAGTTTCTGCTTTTCAGCACAGGAAGCTAACCAAAAGTTTAAAGAAAGACTGTCCCTCTCTCTATGGCAGGTAAGCTGAGAGAAAGCAACTGACCTAGGCTCACCCAATAAAAGGCTCATTCCAGGGACTTCAGACCTACATGGAATGAAGCTAAAATTCACAGACAGCTAGTTATCATTCATGGTGGTGACACTGGAAGCAAGAATTATTATTAAGAATTATGGTTTGAGAAGTTACTATTCCAGGTTAATCAAGGGAAATAATTTTAAGAAAAACAGAGTGGCCAACATGATAGAAGTAAAGAGACATACCAAATGGAATAAATAGAGTATAAAAAAGTGGGAGAGCAGAAGAGCTTAAGATAATTGGAGAAAAAGTGTCATTGGTAAGTACACAGGAATGAGGCACACATTTGGGTTGTGTGGACTAACCCAGCTGCTACAGGGGCTTAAATGGTAACTTGGCACGTTACTTTGGATAATCTCTAAATTCAATGAGGGCTGGATTTTATCCCCAGTCCTAGGCAAAAGGTGAGCCTTTTATATTTGCCAAATGAATGGGATACATATCTAAACAAACATATATTTAACATTTCTCATAGGTGCCCTTTAGCAACATGGAGGACAAGTAGAAGTTCACAGGTGAGATTAAAACACTGACTAAAAGATCATCATGAATTTCAAAAGTAGAAAGAAATGGAAGTCAGGAAAACTCCTTTCTAAAGTGTCTATGACTTTTTGACTGTTGCTAGTTGTACTGAAGATAATGTAACTAGAATTATGGAGAAATATGGAATGGGAATATATCATTTCCTTCAAGAAGCTTTCCAAATAAAAGGAAATATAAAATGTATCAAATTTGAAATAAAGAAAATGGTTGCTAAGGAATTAAGGGACAAGATCACTGTGGTTAGTTTTTGGTAAGGGGAGTGAGTTAGAGCCAGAGTAAAAATTCATTGAATTTTAGCCATATTTATTTGCTTATGATTTACAGTTTTAATGATTTCATGAAATTTTTTTTTTGCTTCTTCATTATCTTATTTGTACATCTTCAGATTTGTTCATTTTATGTACCCAAATTTTGTTTCTTTTACTTCTTATACTTTGGAAATCATCTTTCCAACTAATGGCTAATTTACATGTAAAATACCTTTTTATTTCTTTAATTCTATATATATCTATATATATCATTTCAAAAATAAAATACATAAATTTGAGAACTCACCCCTCACATACACACACACATAACGTGAATAATTTTGCAAGCAGTTATCCACATGCCTACTCTAAGACTTTGTTGGTATAATTTGGAATTTCTTATCCAGAATATTACCATTTATAAACATTTTTTGTTTCTTTTGAAAGAATTAAATTTTTTCTATTTTTTTTAACTTCTCACTACATTAACAACAGTGATTTAAATATTGATTCTTTGATTGGTTTTCATTATTCACCATACTTTCTTTTATAACACTTAATTCTCATTAGTTTTTTAGTTTGATTCATTCCTCAGTCAGCTGGAATAGTTTTCAATATTCTTTAAAACTTTTTTTTTTCCAGAAAAGGAATGTGGGTAAAAACATTTGGAGTCCTTTTGTGTCTATTAATATCTATTACTCCAAATATGAATGATAGCCTGTCTAGCTATAACATTCTTGGGTTTCAATATATTTCTCTCAAGAGTCTTGTGTTCGTTTCTCTTCCATATTTTTCAAATTGTGGAGAGTCTGATGTCAACTTGAATTTTTTCCTTTTATAAACAAACATTTTCCCCCATCATCTTGATGCTTTAATTTTTTTTTTTAATTCAGGACTTGCATCATATTTTTAGATAAGTAATTTTCCCTGGGTTTTAAGTCCTCACCACCAAGAAAATACTCTTCCATTATTCCTTTGGTAATTGCTTTTCCTATAAACGGTCTGTCTTCTGCTGGATGTATCATTGACTTAGGGTTTTCATCAATGCCCTTTATATTTCTGATTGTACATTTATCTCATTTTTTATTCTAAATTCTGGGACAATTTCTCAATCTGGTATAGTAATACACTGGTTCCGATATCTAGAATATTCAACATATATATTCTGCCTTCATGCCATTACAAACGTTTGTTAACCATCCTCTTCATCTGAAAGCTTATCTTTTCTGATAGGTGCCTTATTCAGATACAAAATAGCCCCCTGAATCAGATACTGTTAAAGATCTCTCATTTCTTGCAATTAAATGTGTTCCACAGACTTTCAGGAATATTTATTTTTCATAGGCTTTCTTCTTTTGAACTACTGTCTATTTCACATATCTTATCACATTTCTCTATTCACCTTTACAGTGGGCTATTTAGGTATTTCTACTTTGTTTTGTTTTTCAGTACTGAGAGAGCAAGATGCTAATCATGAAATATACTGCGCTTCTCTTTTACACAATAGGAGAAGAAAAGTTAGGTTTGTAGTAGATTTATTTTATCGACTTTTCTTGACAGTGGGAGAGAGGAAGCTTCAACAAGGGAGGTCAAGGCAGGTGGACAGTGCCATCGACCCTATTCCAGAAGACTTATTCACTGACTCTTGCTTGAGCTCTTCCTCCAAGTTGTATGACTACATTCATTAGGCGCAGAGGAAGCAGCATGTATTACAAAGCATGATGTCAATGCCACACATTTCTGAGAGAGAACACCACTCCTGCATCAGCGAACTGGTAACATCCCACTTTCTCAGGGATGTTAGTACTGCCCATTGATTTCTCAATGGCCCACCCTTGTCTCTGGCACTATGGTAGACTTCCTGAAGCCTGTGGGGTTTTTCTGTCATCTCAAATTCTTATTCCTCAGGCAAACTTTTCTTTTTTTTTTCTTTTATTTATTTATTTTTTATTCTTATGTTAATCCCTATACATTACATCATTAGTTTTAGATAAAGTGTTCCATGACTCATTGTTTGTGCATAACACCCAGTGCTCCATGCAGAATGTGCCCTCCTCAATACCCACCACCAGGCTAACCCATCCTCCCACCCCCATCCCCTCTAGAACCCTGTTTGTTTTTCAGAGTCCATCGTCTCTCATGGTTCGTCTACCCCTCCGATTTCCCCCGCTTCATTCTTCCCCTCCCGCTACCTTCTTTTTCTTCTTTTTTTTTTCCTTAACATATATTCAGGCAAACTTTTCTATTGCATCTGTTGACTCATAGCTTGATCAGTCCTATCTCCACCCTGTCTCCCTTATAACATATTTTATAGAATTCCTCCAAGGATCTAGCATAAAAATGTTATCTCCCTGTCACTGTTAGTTCTTTAATGGGTTTGTCTCATTTTATGTATCTTTTTAATGACTTACATAGTGGATGGAGATTGCCATCTATATCCTGACCTTCTTGTTTCTCTTAACTTTCTTTTCTGCACATTTCTGGCAGTATGAAAACCAACTAATGCTGTTGTTTTTTTTTTTTTTAAAGCTGATTAGTGAACTTTTGAAATTAAATTGAGATTCTGGAATCTCCTAGATCAGGTCTGTCCAGTGGAATTCTCTGCAATAAAAAAAAATGTTTTCCTGAGGTGTTCAATTCAGAAGTCATTAGGCTCATGTGGTTATTGAGGATTTGAAATGCAGCCCATACAACTGAGGAAAAATGAAACTTAAATTTTATTTATTTTAGGGCGCCTGGGTGGCTCAGTCATTAAGCGTCTGCCTTCGGCTCAGGTCATGATCCCAGGGTCCTGGGATCGAGCCCCGCATCAGGCTCCCCGCTCCGCGGGAAGCCTGCTTCTCCCTCTCCCACTCCCCCTGCTTGTGTTTCCTCTCTTGCTGTGTCTCTCTCTGTCAAATAAATAAATAAAATCTTTAAAAAAAATTTTATTTATTTTATTTTCTTAGAGAGAGAGAGCATTTGAGCAGGGGGAGGGACAGAGGAAGAGGGAGAGAATCTTAAGCAGGCTTCATGCCCAGTGCGTAGCACAACTCGGGGCTTGATCTCACAACCCTGAGATCATGACCTAAGCCGAAATCAAGAGTCAGTCGCTTAAATGACTGAGCTACACAGGCACCCCTAAATTTTATTTAATTTAAATTTAAACAGCCACATGTCCCTAGTGGTTAGTGTATTGGACAGCACAGTTTTAGATAAGCATCCTTTAAGTTCCAACATCTTTGAAAATGCAAGTCCCTATGCCTCATCCTAAACTTATAAAATCATAATCCTATGTGTGTTGGTATGGGGGAAAGAGCTGACTTTAAAAAAGCTCTCTCTCTCCATGATTCTTAATGTACACTAAAATTCTCTTAGATGGTTGGTTTGGTACCAGGAATAATGGAAATGAGGCTTAGAAGGATAATGACCTTGTGTTTTACTGAGCTTTAATACAAACTAAGTAACTGTGGATTATACACATTAAAAGAAATTTGACTGGAAATTGATGGATCTCTGCTACCATCGCCCTCCTTTGTCTGAGGTACACATCAACCTGTCAATCATTGTGCACTTTTCTACCCAATCCCAAAGCAGAATCTTTCTCAAACAGGTTCCTCGTGACCCCTGAGGATCAATTCTAGAGAGGAAACTTAATTTGTATCTACATCAAATGTTGACAAACTTTTTCTGTAAAGGGCCAGATAGTAAACCTTTTAGGTATTACGGTTCATATGCTCTTTGTTCCAACGATTCAGTCTGCCCCTTGGATCACGAAATCTGTCATAAATATGTACAAATGAATGAGTGCTGTTGTATTCTAATAAAACTTTATTTGTGGACATTGAAATTTGAATTTCACATAATTTTTCCATGTAATGAAATATCATTTTTAAAATTTTTTTTCAACCATTTAAAAATATAATAACTATTATTAGCTCTTGAGCATAAATAAACAGGCATCAGGCTGGATTTGGTCTCAGGTGGTAGTTTGCGAACTCCCATCTAGATGACAACTAAGGTCTCTTCCATTATTAATATTTTGTGAGTCAAGGACTTTTTGCTATACATTTCTTGGAGCAAGACATTAGTATGTGCTTTGTCTCTTTATGTCTCCTTATAACATATCAGGATCTGAGCAATTCAGCATATAAAACACAGATATACTAGTGATAACTTCCTGAGGTAAAATCTCTACTAGATGAGTGGTTCATGTGTTTATAGGTATAAAGCCAATTACAGTGATGTCTTAGCTTTTTGCCCTTCAATCTACTGAAAACATTTTTAAAGCCTTTCAAATAAATTTCTACTGAGTTTCATTTCAGCAAAATAGATCAATAAAACTTTTAATTTGAAAGTATTCTAGTCATGCCATTTTTACAAAAGAACCGAGTCTATTTATATCTAAATTGCAATTATGTTCTAAGTTAGAACAATATTTATTTCTACAACTCTACTACAATTTTAGTTAACATTTAACTTCCTTCTATGCATATTAAAGTGGATGAATAAGCAACGAAAGCAAAAGCTTCTGTGAAAATAAATAAAGGAAACCTCATTTAAAATGGAGTTGGGAAGCCCTGAAGGGGGAGCGCTCATGCACCCCCCCCCACTCCTTACAGCTTGCATAACCAGCAGAAAGAAGGAAGACAAGAATTATTTTGACAAGAGAGAACATTTTTCACATTGGAATTTCATCTCCTGCTTTTAAGAGAAAGAAGGAAGGGCCCTCCCTGTCCTAGCAACAACACACTAACCACCACTTGCAACCAACAAGAAACTGCACAACCTCGAACTCTTGTCCTTTTCCAATGAACTTTTGTTTAAAAACAACCTTCCCCAATCTCCTTCTGAAACCTAATAAAAATGGACCTTCCCTTTGTTTCTTCGAACTTGCCTATGGTTCACCACAACTTGCATGTTCAGAATTGCAATTCTTCCTGATAAACTCATTTTGTTAGTAAAATAATTGGCTATTTTAGGGTTGACATTTACAGACGTGCTAAGAGAGATCCTTGTGAGGATGCCCCCAAACATCAGCTGCTATTCCCCAGTAACCCCTACTCTCCACCTTACCCTCCATGTCACTCACATTTCTAGGTTAGAACATGTTTTCGTGACTTGAGCATCAATCTCAGCAGGGCTCTGAGGCCTGAAATGACATCCACTTCACATTTCCCCAACACCTACACACTTTACCTTTGGCTATTTGCCTACCATTATTATTACTGCCTACAACTACATTCTACACTCTCTTCATATTTCATTTATTACATAGTCAAGGCAAGGCAAGACAGTTAAACATCAGCACATGATTTTTATGTACTCATTCTACTTCAACTACTGTCATGGATTTTAAAATTTTGTTTTGTTTTGTTTTTCTAACGACTTGAAACATATTCTCATACATGTTGGGAGGTCAACAATAGTCTTTTCTATAAAGATTATCTTTGAAAACTATTTTTGTAACTTCTAAACTTTAATTTTATTTTTCTTATTTCCTTTTTTAAAATATAATATATTGAATGCAAATTCAAAAGTCTTCTCTACCTAATACTCATGATTCCAACTTATTTAATAAAATTTTCTTCCCAAATAAATGGGAAATTACTAGCAACCTCTGACTGGGTTGTTAATTACTATCCTGGGGCCAACTTGATGTAGCATTGTCAACAATACTAAAAAGCTAAACCAAAAACATGCAAAACAAACTTACCTACAGATTTTAAAATAAATATACCATAGTTAAAATGCATAAACCATTTCATGTATACTTATTATTCAGCATTTCTCTTAAGTAAAATTCACTAAAAGACTGAAAATACTGAAGTAGAAAAACAATATTAAAAGAAAAATACAGAAGCAACACTTCTCTCATTTCCTATGAATTCCAAACACAAAAAATACTTAGGCATTATATAAAAATAAAAGAAACCACCACTCTATTTTAAATAAAAATGCTTAATGTTTCACCCCATCCTGATGACTCTGTAAATGATATTCATGAGTCAAATGTAAGAATTTCATAGCTCAAACTAACTTCAAAAATCCCTTTATTTATAGCTAAGAAACAAAGGCTGGAAGAGCTGGGTGATTGGTGATCATTATCAGTAGAATCAGTACAGGGATGCTTTGAAGATGGTTCCTTACCTGCCTGTCATGCAATAAGTCCTATTAAAATGATCTGATTTCAGGTGGCTCTTTTTGGGTCAATAGTAAGCTTGATATATTAAAAAAAATACCTCACACTTATGGTATATCTGCTATTTTTATTACTTGTAGGCTGAGATAACCAATATGTGAATTTTTTAACCAATATGTTAATTTTTCACCCAAAAGCCCAAATATAAGTAGCCACACTCGTGTGGAATTATCCTATTTGACCCACCCAGTAGGTCAAGAAATATGAACAGATGACAACCACTAATCATCACCATCTTCAAATTATTTTAAAACAGAAAACATACTTTGCTACACACCAGTATGCCTGATACACAAGTGACTAAGACAGAATTATTTTTCACTGGGGTAATAGGTATGGTAAGTCAACACTGAATAAAATGGGGAAAGGGCACAAACTTCAGACAGTGAAATATCCAGGCCTAAACAAATGCTTCCCAACACAGCTTATGAGCTTGTGAACCTATTTCCTCACGTGCAAACAAATTTATAATATAGTATAGTACTGTTTGTGAGGATGAGTGAAATTTTATGTAAAATACCTGGTAGATTATCTGAAGTAATATATTCATTCAATGACAGTATTCTTTCTCCTGTCTGTTACTCCTGTAGGAGGTCCTATAGTAATTTGCTAAATATTACCATTTTGGTCTGACAGAATTATTACAACATTACATAACTAACTGCTACAGTTACTTAAACAAAGATGATATATAATTGCTGAATTATAAAACCATTAGCCCAAGAGATTAAAAACCATCACAAGAAACTCAAACTTCTTCTCATCTCTCAAGACCACTGAGCCAAAAGTGGAGTGAATGATTTCCCTTCTGTATCTTATAAGAAGCCCAGAAATAGAAGTTTGGAAGAGTCAGACTTCAGACTTCTGGCGAAATGAAACTAGTAGGCTACTTTTTTTTCCTTTTAAGAAAGAAGAGAGGTTGGGGATTCGTGCTCTGACAGCTCATTCAATGACTCTCCAGAAAGTGGTGGGAAAGAATTTGAAAATCAAAACTTCGAAGGAAAATAATATGAACATATCTCCGTGCAATAAATAAGTAGCCCTGCTTTATATGCCAACTCTGACAGCTATTATTAGACCGCACTGGTTAATTAGACAAACATATTTGGCTAATTTCCCTTCAAATTCACCATCAATGTCAACACTTTTGGATAATCCTAAAAGGCTGGGAATTTACAAGTCATAAACATTTAACAAAATAGCTAAGCTTCTTAAAATACTTTTCCCATCTGTGGTAAGCCACAGAAAATCTAACCAGAACAGCATTATATCCCCCAGCCTACAGGAGTTTTTATTGGAGATAGTAAGTCACTTAGAGCTCTATGCTTTAAGTGTAAGGGGAGAAACACAACACAACAAAACAAAAACCCATGTTTTGATTCTGTCAATAACCTAAGATTAGTAGGAAAAAGCACGTATTAGTTTAGTGGTCATTTTTCACTGGGCCAAAATATACATACTAAACTCTTAACATCTTTTTTGTTCAGTGATCCAGTTGGGAGCAACATGTCAACAAGGCTCTGTGCAGTTCTGCTCCAACCATCTCTCCCCCCTTCCTCTGGGCTGAAGCCAGTTTTGCCTTCTATGCTTTCCTTAAATTCACCAGCTCTTTCCCTCCCTGGGGACTTCACATGGGCCTGGAATACTCTCCATCTACCTGTTCCTTCCTCCATCAGTTCTCTGTTTAGATGTCTCCATCTCAAAGAGGCTTTCTCTGATTATCCTTTCCCAGTAGGTTACTCCTCTCCGGGGATGTTGTGTCACTGCACCAATATTCAGTTCTTTTATTGCACCGCCCGTAACCTGTAATTATACATTATTAACTTGTTCTCTTGTTCAATGTCTTTACCCTGCTGCTCAATCTATTTTATTGACCAATGTTCACTCAAACCCTAGCATGGTGCCTGGTGCACGATGGGTACTCAGTAGATACCTATTTAACGAATCAATTCACAAAGAACACAAAGAATAAGTGGATGAAAGAATGGATTGATGAGTCCCTGTTCTACAACCATTTTTGATTTAAATCAGTACAAATTACCAAATGTCATAGTCTTCTCAAATTCTGCCATGGAGACTATATAAAGATCTAACAAGCTCCTATTTAGATTTCTGGTCAGTTTGAGAGTCTTCCATTTAAATACGGATTTTTTTTTCCGAAGGGGTATGTGCACCCCAATGTTTATAGCAGCAATGTCCACAATAGCCAAACTATGGAAAGAACCTAGCTGTCCATCAACAGATGAACAGATAAAGAAGATGTGGTATGTATATACAATGTAATATTATGCAGCCATCAAAAAAAATGAAATCTTGCCATTTGCAACGACATGGATGGAACTAGAGGGTATTATGCTAAGCGAAGTAAGTTAATCAGAGAAAGACAAGTATCATATGCTCTCACTGATATGAGGAATTTGAGAAACAAGACAGGATCATAGGGCAAGGGAGGGAAAAATGAAACAAGACAAAACCAGAGAGGGAGACAAACCATAAGAGACTCTTAATCTCAGGAAACAAACTGAGGGTTGCTGGAGTGGTGGGGGGTGGTAGGGATGGGGTGGCTGGGTGATGGACACTGGGGAGGGTATGTGCTATGGTGAGCACTGTGAATTGTGTAAGACTGATGAATCACAAACCTGTACACCTGAAACAAATAATACATTATATGTTAATAAATAAATAAATACAGATTTTTTTAAATTAGGAGAATTGAAATGTCCAGTGTATAAATAAATATTCCACATTATACAATAGGAAAAATAATTGGTGATTAGAAGCTGCATGGTTTTTGGACAATTGACTTATTTTTTTAAAAACCCTTTTGCCATATATGCGTACAGTATACTTTTACAGTTTGGGGAAGCCACATAACATTATGTCTACTAGATCTTTCCAAGTGCTCAACTGTCTTTTCTCCTAAACATCATCCTCATGGCCACACTTAGGGTTCCTGCCTAACCATCCTCCTACCCCCAAACCAACAACCAAACCCCTACTGTTCTACTCTCATTCCAACATAATTCAACCCTACACATTCACACTCTCCACCCTAGCTCTTCTCTTTTTGACCCAACTTCTAGTACCAAAGTTCTTTAGAAGTCTTGCTTATTTTTGAGCAAGTTTATTTTTATCCATTAATGTCTTTTCATGGCCTCCCTTCAAATTATCACCTGGGCTGTGAAACTTGGCCTTTCTCCTAATGATCTGGTAACCCCTTCAGCACTCTCACTGGTACTTATTCCCCTACTCTGCTTAATGCGCTACAGTCTGTGACTTGCTCCCCAGTGCTACTTTCTGATCACTGATCAACTCTCTTTGTTTCACTTTTCTACATTCAAAGTCCATAGGATCTATTTTTATCAGCCTTTTCAACATCTTTTATCATCCTTCACAAGTCACCATTACCTTCTTCAACCATTTATGTGCCTGATTCATCATTTTTCTTTCTGGCCTTCTCTTTCATCATCATTAGTGACTTTAACATTACAGTTTATATTCTGACTCATTGCTGTTTACCATCCTTTACTTTCTTTCACTTTGACTCCAACATCCATCAGCCTTTAATGAGTACAGTCATATCCTGGATCTTGACCCAACACCTCCAAGGTCTGAAATATTTTTGTCTTCTCTGAGCATGAGCTGATTATAGATCACATGACTTTTAGCTCCACTTCTTTTTAACTCCATTTTTTTAAATTAGATTTTTGCTTTCACTAGCTTTCTGCTTCCTCATTTTTTAATGACCCCTGCCAGTATTGCCTCTTGTCCAGTTGGGGCTCCTTGGTTAGTTCGCTTCAATAGAGAGTGACACATTAGGCACTGGATTTCTTGGCTTCCTCTCACACACACATTGCTTTCCCCAACCTCTTACTGCCTCTGAAGGTTGTTCTGAATGGGTGCATAGGAGGCTATGTCCTAGTCCTCCCAAAGTGCACAGGTCCCATGGAGTCAGCTTTATGGGAAAATGGGAAGATGTCCTTCTACTCATTGTTCCAAATCACTTTGTCACTAGTGTTCAAAGTGGCATGACTTTAAGTTCAAAGTAATACAAATCTTCCCATGAGACAGCTCCCATTTTTTCTTCCCCTGTACAAACTCCTCTGCTACCTACACTTCTCCAGGAAACCCCTCCCACCACACACAAGCAAAGGACAACCACATATGCAAACTAAATTAACAATCCCATATCAACAACATAAACAACAGTTCTCCATCCCATAATTCCTCATAAAACATCCTCCACTCCTCCCCCAGAAATTTTGGTTTGCTCTGTAGATTTGATACTGACATTGCATTTCTGTTTTTCTGGGGAAACACAGTGATAAACACTCACATGTGTGTGCATGAGGGCACACACACACCCCCCCCAAAAAGAATACTATGTCCCAATATTGATTTTAAATATCTATTTAATCCTCTCATTACACTGAATGCAAGCCATTGAGTACAAACTTGTTGCTTTCTCTAGCATTAATGAGTTTATTCTAAGAGCATAAGAATTTCCTGAGTAAATACAGTTTCTTGGCTCCCAATCATAGCAATTCTGACTCGGTAGGTTTGAAGTGGGGCCTTGACTCTGTGTTTTAACAAGCACCCTAGGTGCTTCTGATTCATAAGTTTTAGAATACTGCTTGCCATATACTAACTGCTGCTTGGGGCTTAGCTTTAATGAGACATCAATCAATCACAACCAAAATACTATGGACCTGCTCTACGGCACATTTGCTTCCTCTGCCAACTACTCACCAGATCTGTTATAGGAAAGGCCAAATCCTTTACATTCCTTGGAACACTGTATTGGACTAACCAACTCCAGGAACTCAGTGCTGACCCAAGCTGATGTCCCTGCCAGGCCCCCTTTCTTTCCCTTATGTAGCACAAAAGGCAGAGTGTGTCTAGAGGCTGAGACTGAGCTTGCTGTAAAATTTCCTCTGTATTCCACAGTGAAATAGTGATACATTATCTATTTGTTTCTGGTGTTTATGCTTCTATTCACAGTTCAAATATTACTGTATTTATTAGAGCATTCAAAATAATATTTAAAATAATGGTAATAATGAGCAATATCTTTTCTTACTGATATCATTCATCCTTAAAAAAGAGTTTACTTCTAGTGTACTAAAATGGTGCTTATCAGAGTACGATGCAGGAATCACCTGTATTGAAAATGTCATGAGATTCTTGTTTAATATTCAGATCTCTGGGTCCCATTAAGTGGCATTAAATGGACTCTAGAAATCTGCAAATGTGCACTTTAACATATAACCTCCGGTGGCTCCAGTGCTCACATACAGTTCCCATGTGTCAGCACCAGCCCCAGCAAGCTAATCAGTTACCTGGAGAACTTTTACAGACTACTCAAGCTCATCCCTGGCTTAAAAATCAGAATCTGATGGTGATGAAGAGGAAGAGATGAAGGTACTACTGGAAGAAGCTTCTATAATGATTTTTTTAAAAAAATACGGAATTCAGAGGCAGACATTGAAGTTAGTCAAACTTTTCAGTTCATAGCACATCATCACTTAACATGTGCAAGGCCCCTTTTTGTTTGGTTTGATTTATTTTTCCCCTTCAAGCCAGTAGCCCTACTCCCATTTCATATCCTTTGGTATGTACAGTTATTGCAAAATAGGTAGTGTTGTTTGTGTATCTATGGACTTCTAATTTGCGTTAAGTATATCAGATGATAGATTTGTTACTTTTTACATTCAATAATGTTTTTTAACAGTTGCACATGTTGTTGCATGTTTGAGAGCAATTCATTTGCTAAGTCATTGTTTCTAATTGCTGTGTAGTATTACATAGCATGCATCCACACATCCAAGAAATTTCATTTATCCATTTATCTATTCCCCTGGGGAGAGGCATCTAGATCCACCTCCAGTATGCCACCATGATAAAAAACTATAAACAAGTATTTTTCTGAACAATATGGTGAGGGAAGAGATTGCTGAGTTATGAAAATTTCTCTTAGTTTCACCTCGAACTGCCAGATTGCATCCTAAAGCTGGCTGCATTGAGCTTACGTATTTACTAGCAAGTGAGGCTGAGAACTTTTCATGGACCTCTTAGTCACCCAAAACTCCCCTCTTATAAATCATCTACTCATATATATAAGGACCATTATTCTATTAGACTGCATATTTTCCTTTTTGATTTAAAAAAAAAAACCACTTCATTGAGGTATGATCAATGTGCAAAAAGCAATACATATTTAATGTATACAACTTGATGTGTTTGGAGATAAATATGTATCACGATAAACCATCACTACACTCTATACCATAAACATATATATCACCTCCAAAACACCTTCTTTTGTCATTTGTTTTGATGATAAGAACACTTATAGGATTTACGCTCTTAGCAAATTTTTAAGTATACAATACAGTATTACTAACTATAGCCTCCATGCTGTATAGATCTCCAGGGCTTCTTTATTTTATATAAATGAAATTTTGTACCCTTTGGTAATACTGCCCCCTTTTCCCCTCCCCAACTCCTGGCAACCATCACTCTATTCTCGGCATCTGTGATTTTGACTATTTTAGTTGCTTTAAATAAGTGGTATCATGCAGTATTTGTCCTTCTGTGTCTGATTTATTCACTTATTCACTTAGCATACTGCCCTCCATGTTCATCCGTGTTGTTGCAAATAACAAAATTTTCTTCTTCTTTTAAGGCTGAATATTATTCCATTATATATATGTAACACATTTTAAAAAATAATTTTTTGTCCAAGTAAACTTACTAGTTTTAGATCTTACAAATATCATTCATTATGTCGTTTGCTTTGCCTAATTATTTTATTAAACAAAAATTCAAAATATTATGTCAAAATCATTCTCCCCCCCTTTTTTTGTAAATTTCGGTTCATTTAGATATTTAAAAAGTCCTTTATACCAAGATACAAAACCATTAGCTTACATTTTTCTAGATCTGTATTTTTACCTATCATATGTGTTTGATCCTCCTATCCTTTTTTTTTTAAATGTAAGGATCTAACCTTATTTTTCACAAAGTGAGCCAGTTACTCCAACACTAGTTAGTAAACAATTCATCCCTTCTCTACTGAGTTTTATGCTATCTACCTCATATACTGAGTTTCCACAGGTACCAGATTTGTTTCATTGAGCTGTGTTCCTGAACCAACATTTTATTCTTTACCAACATGGCTTTATATTTTGTCTTAAACCCTGTAGTGCAAGTCATCTTCCTATAGACATTTTACAGTGAATTTGTAGAGTTCTAAAGAACATCCTACCATAATTTTTACTAGAATTGATATGACTTTATAGATGAATCAGTATTAATAAACATACTGTATCTCTCCACTTATTCAGATATTCTTTCCTATTTAATATATTTTTAAGTTTATTTCTTACTTGCTTTACAGATGCATTATATTTTTTTCTATTCTATTTCTTATGATGTTATTACTGGAATAAGGGGAAACAATATTTCTCAGTTAATTTTGTGTATTTGGTTATTTTGTTCTTTGTTATTTCAAAAGGTTGCTGTTGAGGGATTTTCCTTAGTAAATGATCATATAATGTATTTAAAAAGTTTGCATCATCCCTTCAGATATTTCCTCTTGCTCCTTTTTCTTATCTTATTGTATTGCCCAGGACTTTTGAAAATTTCTTGAATGACAGTGATGACAATGGGCATCTTTATCTGGTCTCTCATCATAAAATAGGTTCATCTAAATTCTCTTATTAAGTTGAATGTTTGATCCAAGTTTTTGACAAAAGGCTATATTAACTTTAAATATGGTTTTATTTTGTCTCTGAATTTTTTATTATAAATGTTTTAAGATTTATTTGAGAGAGAGAGAGATTAAGAGAGAGAGAGAGCACAAGCAGGAGGAGCAGAGGGAGAGGGAGAGAGAATCCCAAGCTGACTTTACCCTGAGCACAGAGCCCAATGTGGGGCTCAATCTCATCACCCTGAGATCACAACCTAAGCCAAAACCAAGAGTCGGACACTTAGCTGTCTGCACCACCCAGGTACCTTATAAATATGTGTTTTTTAATCAAATCTTATCAAATGCTTTTTCTCAGTTTTTAAGATAATCATGTGTTCTTCCATGGTCCATTAGTGTGACAAATTATGGTGACTGATCTTTGATAACAAGGCATCCTTATCCTCTTCGGATAAACTTCAATGTGACATACTGCAATATTACATATAATTTCAAATATATATTTATAATTATATAAATTTAAACATAAAATATAAGCTATATTTAAGATATATAATAATACAGATTTAATAAGCTAACATTTATGCAGGATTTTGCATATATTTTAATAAGTGGAATGGACTCTACATTTCATTTCCTTATATTAACTTTATCTTCTGTTGGTATAGAATTAATACAAGCCATGTATTTTCTTTAAAAAACCACTTGTGTGCACATGTTGTGATGAGCACTGGGTGTTATATGCAACTAATGAATTGCTGAACACTACATCAAAAACTAATGATGTACTTTATGCTGGCTAACTGAACGTAATTTAAAAAAATAAATAAATGCTTTAATTCCCTAAAAAAAAAATTAAAAAAAAAAAACACTTCTATAAGCTAAAGATGATATAACCCTTAAAAGTTTGAAAGAATTTACTTAAAATACCATCTGAGCTTCCGCATTAGGGAAAAATGGTTGAATAGTATTTCAATTTATTTAATGGCTTTTCTGTTTTGTCTAGTACTGGCAATCTTATGATTGAGAAAAACATATTTTAGCAAAATTTTAATATGTATTGTCATTTAAAACTATTATGTATATATTTTTTAATTCCACCTTTTACCTTTTTTCTCAATGCCACATTTTTCTCTTATTTATCTTTAAAAACTCAGATTTTTCTTTAATCTTCCCTATTGCTTTTATTCTCTGTCATAAATTTCCCTCATTATCTTTAATAGTTTTTCTTATCTCTTTGAGTTTATTTTGAAACTCCTTCTCATATTGAGTTGAAAGCTTTGCTCATTTACTTTCTGTATTTCTTCCTTTTTGATAATGTACTTAATGCTCTCAATTTTTCTGTTTCTTTAGCTGTATTTATGAAATTTTGACATGCTTTTTCATTCAGTTCTAAGAATTTTGTCTTTTTTATGGCTTCATCAACACAAATGTTATTAAATAGCATAATTTTTAGTTTTAAGTTATTATTTGATTATTGATTTCTAATTTTATTGCCTTGAGGTTAGAAAACATATGCCCATTCTTTAATCAGACACACAGTTTGTATACGTGGGGGGAGGGTTACGTCTTCAAAAATAATATGGAAACTTTTTTGTTGGATGTAAATTTCCCTTATATCTATCAGTTAAAAACACATTATGCTGTTGCCCTATTCCATAACTTTGCTTTCTTTTTTGTATTTTTGATCTTTGGTTTTGATGTTCCTAAATTTCATGTTAATAGATCTTGACCTTGGTGTTTTTCCCCGTTAGCAATATTCTTTCATATTTGAAGTCATTTTAAGCCTGAGGCATTCCATGTTTCTTAAACTATGGTAAAACCTCTATGTTTAGCTTGACAATTATTTCCTTCCATTTATTTTTATCTCTCATTTCAAGATTCTTACTATGTAGATGCTGACAATTCTACCTTTATAACTCTTAAATTTTAAAAAAAAAAAAGTACATCTCTTTATCCTTTCTTGTTGGCTCCTACAGTAATTTATTCATCTGATTTTACAGAAACCTATTCATTCTGTGGCTGTTTCCATTCTACTATTTAATACCTTTTTATTGAGTTTTTTACCTACTATGCCATTTCATACTTAATTTTTACTATTGGTTCTTGATTACAACTTGTCTCCTTTTATCAATATCTTTTCTTACCTCTTTGATAAACTTACTGTGATTTTAAAAAGATATTTTCTCTAGACAGTTCTACTTCGTGGGGAATATAGGTTGTTCAGTTTTTTGTCTCTCTCTTAAAGGAATTATATTCCTCGGAGGTTTTATTATTCCCTAGGATCTCATATTCTTTACCCAGCAATATACACCCATAGGGAGGGATTGAAATCCAGACCCTAACATGCCCCTTCTGATAAATTTAAAGCCTTTGTCATGACAGCCTGGGTTCCATTGTTCTTGGTTAACCAAACCCTCAACAAACGGCCCTGACCTGTATTCCCACTTGGGTAACTGCTTCTTCCCTAAAGCTATGTCCCATGCTTATAATCACTTAGACCTTGGAGTCTAAAGGAGGATGGGGGAGGGATGAAGGAAGGAATATGCAAGAGTTTACTGGGCTACTTACCTCACTAACCTCAAACATTGTAGAGAACAATCCCTGCACTGCTCTTGGCAAATGTGTCCTGTTTTCTGTCTCACAGTGAAATGGGAGAGGACAATGGTTCACCCAGTAATGTGTGCAGCATAGGGGTCTGCAAAAACACATACCTGCATGCCATGAAAAGGTCTTACCCTGCCCTGACCCCTAGACTTTCTTCCCTCTGGGTTGCTGCATCACACCCTTCAATCAATCCTACCCTCTTTCCCAGGGGTTTCTCAGGATGTAGCAACATGACTCTTGTTTCCATGGCATCAGTACATATGCAGCCATTTACAGGGTTGAGTCGAGAAGGAAATCAGAGGATTATGTTCGTTTGCTATCTTGACAGAGACTAATCTATCCCCAGGTTTTTCTAATAGATGAATTTCCTTCCATGTTGAAAAACTAGTATTTGTCCACAATTTGGACATATTTGGACAAACATGTGACTATCAGTTTACAAAAGATAGTGTTGCTTTTATTAAAAAATAAGGTCAAAAAGCTTTTATAATTACCTGAAATCATTGTTTTTTAGGAGTGTATATGTAATTTTTTCAAGGCATCTATAGTAACTTTATGCAGACTGTATTATATTGATAGGGTCTCTTATATTTAAACATCTCTATTACTGGATATATTTTACTTGATAATGGTAGATCATTTTTCATTTTATTATTTATTTTTTCATGTTTCATTTAAGGCTTTCTTATCTACTTTTGTAAGTGAAATCTATATTTTCTTTAAAAAATTTTGAAGTTTCAAGTTCCAGCTAGTTAACATACAGTGTAATATCAATTTCAGGTGTACAATATAGTGATTCAACACTTCCATACAACACCCAGTCCTCAACCCAAGTGCACTCCTTAATCCCCATCACCTATTTAACCCATCCTCCCACTCATCTTCCCTCTTTTAACCATCAGTTTGTTCTTTATAGTTAAGAGTCTGTTTCTAAGTTTGACACTTTTTTTTTCACCTTTGCTTGTTTTGTTTTTTAAATTCCACATACGAGTGAAATCATATGGTATTTGTCTTTCTCTGACTTACTTTGCTTAGTATACATAATACTCTCTAACTCCATCCACATCATTGCAAATAGCAAGAGTTTCTTCTTTCTGATGGCTGAGTAATATTCCACTGTATATCTATACCACATCTTCTTTACCCATTCATCAGTTGATGGACACTTGGGCTGTTTTCATAGTTTGGCTATTGTAGATAATGCTGCTATAAACATTGGGGTGCATGTATCCCTCTGAATTAGTATTTTTGGATTCTTTGGGGGAAATACCTACTAGTGCAATTGCTGGATGATAGGGTAGTTTTACTTTTAACCTTTTGAGGAACCTCCATACTGTTTTCCAGTGTGGTTGCATCAGTTTGCATTCCCACCAACAGTGTAAGAGGGTTCCTTTTTGTCCACATCCTTGCTGATATCTGTTGTTTCTTGTGTTGTTAATTATAGCCATTCTCACAGGTGTGAGGTGGTACCTCATTATATTGATTTGTATTTCCCTGATGATCAGTGATGTTGAGCATCTTTTCATGTGTCTGTTGGCCATCTGTGTGTCTTCTTTGGAAAAGTGTCTATTCATGTCTTCTGCCCATTTTTTAACTGGATTATTTGGTTTTTGGGTCTTGAGTTTTATAAGTTATTTATAGATTTTGGATACAAACCCTTTATCACATATGTCATTGGCAAATATCTTCTCTCATTCTGTAGATTGTAGGTTCATTTCTCACATTAGGTCTCTAATCCATTTGAATTTATTTTTGTGTATGGTGTGAGAAAGTGGTCCAGTTTCATTGTTTTGCATGTTGCTATCCAGTTGTCCCAACACCATTTGTT
The DNA here is from genome assembly GCF_011800145.1 of Mirounga leonina. NCBI lineage: Eukaryota > Metazoa > Chordata > Mammalia > Carnivora > Phocidae > Mirounga > Mirounga leonina. The sequence goes on from NW_023270498.1 coordinate 12,029,746, forward strand.
GAAGAGACTGTCTTTTTCCCATTGGGTAGTCTTCCCTGTGTCATTGAAGGTTAATGGATCATATAGTTGTGGGTTCATTTCTCGGTTTTCTATTCTGTTCCATAGATCTATGTCTCTACTTTGTGCCAATACCATATTATTTTGATCACTACAGGTTTGTAATATAATTTGAAAACTATAAAACACTGATGAAAGAAATTGAAGAGGATACAAAAAATGGAAAGACATTCCATGCTCATGGACTATAAGAACAAATATTGTTAAAATGCCTACACTACCCAAAGCGATCTACACATTTAATGCAATACCTATCAAAATACCAACAGCATTTTTCACAGAACTAGAACAAATAATCCCAAAATATGTATGGAACCACAAAAGACCCTGAATGCCCAGAGCAACCTTGAAAAAGAAAAGAAAAGCTGGAGGCATCACAATTCGGAACTTTAAGTTATATTTTCAAATTATTCTTATGGAGTGTTATTTTATTTAAGAAATTGTCACATTTTTTAAAAGAATAAGAGACAGCCTCCTCTATCTATCCCTTGAATGTTGAAGGAATTAACCAGCTAATGTATCTATGGATTGGACTATATGAAATTTCCAATATCCAATTAGTTTTGACCTAGAAAAATAGACATTTCGGGTGCCTGGGTGGCTCAGTTGGTTGGGCGACTGCCTTCAGCTCAGGTCATGATCCTGGCGTCCCTGGATTGAGTCCCGCATCGGGCTCCCTGCTCGGCAGGGAGTCTGCTTCTCCCTCCGACCCTCCCCCCTTTCATGCTCTCTCAGTCTCTCTCTCTCAAATAAAAAAAAGAAAAAGAAAAAGAAAAATAGACATTTCATATGGCTTCATCCATGACTATTAGGAAGAACACTCCTTAAAGAAGTTCTAATCAAGTTTCTACTTCACTAGGAGTAAACATTGACATACTGGTGTTACTATTTTGATTAAGTGGAAAAGCATTCTTAGTTTCTCTCCCAAACTTACCACACACATTTGGAATGATATGCAGATGTATACTTTAAGAACAATTCTAGAAAAATAAAAAAGCCTATCCCTTTACTTACTAATATTTCTGGCCTATGATGTTCTAGACAAACATAGCAAAATTAATTTCATCTATTGCTTGTCTTATTCACTCTGGCCTTTTTTTCAAGTCAAAGTACATCGGAAAAACAAAACAAAACAGTGAACCAAGAACTCATAGGAGAGTCTTTCAAGTTCATTTTCTGGGTGAATGCTTCTCTATCTGACCACCAGAACAGAGGAGCTTCCAGGAAGTTAGAGAATTGAAAAATAAGGAAAAAGAATGAGTCACAAGAGTGTCTTATCATTTTACTAAGAGGGAGATTGGATAAAGAACTTGGAAAACCACTTCAGTTTATTATACATGTGCAGTTATCATGGAGTATTTTATTTCTCAAATTAAACATACACTATAATTATTTTGTGAGGCTATGAAATTCTTCTAAAAATAAAGAATATTAAAATGCCACAGGTCATGTTAATGTAAAAGAATTTGTCTTAAAATTAAATTATATGATAGAAATTTGAGGATTTTAGTAAAGAAGTCCCCGTGGATTGAGTCCAGTATAGGCCTTCGACATAAAACATTATGTTTTAAAAGAACAGTCAGTTTCCAGGGCAAAAATACTGAAAAACTAAAATTGTGGCCCTGTATCAACCTGTTAACAATTTGCTTTCTGTATATAGAAAACAATTTTAAACAGTAAGCTAGTGGAGAGAACTAAGTATTCACCTACTGTACCTTCAGAAAATACATTTCAGAATGTACTCACTGATTCCAGGTTTGTTTGGGCTCATCAGACACAAGTTTGTGTTTCAGAAACCCTCCTCTCTGTTGCCTCTGCTCTTGCTCTTCCTGTGGTCATGATGGCTTCCAGCTCTCCTGCTCTGAGAATCTAAATCTATTGCTTCTTTCCTGACCTGTTTCAAAGTTCATCTTTTAAAGAAGGACCTTCTAAATATTCTGCAAATATACTTCTCACTCTATTGACCATTCTCAGGTAGGAGAGTTGATAGTACTCCCAGGAGAGTGAGCCACGCCCTCTAAAGTCCACCAGACTCTCTCATCCCTTAATTTTTCACTATTAAGGACTCTTCTTGGGGCGCCTGTGTGGCTCAGTTGGTTAAGCGCCTGCCTTCGTTTCAGTTCATGATCCCAGGGTCCTGGGATTGAGCCCCATGTCAGGCTTCCTGCTCAGCGGGAAGCCTGCTTCTCCTTCTCCCCCCAGCTTGTGTTCCTTCTCTCACTGTCTCTCCCTGTGTCAAATAAATAAAATCTTAAAAAAAAAAAAAAAAAGACTCTTCTTATGTGTTATACGTTACCCTCTCCTTGATATCCTCTTTTTAAAATACAAGTCTCTGGGGGGAAGAGCTAACATTAGGCCCTTAATACTTTAGTATGAATAAGATTATTAGACTATGTCCCTTTGGCTCAGAGCTCTTAGCAGAGTTCTAAGTACCTAGAACAGAGAATGGATGGTGCAAAAAAAGAGAGACAAAGTCTATAGTAAGAGCAGCTTACCATTTTTTCTTTGGCTCTCCTAATTAACCCATAACTATATTTTGGTTTTGTGTCAAAAGTAAGATTATGTGGATGTAGCAAAATCACCCAGATTCAAAACCAGGCTCTACCACTTACTGTATTTGTAATATTTGGCAAAGTACTTCATTTTCCTATTCCTTGGTTTCCTCATCTGTAGAATGAAAACAAAATGTACCTTGTTGTTGTGAGAATTACATGAGGTACTGCATATAAATTCTTAGAACAGTGGGTGGTACAGAATAAACAGGTAACATTATCTTCCCTTGCTTTTCTCTGCCTTGTCTCCTGCAATATGTGCAGCCCCAAAGCCCAGGATTCTGATGTTTTAATGGATTCACAGTTGAAATCCTCACGTGCCTCTCTCTTTATATCATAATAATCCATACCTTCATCAATAAGTAGTATAGCTATTGCCTAAGACACCTGTCCTGCCTCTTCATGAACATGTGCTTACAACAGTGGGAAACTTGAAAACACAGAGTGCTTCATTTACCTCTACATGTCAGTGCCTCACGCAGCATCTGGAAAATGACAACCATGGGAAATACTAGCTGGACTGAATATGTATTATTGTGATAATAATTGTAACACTTGGGGTTTACCCTGATATCTTAGTTTGATAATGCCATCTCTGATAAACTGAACACACTCTATAAACCTTGTCAACTATATGATACTATACTTGTTCACATGGTTTTGAATTGGGAAATTATTTCCATTTAGAACTAAAAAGACATTTACTAAATGCCACTAGGTGTTAGGCTGTGTACCCAGTATTGGGAAATAATAAAAAAAAAAAAAAAAAAAGGAAAGACACAGTTCCAACTCTGTCCCACCTCCCTCTCTTAAGTACAGCTGGGGGTTCCATTCCTTAAGTACAACATTTCCCCTCTTTGCTCTTATGGCCCACTCTCAATTCTCCATGTCCTCTCCATTTATAGTGAGAATGATTCCATAATCACATACACAGGTTTTATTCACACTTGATTGCAAAACTTACCAAGACTTTTCTTAATGCTGCTTCTCCTACTTTTTTACCCTGAAATGCAATAGCTTAATAATTCTTGCCATGTACTTTGCAATAATAATACTTAATTTTAATTGGGAAAGAAGATAAAAACAAGCCATATTATCTTTAAATTGTGTGACGTTATACATTCTCTGAATAACAGGGCTATCCATGCTTTGCCCACTTTCTTATACCAAACATATGTGCAAAAATTGTATTTATATATTTATTTGTGTTTAATAGCTGTATAAATATGCATGTATTCTGAGCTTTTCCTGGTACCTTCCTTAGGGCTACATGGCACTCTTTCGCTTTCCTTTGTGGTTAAGTACACTTTTTTTTTGTTTGTTTTTGAAATCTGAGTTCATAAGAAATTTTCTTCCCAGAAGACACATGTTCCAAATAATATTTCTGCTTTCTTCTCACTGGAATAGCATTTATTTCCCAAGGTTCTCCTCATTTTCTAGTCATCAGCCACTGAAGGAGAGTACAGTAGATCCAACAGAGTATGGATTCTGAGTTTCTGTTCTAATTTCCTGCGCTAATAATTACTGCCCATCACGCAGTTATTAATCTCTGAGTCATTATTTCTTCACCTGAAAAATAGGACTAGCAAATACTCCATGAATTGGATTTTAGCAAGCCTCAATGAGATGATGGCTGCAGAATGCTTGGAAGAGTTTGATGAATGTTAACTCTTCTATCCCCATTTTGCTGACTGGATTAAAGGCCAGAGTAACCATTCCCCTGTGGATTCTTCTGGCTCTTCAGTCATAAAAGATTCTTCTGGGTACCTCAGGAATATATCAACTGTTCAGCATTTAGAAGAAAGACACTGCCAATAGAAGACTAATTTCAATTCAAAAAGCATTGTGCTAGAATCTAAGGGGGATTCAAAGATGAGAAAGATAGGGTTTCTGACACTAATAGCCTGAATACTCGAGTTATAATCTATGTTAGGAAAGCATCAGTTGTATCTTCTCTTTCTCTGAGCACTCTGTGGTATCTCTCAGCAACATCATTTATTTTACTTCTTCTCTTATTTGTCAACAGCCTTTTTAACACACTGTTTAACACATCAGTATATTTTTAATGCACAATTCACTTTGTACGTTAGATCTCTTTCCTTTAAGACAGATCTCATCTCCTTTTCCACTGCTGTTCTACATCCCTAAGATTCATCCCGCCAAACTTTAGTGCCATCCACGTATGGACTTTACTTCAGTAAAATTGACTATATTAATCAAATGCCAGACACTGAGTGGTTCATGTCAAAACCCCAAAGGATAATTTAGACTCTGTGAGGTTATACAGGTGTATAAGTAAGTGCCGAAAACTGATAAAGAAGAGGCAAAAAAGTTTCTAAGAGGAGATGGAATCAGCAGCACAGGGCTAGATACCACACCAAGTAGGGAGACGTAGCTAAGAGATTAAGGGGTGCATCTTTGAAGGTGAATAGAAAAGCAAACAGCTAGGTCAGCAGGCTACAGAGATGAACCAGCAGGCTACAAGTTGAGGTCTCAGGGGAACTACGAAGTAAGAAGGAAATAGGAAACACAGGAGTCAGAATTGGTCAGAGAAATCAAGGAAATCAAGATATTTAAACAAATTAGATATTTTCTGAGGTAGCCACCTTAATATTGCCTTGCTCTGTCCAGTTTTTAAGGTGTACTCTTACTCCAGAGTGACTGAGTACTCACATGATTCCCTACAAGCTCAGCTGAAGTTAGGAATACTGCTCAGGAACTATGTATAGCACCTCTGAGAACTGCAGTTCAACGTCCCATTCTATATCTTAGGTTGTAATTCACCTTCCTCCACAAATTTCCAATTTAAGACCTGCTTGATCAGTTTGCCACACATATTTTTCTCTCAAGTTGATGTGAGCTAATAATACGGTACAGCTGTTAAGCAAGTGAACATAATTGCATATAGTTTTAATATTAATATAAATTTATAGTCCAGATAACAGAACTCCTGGAGCTTAGGTTTTCAAGACTCATCTAAAGTACTTTGTGAAATTTGGGGCTGTGCTTTTAAGGAATCTTTGAAACACTGAAAAAGGACAACCAGAATAGTAAAAGTCCTACAGATTTTTTTTTTTTGTAATTGAAATGTTTGGTGAACCTGGTTTTTACTGAATACTAAAAGGAGAGATGCTAGATGATATTGGTGTTCGAAATATTCACATGTTAATAAGAGATTTATTCTGCGGCAAAACTAGGAAAAATGGAAAAATATTATAAGAAAGAAATCAGAAGTCTATACATTGGCAATAGAGGTGTCAAAACTACACAACAAAGGCTGATGCCTTGAGGTGCCATGCATTCTCACTTTAGCCTTCAGTTCAGCATCACTCCTTAGACCTCTTATTTAGGCCTCAGTAGAGGCCAGGTGCTAAACTAAGACAAGACGTGCTGATTCCTAGTTTCCTATTCTTATTACCTTTGATCTTAGCTATCATTTCAGTCCTTGCCCTGCTCTTCATATCTGAAGCAATTTAGGGTATTCTTTTTTCTTTCCCAGCTATGAATTTCTCTCTCCTTGACAATGATCATTTATCCCTCAGGCTCCCCCAAGTTTGACCCATCAACTCTGTCACCACTCCCCTACAACTGGCATTTGGTGTTCAAGCAGAAAAAAGAAAACCAGGTATCAGAAATTATATAAAAGAACCTGCACCAAGTAAGAAATTTAACACTGAAGATTTCTGTCTCCTTTCAAAGTTAAGACATACTGTCTTATTAAACACATTAAAATTATTGCCAACTCCAGAGAAACAAATTTCTTTCTTTTGGGAGAATAACTGAGGAGAAAATCTTTACATTTTTAGTTGTTTTAACCCAAGTAAAACTGTGTTCTTTGTGGGTGCCTGGGTGGCTCAGTCCGTTAAGCGACTGCCTTCGGCTCAGGTCGTGATCCTGGAGTCCCGGGATCGAGTCCCGCATCGGGCTCCCTGCTCAGCGGGGGGTCTGCTTCTCCCTCTGACCCTCTTCCCTCTCATGCTCTCTGTCTCTCATTCTCTCTCTCTCAAATAAATAAATAAAATCTTTTAAAAAAAGAAAAAAAAAACTATGTTCTTTGTGTAATCATTGTGAATTAACAACTGTGGAGGCAAAAGATGAAGAAAAAAAAACATTAAGCAGGTTAAGGTTTTTATTGACGGCACAGTGATTCCACAGAGGCTGGACACTGTTGCGCGGGGGTCTTCAGGCTCATTTTGCATTCATTTTCAAGTAAAGCACAAACAATTTATAAGTGATATTTAAAGTAAAGATTGTCGATAAAATATATCATTACGCCCTCACTCACTCACTCCCAGTCTGAGTGTTTGAGTGCTCTGTACATACGTTTATCCTCTTCAAAGGTGCTTCTAGAAAACACTACATACCTTGAGCTTTATCGAGTTGGGCTAATGGGATGGGAATAAAAAGTACAGGCGCTGCATTCAATCCTGGACAAGGGTGCTTGTTTCTACCACATGGGTTGGTGGAAGTAAACCGAGGTCTTAGCTTTGCCCCAGTTCAGGCACCCACTACCACCTTGAAATGTTTGGTTTTCCTTACTGGCACCGTTCAGATCAGGATAATCTAGGGTTCAAAAAAACACTAGCAACCGTGACAGGAAGCCAAGCAGGCGGAGCTGGGGGGAGGAGGAAGACCAACCTTTGTTTTGCGGCCTCCAGGGCGCCCGTGGTGCCCAACCTCACTTCCAGAGGTTCCGGCTCATCCCCCAGGAGAGCTGCCATCACATAAGCAGGCAGCACCGACACGAGGGAAGGTCAAAGGGAAGCACAGCCTCCACGCCCCCGGCAGCCCCTGCGCGAAAGCCTGCGCCTGCGCGTGGTGCCTGCCGGGAGGCTGGGCGCGCGGGGCCTGCCGGGATGTGGAAGTGGGTTTGCGTGGCCCGCGTTGGCGTGGCCAGGCCAGGGCCTGCGCCCGGGATGGCATCTTTCTTGGTGACTTGGCCCCGGGTGGGGCAGCATTTGCACCAAGTCGGCTGGGCCGGCCCTGCTTTCACCCGGACTGCGAGCGGAGGCCTTGTGTTCAGGCTGCCGAGCCAGGCCAGCTCCGTTGGCCGTGCAGGCAGGCCTCCGCTGGTTGGGGACCGAGGCAGGAGCCACGCCTTGGCATCTACTGGATGTAACCTTGAAGCTCTGGGACTCGTGGGGTCTGAGAGCCGAGTCATGAAAACAGAGATTTACGCCACAAATTTAACTGAAGCCTCTATGGATTTTGTGTGTGTGTGTGATTTTTTTTTTTTTTTTTTTTTTTTTGGTGGGAGCCTAGGTCTCCAGCGCCTCACGGAGCCCCTGAGTCCCTGGGGAAGGTGACTGTGTGAGTATCTGGAAGCTGTCGGTGGTGCTGAAGCAAACTGTTCGGAGCCCCGAAACAGCTGCTGATCCACATCCTGATCTGGACCGTGGGAACGGGAGGAGCCATTTTCTATAGTTCTGGTCTCTTCTAGAAACTCTAGATAACACCAAATCCACATCTTGGGACAGAAATAACCTGGACAGTTGTGGGGTAGTGTAGACTGAGCAGCAGTGACAAAAGGACCATCCTGACTGCGAGGATACCTCAGCCATTCCTCCACGGCCTCTGTACATACATTTATCCTCTTCAAAAGTGCTTCTAGAAAACACTACATACCTTGAAAAGCACTTGGCGCTTCTTGGTCATAACTAACCAATCTATACAATGAGATGGGGATATAAAAAGAGAAGAAATGAAAATGATTGAAAAGGGTACACTTCAAGTTTAAGGAACCAGATAAGCAAAAGTAAACAAGGTGAGTCCAAGTAACAAATTGCACAAAGAAAAGCACCTCTCCCAGTCTCCTCTGAAACTTTTTGCTTCCAAACTCAAAGAAAATACAGTTGGCCAAACCCCTCTCCCCTGCGGTAGTGGAAAATCCCTGTATAACATTTGACTCCTGATACACTTACTATCTAATCATCTACTGTTGACCAGAATCCTTTCTGATAACACAGTCAATTGCACATATTTTCTTTCTATGTTATATATGTTACATACTATGTTCTTATAGTTAGGTAAGCTGGAAAAAAAAATGTTATTAAGAAATAACAGAGGGGCGCCTGGGTGGCTCAGTCGTTAAGCGTCTGCCTTCGGCTCAGGTCATGATCCCGGGGTCCTGGGATCCAGCCCTGCATCGGGCTCCCTGCTCGGCGGGAAACCTGCTACTTCCTCTCCCACTCCCCCTGCTTGTGTTCCCTCTCTCGCTGTGTCTCTCTCTGTCGAATAAATAAATAAAATTAAAAAAAAGAAAAGAAAAGAAAAAAGAAATAACAGAAAATACACTGACAGTACTGTATATATCAGACAAATTCCACATGGAAGTGGACATTCATGGGTCAAACCCATGTTGTTCAAAGGCCAACTGTACTAGTCTTTCTACCATATGTGTTCATGGGAATTTGACTTCTTAAAGCCATTCATAGAATTTAGACTATAGTATTTACTAAGGGTGGAGAGTTAGGTCCCAATTATAGTGGGAATTTCTTGTCATACCATTCTACTTTTTCTGTGTTTTGTGTAGCTTTTTTGTTGTTGTTGTTACTGTTGTTTGTATATGTGTAGCCAACGGGGACATAAATGTTTGTACATATATCTGAATGATTCATCTGCTAGAATTACTAGAACTACATTTTTTGATGAAACAATTGTTTGTGTGGTGAGCATTTGGCTTTAGTCAGGTGGTGAGAAATTAGATAAGTATTTCAGCAAAGGCTGTATTTTGAAGTCCTGCCCTTAGGAGTAGAGAGAAAGCCTTTTCATATTGATATATACTTCCAAATGCATGAAGGATGGTTGTATACCTGCATCCACCTGTTTATTCGCTGTTTATGATTCTTTCTCTTCAAATGGGCTCTAAATAAGTTTTCCTCTTGCTAGCTTACTTGACCTTGTTGAACAACTCTTTAGCACAGAGGAAAACATTATAGTGAATTGAAAATGCATTGATGGGGCACCTGGGTGGCTCAGTCGTTAAGTGTCTGCCTTCCGCTCAGGGTCCTGGGATCGAGCCCCACATCGGGCTCCCTGCTCAGTGGGAAACCTGCTTCTCCCTCTCCTACTCCCCCTGCTTATGTTCCCTCTCTCGCTGTGTCTCTGTCAAATAAGTAAATAAAATCTTTAAAAAAATGCATTGAACTGATCAATAATATTGGGCACCATATGTGGTTCTGTTGAGACACATTTGGGACAAAATTTTTGGCTTTGTCCTGTTCTTCATTTTAAGTTTCCTCGGTGTCTTTATTTATTTATAGACCTTACCCATAAAAGTCTTAGCTGACTTAGAAAATGAGTAATAGGTAAGGCAAATAGAAATTCTCAGAAAAAGTCCTGCATTTTTTCACAGATTAAAAACACGACTATCTTCAGTAATTTAAAAAGTACACCCCACTGGCTGAGAAAAATAATTTAAATGATGGCCCCAAGCATGTTTAGACATTAGAACATGAGGCAAGTTTTAAGGAATTGCAAAATAGCTCTTAAATTTTTATTTTTATTTTTACAAAGTTCGGTTGTTCTTTTTTTCCCCCAATTAAATACTCCCTGTCCTGCACCCCATTCCACCTCATTTTTAGAATGTTCTCTTGTAGTGATGGTTAGCAGTGGCCTTCATATGGCCAAGGGGCAAAGAAAATATTCCACTGGGGTTTTAGGAACTCAATTTGTGGCATAAATCTCTGTTCTCAGGCCTCTGCTCTCAGACCCCACAGGGCTGTCAAGTGGTCCTGGAGGGCAGTAGGACTTAGTTATAAGTTTTAACTTTTACAGCATTTCACATAACTCTAAGACAATTGTTTTCCACTGGATTTCAGATGAAGCCTCTAGTTCCTCAGGAGTCCCCCATCTGGGTTTCCATTAATCTTAGTAACAGGCTCAAATCCTTTCACACTCACATGCTTTGTCTGCATCTGTAACAGGGTGATGGTGGATGGAACAAATTACTATCTTATTGTTTTCTGGTATCCTTACTCATTACAAAATCTTCCATAAAGGATGGTACCTTGTGGGTGGGATTTATAAAAAGGGCAAAACAGGAATGGCTTAAAGAGATTAAAACATACACATTTGGTTTTGTATTAAAATATGTTTTTCTAGAAAGGCCTTCATGCATGTGTGTGGGAGGGGGAGGGGGAGTTAGCTCTGTGTTAAAATAAGGATTACTGAGATTAATTTACATGGAGAGAAATTCACTTTTATAGGTATATAGCTCGATGCATTTTTAAATAAGATATATCTTAAATAAAGCAAAATCCATGCTTTTTAGTGAATAGTACAAGTTTTTACAAACGTGAACAGTCATGTAGCCACCACTGAAATCAAGATATATAATATTTTTTTCACTCCAAAAAGTTTCCTTATGCTCCTTTGTAGTCAGGTCTCTTCTCTCACCCTAGTGCCTAGAGCCACTGATTTGATTCCTGCTTCCTTTTGTGTCTAACTTCTTTCATTTAGCTTGATGCTTTTGAGATTCCTCCGTGTTTTTACATGTATCAGTAGTTTATTCCTTACTATGAGTATAATTCCATTGTATGGATATATACATGCCTTCATTATTGTATGGGTATATCACAATTTATTTACTCGCTAATAGATGAATTTTTGAGTTATTCCTAATTTTTAGTTATTATGAAGAAAGTTACTATAAACATTCATATACATGTCTGTGTGTAGACAAATGTTTTCATTTACCTTATATAAAATACCTAGAAGTAGGGTTGGTGGATTGTATAATTGTGTATTTAACATTATAGTAGACTTCCAGACTTTTTCAATGTAGCTGAACCATTATTGCATTCCCACCAGCAAAGTATGGGCATTATAATTGCTCCAAATCTTCATTAGCACTTGGATTTTTGGATTTTTGTCAGGTTTTTGTATTTTGGTTTTTGTTTGTTTTTCTTTGCTATTCTATATAGTGATATCACACTGTCGTTTCATTTAGAATTTGCCTAATGACTAATGATGCTTTATATATGTGTATGTACATCTGTATATAATGATGATATATATCTATGTATATATTTAAGGTGAGTGTTGCAGTATATGTTCTGCCTTCTACAATGAGGATAATCCCACTTTGGGGAACTGAGTTTGACATAGTGGGAAAGGGAACTTTTGGAATCAGGCAGATAATGGTTTGAATTCTGTGTAGTACAGACCTTGTGCTCCTGTTTCCTCATTTATTAGGTGGTAATAATAATACCAGTCTCCTACAGTTGGGAGAATTACAGAAAATAACATATCTAATGCAGCCAGCAGAATGTTGCAGTTCCTTTTCCCTCTGGGACAATGCTGGCCTTAACATGTGTGAATCTTCTGCAAAAATATCCTCCAGAAAGCTCTGATGTCTGAAACTTCAGGAGTTGAAACTTCATCTCTTGAATGTCCTGTGTGGAAGGTGAGGCCTTGGTAGGGTAAGGGGAAGTAAATAGTGACCCTGCAAAGAGTCAGTTAGTCCTCCGGGGTGTTCTGCATCATTCAACTCATAACTTCAACACTGACATGCTTTTTAATTACATGGGGAAATAGCCTTTCCTCTCACTAGACCAGGTACTTCACAGGGATAGAGACTATGTGTTATTCACCTCTATATCTCTCTTCTTGAATGCTGTGTCTGGCTAGAGGTCACCTGGTACCTTAGCAGTGTTATACCTACAGACTGAAGATTGGAAACACCCTTTCTCCTTTTATAAGGACACAGTGGTTTGTCATGGGACTGACAGCAGCCAGTGTTTGGACATTTAAATTTATGTTTTGTCAGAGGGTTAAGGTTTAGTGTCAGGTTTACATTCTCTCTAGCTGGTGTTTATGTACCCTGCTTGGCAAGCTTAGCTGGAGAGTTCCATTAGTCTGTGGGATAGTATATATTTCTCCCTCTTCTGGCTCAAGCCAAGAGCACACATAGTCCTGCTGCCCCACAACTCAAGTGGTCCAGGTATTCCAAGGCAACCTGTCTTCTGAGACACCAGGAAGAAATGGACTCAAATCCTAAACCACATACAGACAAAGCTTGGATTTTGCTGGTTCATTTTGATTTACGGATTATCAGTGCTATACCTTATGTGCTCTCCCTTTGTCAAACCAGCCTATTTCCTTTATTTCCACAGAGAAGCAAACAAAATAAACAATCATAAGCCTAAATCCACCACATTAATATACCAGCAACACAAACCACTTAAAAGTAAATATTAGAAATCCTCATGCTCATAAAACAAATCCTTGGTTTTTCAAATTCAGTCCAGCATCCTGATATGTTGCCTAGATTTCTTTCTTCTACCTCTCTATCTTGAGTAAACTAAAACAGCAAAACCTTCTCTTTTAAAAACCAAAAAATTGTTTCCATTGTCTTATAAATGGCATTATATCCCTCTCTGTGTTCTTACTTGTAAACATCAATTTCCCCTTCCATGGTTCTGATTCTAGACCTCATCATATCTTTTCACTTTCCTATAGCCCCTTCTTCACATCCTTTTAAAACTACTAGATGTCTTTTGAAAGTGTACAGACAGTTTTTGCAGGAAGAGGAAATGCCTCATATCCCTCACCTATAAAATAACAAGTTTCTTGCTATTGCTATCTAAGAAGCTTAATAATCTGGCCACAGATTAACTCTTTCCAATGAACTTTTCAACGTAAATATGTGAAAATGATTGAAAACTCTTTATGTTTCTAAGCTACTTCAATTTGTGAGTTCAAGACCAACATTTCCAAATGCCTTAGAGCTATTCCTCATGGATGTCTTTTACAAACACTTCAAAATCAAAATGTCCCAAATCAAATCAATTCTTTTTGTTATTATATCCTCCTAAAACAATCCTCTAAGGATTAGTAAATGATAGCCATGTTGTAAAAAAGAGAGAGGTAAAACTTAACAGCACATAGAGTTTGCTTTCTAACAGCCTTGGCATGAATGGCTGTGGGAATTGAAGAAAATTATGATATTATTAACTACAATATTTCTTGTTGTATCTTGCATGTTTTGGGTGGAAAGAGTTGCCTGATTAAGCAGATCTTAAATTTTTATTATTGATTGATTGATTGACATATAATTTGCCAGTTAATACTGGGTCTAAGTTGGAAGCATCACTTGAATGGCCTTTCTGATTTATGAAAAAGACAGGCAAGTTGTTACACAGATGTTGTATCTTGACATGATATCTTTCTCAATATTCCTTTTATTCAGCGCTGGTTGCTGGGAAGGGGTGGGTATGAATTTGCATAGGGACCAAAGGACCGTCAGGACCACAACTCCTTCTGTTATGAGTTTCTATATTATTAGATATTTGCTGAATGATTTTCAGTGTATGCAAATGAAATTCATCAACAGGAAATGAATGCTTTCCCATGTGCCTCACCCCTCCTCAACCTAAATGAATGACAAAAGGAGGTTTTAGGATGAAAGTATGGACTGAAGGCTGGACTGAAAGCCAGAGCCTACTTTGTCTGTTGTGTAAAGAGGTTGGTCTGAATGCAGCCTGTGATTGAATCCTGACTCCTGTGATCCCCCTAGGGTAGCATACTGGATGTGTCTCACAACAGTGGCTTAGCCTTAGGGACTGTGGGAATATAAATTAATGAGGTAACATTCATTAGGGATTAAGCACAAGGAGTCTATAGCCAGATTGCTGAATTCAAAACCCATTTTGGGCAAGTTACTTGTCTATGCTTCAGTTGATCTTCCTATAATACAAAGATACTAATATTACATATTTCCTAGGATTCTTAGGAGGATTAATGAGTTAATATTTGTAAAGTGTTTAGAATGATCTCTTGTGCACATAGTAAGTGCTATATAAATGTGTTTGTTAAATAAAATGAAATCTCAGGAAATCAATGGCATAGCAACTTCAAGTATGGCAGTGGTCAAAGGAACTAGTTTGTTTTGTAGGGATTTAGTAACTTTAGTTACCTAATAAATAGTACACATTTTTCCTAAAGTACAGTTTCATTTTTTATTTTGTTTCCTTGTATACGCATGGATATTTTAAAAATTAGGATACATAATAGCCCTAATGTTTTATTTAAAAATCCATAACTGAGTATCCTCTGACAATTCAACCAATTTTTCCCAGTAACGGCTTTTAAACCAATTCTACAAATGTAAATGCAGATGTTTCGGTACTGTAACATAAGGCTGTGTCTTTGGGCTTGTGTGTACAAGTAGTCAGATACATGTAAGTCTGGCAAGTGGCAATTCCTGTTTATAATCAACACCAAAATAGAGAAGTGGACTATTTTCAGAGACCTACTCCATTAGAAATGACCTATCACATTCATTTCTCTGTCTTGTTTTGTGGCCTGAAACTGGGCATTGTCCCATTTTGTTAACCTCAGAGAGTCTATCAGACATTTGGTCATCGCTCTTCACTAAAACTACAAATTACTTTTCATTTAAAGAAAAAATGCCTTGTTGACCCCTCCCAGTAACCATGACGAAATCGCAACACCAGCGACATAAACAGCATTAGCAAATTCAAACACAGCATTTCCTTTAATTGCTTCAGGCATCTGAAAGACTAAAAGAACTATTATATTCCTTGACAAGGTTAGCCTTTGTAGGAAAACCAGAGACTTTTAAACTCATGAGATTGCTGCATTTGGTAATCTTTCTCAGCAGATCATTGTTATAAAAGAGTATCTTTTACACCTGAAACATAAATGAAATGACATGTTATTTTTGCAAAATATGAGTGCTTTATCTAAATTATAGCAAAAACTTCTATTATTATCTCACTTATCCACTGTAACTTATTTAACAATTCAGATCTTTGGAATACAAAAAAAATCTGAAATTAAACCAAAAAGTGGTCAATAACTACAACAAAGTCCATATGCTTTTTTCAGGTTCCCAATTAGCATCTATTTAGTCTTACTTTAAATCCAGTTCCAACAAGTTTGAGAGCCTGGTTTCTTAACCAATGTAGATTAGAGTTTGTGTACTTTAGAAGGGTAAAGCCAGAAGATGTAAGTGGAGTCAGGTCAGCACCTGATTGGGCTTAATAATGCAGGACAACCATAAAAAACAGATACAGCATCTCACAAAAAAGCATGAGGACATTGAGTTTAAGGGCAAGTAGCCATTTATCCTTCGATAACACCTAAAAATACCAAACCATATTTTTTCTGAGTCATTAAAAATAGGTTAAATTATGCTTAGAATAATTTTAACACATTTTAGGAAGTTTCCAATAAAAAATATTTGGGGAGGGGTGATTTAAACCGGTGAACTCATGTAAGTGAAAAATCCACTTATATTCAAAAGCTCATTCTCTGTATCTCTCTTGTATCTGTGGTTCTAATCTATAAACACCGCAAAATACATTTATCTAGTGTCTTCTAATATTAATCCCCATTTTTAAGTCAGAAAATTTGGGGAAAAGATCTATACCGTATAGAATATTTTGACAGAATAAGCTGTATTCTAGTCTAAGAGTTCCTGAAGTTATTTTGGAAAGATTCCACTTATCTAGAATTTCATTTATTTTCAATGCCACAAAAGACAGCAAGAAGATGGAAGATTCTCCTTCTCTTCTTCTACCACCTTCTTCATTTTGCAACTAACACACAGTTGAGAGACTCCAGGTAGTGCTTTATTCTTTTACTAAGTCCATCCTTGTTTGATAGAAAAGAAAAATTTGAAAAGGCACAGCTTAAGTGAGAGACAGCTAGAAGCATGGGAACTGAAAAGGAAGCCAACTTCGGTCCTTCCTAGGATGTACCAGAAAGAAAGATGTGAAAGAAGTGATCACAATGTGAGACTTTTGCCAATTGAAACCAGATTTCAAAGATTATGCCTCAATGATATAAATAGGTGCTGGGATGCCCAATTTTGTATAGCTGAGGAAAACTCCAGAAATTCAGTTTCTAGCCTATCACAGACTAATACAAGTGGTGTATGTTTCTCCACTGGTATACATTGTAGCAAATAGTGCTCCAAAAAGTTCAAGAGTTAGACAACCCAAACTAGGGTTGTATCCATTACCATTGCTCTAGCTTCTCCTAAGTGTCCTTATGACATCTAGGTAGGACTTTTTCTTCTAGAGTCAGTTACAGCCTTTAGAACACAAACGAACATCAGTAGACAGAGTAAACTCATTTTGCTTTGTAAAACTTAAAATTGTCCTTGCCTCGAAATATGAAAATATCTTGTACAAAGCACTTGATTCCTCACTGATTTTATTTATAGTTATTTTTTTTAAAGATTTTATTTATTTATTTGAGAGAGAGAATGAGAGAGAGCACATGAGAGGGAGGAGGGTCAGAGGGAGAAGCAGACTCCCCGCCGAGCAGGGAGCCTGATGTGGGACTCGATCCAGGGACTCCAGGATCATGACCTGAGCCGAAGGCAGTTGCTTAACCAACTGAGCCACCCAGGCGCCCTTATTTATAGTTATTAATCTCATCCCACATCCTAATTACTTGCTTCTTTACAAGAGTCATCAAACTAACCCTTTGTGCACACTGTGTGAGCATGGTAATCACACATCCTCTCGCCATTGTCTTTTTTATTTACTTATTTATTTATTTTATTTTTTTTAAGATTTTATTTATTTGTCAGAGAAAGAGAGAGAGAACATAAGCAGGGGGAACAGCAGGCAGAGGGAGAAGCAGGCCCCCCACTGAGCAAGGAGCCCGATGTGGGACTCGATCCTAGGACCTGGGTATCATGGCCTGAGCCGAAGGCAGACGCTTAACCAACTGAGCCACACAGGCATCCCCGCCATTTTCTTTTTTAATGTACTTGGAGAAAATGTAAAATATTATTTGAATTGTAAGACCCGTGGCATATATGTCATTCACTTGCATTCTGAAAGGTGATTTTGATTTGAGTTCTTACTGTTTTGTTAATGTTTCTTGTTTATGGGGCTTTTATTGTTTTGAGCCGAACTTATGGATGGTTTTAGGCATTTACAACTGATTTGGTTGTGACGGTTTAAGTTTGATAGCAGGGAGTCTGAATGAAAATTTCTCAGTAGAATTTTTATGAAGTGTATATTCGATTATAATTGTAATGTCTTTAACCTTTAATAGCACAAGCCGCCAGCATAAGAAGCATGTTTTACATCATGGGGTCATGGAGTAGATTGTAGAGTTTCATTAGCACAAGCCTTGGGTTAAACTGGCGTAGGTGACATTTGGCTTTGCTATTCATAACCTCATCTTTTCTTTTTTCTTTTTTTTTTTTTGCTTTCTCTGAAACTTGGTACAGCTGGTATTCCTTCTGGCCTCGAGCACCCCTGTGTGCTCTCTTTCCTTCTATCGACCCATACTTGCTGCCTTAGGAAATGTCTGATTTTAGTTTTCATCTCTTTGTATGAATTTAGGTCTAGGTGTTACTCATATTGTGGAGGCAAAATTGATTGATTGGTCTCCTACTTAAAGTATTTAAGGCATCACTGAAGGTGGGAGAGGGGGCAGAGGGCCTTCCCAGTGACCTAGGGGTAAGGTCAGCCTTGATGACAGGAGCTGAAGGAGTCCAAGGGGGAAAAAAATAAAAAGGAAAAAATCTGAGCCAAACTTAACAAATACGGATGAGTTTGGTACAGTTGAATTCTTTTCATAGAATCATTGCAGGCTGAATGAAATTGGCAGGCTGAAAGTCAGGTTCTGATTTATGTCTTTCCTGTTACAGACACTAATTTCATCCACGAAAACTGTTTTGCAAATCACCCTGCATTTCCATGTTCTCAAAGTAACCTTGATCATCCTTTCTACCGGCCCATGATTAGGCGAGGCGCCTGCACTACAGATAAGGGTCAAGGAGTGCTTTTACATCTGAGTCAGCTCTGGCTGCATGTGTGCGAGCAACAGAGATGTCAGTGAGGAAAAATTTAATGGCTAGAGGAGAAAAAGATGCCATCATCATCATCAGGAAAATGTTGATCAAATAATCTATTTTTTCTTGATATAATCAATTACTTTGTGTAGATTGTATCTCAAAACCCATAGTACATGAAAGGATTATTTTGACAAATTTATAAAAATCTTGATCTGATCCCATTACTTCATTGATCTGAATTCTTCATAAACTACATCCAGTTTCCATTTCCAGCCTCACCTCTAGACACAATTTAGCCATACGTACTCACTTGAGTCCATGTTTCTCAAATGAGATAGAATGGCGTAACTCTGGGGTAGTAGTTTACGATGTAGCTAAGGCATACACAAAGTTCTCGAGGTAACTAGGACACATACAAAGACACAGGATGCACTTGATATATCTTCCTGGGGTTTCAGATATTCCTCAAGAAAACATTAATTCACATGGTAAGCTATTTTAAAACATTATTTATAAACAAATACAGGTATGGTTTAGAATAGAATTCCCAATATTAATTTTTAATAGAGAACAAAACTTGAAATTCTACTTTGGTAAGATTATCTCCATCTTCACTCCAGTGTTGCATAAAAACCTTCACCCTACTCCTTAGGGATATATAGGAACAGATATCTGAGAAGTACTTCATTAGCTATGCTAGATTATTCACAGGTTTCAGAACATTCCAGACACTTTCTTGCCTCTGTACCTTTGCTCATGAATTCCCTCTATTTGGAACCTTTGGCTCATCTTATTTCTTTAGAGAATCCTTACTCAAGAAGTAGGTCTGGATCAAAAAATTCTCCTTTTTTTTTTCCTTTCCTCGAACATATCCAGTCTGAACTTCCAAAATAAATCCTTCCTTAGCCCCTTCACATTTTTATGGACAACTTTTATATTACACCACATTATCATTACTTACTTAACTTTTTTTTCCTCTAGACTGAGAGAATTTTAAGAGAGGCCACTGTTACATTTTTGTTCCTTAGGTTTGTGTAACATCTAGGCCTATAGTATGTCAGATGTTTCTTGAATGAGTAATGAATTTGCTTAATATAGTAACATATATAATATAATATATATAGGTCCCCACACATGGATCACGGCAACAAGGTAGGCTGGTGTCTTTCATAAGACTATGGTTAATGTATTAGAGATAGCAAATATTTTGAAATCAGATCTAGGTTTAAATCCCAACTTCACTAGTTCCTATTTGTATAAATTTGGGAAATTACTTAATATACTTTAAGTTCTCACTAAGTGTTCAAAATGGAGATCATAATAACTACCTCCCAGTATGGTTGTATGTATTTGGAAATGATCCATGCAAAATATCTGGCACCTAGTAGGTACTAAATATTGTTTCCTTCTCCATCCTTATCAATCCCTCCCTATATGATATAATTTGAAGAGTGCTGAATAAACTCCTACCTGTTTAATCACCCCTTCCGAATGAGTTTGAATCTTAGAAACTGGCATCAAGAAAAGGAGTGGGCTGGTTAGGTCCAAGAATGGGCAACTGGGACAGAGGGATGAAGTAAATGAAACATGTTTACAGTGGGAGGCAAAAAATAAGAGCAAAGCCAAAGCTAAAGATCTGTAGTGAAATATCCTAACTAAAGATCCTAAGCAAGATAGAACGTGTTGGCTGGAGATTCCCTTTGATGCATCCGTATGGGTAGGGGAGTTAACTTTCCTTGGAGTACCTTTCACTGACCTCATGAGAAGGGAGGGGTCTGCTAAAGGTTTTGAGCTATTTAGAGACTTACTGAAAAACATATCACCAAAGCTTTAAATCTCTGCCCATCATATTTCCTCCTTGAGTAATTTGTAGAGATGGCCATTCCCCCCGCCCCGAGTTAGTAAAATTGGTTTTAAGGGCAACTTGGAATTTGGTTACAGATTGTTGTATCATATTTAAAGACATGACAACATTGCCTACTTTCAAGCAAGCAGAAAACAGGAGCCTGCTGCGATAAGAAAAAGAATGGGTAGAATTTGAAAGAAAAGAATGTCGGGGAGTAATTAAAAATGAGACATTGCCTGAATTCTGATGGGATATTATCAAGTGGTGGCTAGGAAAAGGTGAGTTCTGAGGTACAGTTAGTACCCACAGGGATTGAAAGGAGAAGAATACAGGATTGGGCAACCGAACAGATACTGGAAAAATCACATTTTCCAAGGCCCTTTCAGTTCGTAAAACTCATGAGATTGGGAGGCTCTGCTTGGATCCCGGTCCACCATTCATGTAGTTGAAAATCAGAGGAATAGCTCATCCATTGAGTGGAAATGGATTAAAAGAGAGTTCAAAGAGAGTTTTTGAAGGATCATTCCCACACGTTCCTGTCCTTCCTCTCTCCAGTCCCACAGATAAACCCAAATTGTCGCCAGTTTGGTATGATCCTATATGGGCACTTCTTCTGGCTTTGCTTTCTCCTTTGCATTCTCTTTTCTCTCTCCATCTCCCTCCTGCTTCTGACACTGACCTACGGATAACACAGCAAGATGAAGCTGTGTTCTTTTCCAAATATCAGGGCACAAAATGGTGTGGAGAGAAACAACTTTCCTTGTCTAACGTTTCCCTTTCCTAACTCCACACCTTTTTATCCTTTACCTATCTCCACTAACCCTGGAGATTTTAATAGAAGTTTCTCTAATGTCTGATATTTAAATACCCCTTCTTGAAAATGTATAAACTTCAACTGATTAATAGAATGCTCATAGACACATTTTGGAACTGGATGAGAACATTATTCAACAGAATAAGGATAAACTTGCTCATTAACTACCAATTCTCCTAGTGAACTTTTCTCACATGGGATCTCTGCTACTGATGTATTTCTTTGGTTTGAGGTAGAGATGGTTTAAGATAACATGTTGAGCCATGAAGGACTAGTTATCCCTAAGGACTACCTATCCCTTTCCTAAGACCTAAGGAAAATACACTGTGTCTTTGTTACTGACACACAGGCTAAAGTCAGGAAACTCCTCAATAAAACTAATTAATGCTATTTGATTCCACCCACCGATGTCACTGGCATAATATTTGTGGTCATCTTAAGAAAATGTAGTCCATCAAAAACTAATGACATACTGTATGGTGACTAACATAACATAATTAAAAAAAAAAAAAGAAAGAAAATGTAGTCCATCCAAGCATGGAAAACCAAAGTACTTGTGAATTAAATAGCAAAATAATTAAAATAAAGTACTTGTGAATTAAATAGCAAAATAATTCAGTATGTACATTTCTTAAAAACACATTTGCTGAAAAATCCCATAACGTTATGTAGAATTTAGTGGTAATTTGGTACAATTTTAAACCACCACTGACTTATTAACTTGAAAAGACTTTTATGGGGTCATCTAATTGAGCTCCTTCTCTTCAACCTAGAGGAACCCAAGATAGATAGTTTTCTATCATTCTTCTAAACATATTTGAGACCAGAGATTTTGCAGCTTCCTTCAGTGAAACAGTGTGAGGTAGCTGAGTCATTCCTTGAGTTTCCCGAGCAGCAGCCGTGGATCCACACTGCAGAGGTTGGAACTGGTCTGCTCCCTTCTTGCAGCAGAAAATAGCAGGGAGGAGGAGAAGGGGCTGCACGAAAGAAAAGGAAAGGTACGACAACCCCCTGTGGAAAAGGCTGAGTTTTACTTGAGTTGCTGAAGTTTATTACTTGGAAGAGTTAAGAACATGCTTGGCATTTATCAGGGATAACTTGATCTGATTTAAATATATGAGCACTGCCACCCACTGTTACTACTACCCACTGTCATTGGGGGATGTGGTTCCACACCCAGGCAGCTCGTGCCTCTTGTGTATAATTTTGTGAAATTACTGCTACATGCAAAACTGCAATTTGGATCAGTGGGACTTTACTGATAGCTTGAAATTCTACCTGCCAGGGGATCTTGGTTCAGTGTGACCTATGGGTGTCCCACGACAGCCTTGATATTCTATGACAAGGATTCTTCGTCATTTTGGAACATAACCTCCTTGAGAAAATAAGGACCGCTATGGACATAATACACAGGAAACTGTGCAGACCCCTTGGTGCCCATCCCTGAGTGCCTGAGTCACCTTCCACCACTGACATTTACAGAAGAGAGCAAGTGTAGCTGGCCAGACTGAAGGCCTCACATTTTCTTTTTCTTTCTTTCTTTCTTTCTTTCTTTCTTTCTTTCTTTCTTTCTTTCTTTCTTT
>NW_023270498.1:12052394-12174233 GCF_011800145.1 Mirounga leonina
TTTCTTTCTTTCTTTCTTTCTTTCTTTCTTTCTTTCTTTCTTTCTTTTCTCTTTTTTTCTTTCTTTTTCTCATTTTAGAAATAGCACCACCAGGAGCAGGGACTTTCACATATACAGTAAAAATGTACAGTATCTTCAATGCAAAGTTGGATGGGTGCCAACCCCCTCCCCCTCTCCACCCAGAAGCATCTTCATTTGAATTTAAAGGGGTGGATGAGTGACAGCAAGACTCTGTTCTCCTTCTGACAGGGCTTTGGCAGATCATTGGTTGTCATCAAACCTATTCCATTTCTTGCTCCCTGCCAGGAATTCCACCTACATGCCTGATGGCAATTAGTCCCTTGTAGGTGCTAATGAATAAAACGCAGCACGTAGACTTCACGAGGATGAAAAAGCCTACGATCCAGATCTAGAGAGTCACTCCAAGTATCAATCCCCCACACTGGTCCCCCCTCAAATGTAGCTTTCACTCTGTCCAGCACATGCTGGGGCCAGCCAGCCTGCCCCCTCCTCTGTGCACCCCAGCACAGGAAATAGAAGGGAGATACGTGATAAAGACAGGGCTCAGCAGAAATCATGATTTTAGAACCTGAAGTGTTACCTGTTTTTTTGTTACTGTCACAGGCTGCTACTGGTTTCGGACCGTCTGTGCTGGGCTGAATCTTCAAACCCAAATGTGCTTTGGAAGAAGTGTTTGGAGACCATGTTGGAGAGCATTCTGCACTGAGTAGGGGGTTAGATTATCAGTGGTTCCTAGGACTTGGTGATATTCAGATGCTCCTAAGCAGCCTTTAAATGTACAAATTCCTTGGCCCTGTCTTTAGAGAGAGGGCTAGGATAAAGCCTGAAAATCTAAATTTTAAAAAATCTTTCCAGATGAATCTAATACTCCTGCCAGGATCGGTACTCCAGGAATAGATGAGCTCCTGTGTCCCATTCAACTCAAAAACTGTAGGACTAGGTGTCAATTGAAAACTTCTCAGAGATTGGTCTCACTATTCATCTGTAACTTTACTATGTCTTGAGCATTTAAAGCAAGTAAACAATTCTCTTTTATAATGTGACTACCTATCAGAGATGAATCAATGTTCAAATATTCTTTTGAAATGAAGTTGTGGGTGATTTTTAAATTTTTCTTTATACTTTTATTATAATTGCCTAGTTTTATACCTTTACCAAATAATGAACATGTATTTTTTTATAATAAAAAATCAACAAATGTTACTTTTAAAGATTTTTCTGCATCCCAAGAGGAACTAATTTGCTCACAGGGAAAACTGTATTTTAATACAATTGTTGTTCTTTAAATCCTATGTTTTCATTTATACATTTAAAAATATCACTTAATTCTTAATCTCAGGAAACAAACTGAGGGTTGTTGGAGTGGTGGGGGGTGGGAGGGATGGGGTGGCTGGGTGATAGACACTGGGGAGGGTATGTGCTATGGTGAGCGCTGTGAATTGTGTAAGACTGTTGAATCACAGACTGGTACCTCTGAAACAAATAATACATTATATGTTAAAAAAAAAAAAAAGAAGAAGAAGAAGAAGATAGCAGAAGCAGAAGAATGAAGGGGGGGAAATGGGAGGAGGAGACAAACCATGAGAGACTATGGACTCTGAGAAACAAACTGAGGGTTCTAGAGGGGAGGGGGGTGGGGGGATGGGTTAGCCTGGTGATGGGTATTAAAGAGGGCACGTACTGCATGGAGCACTGGGTGTTATACGCAAACAATGAATCATGGAACACTACATCAAAAACTAATGATGTAATGTATGGTGATTAACATAACATAAAAAAAAAAGAAAAAAGAAAAATATTACTTAGAAAAGAGGTCCAGAGACCTTATCAGACTGACACCTTGACAATCCAAAAGGGTGAAAAAATTAAATAAAAAAGGTTAAGGACCCCTGATAGACCACAAAGACCAGTTTCTTACTCATATTTTGTGTGCACAAAACATTGCCTTTCTAGGGTCTCAAAACACATTATAAAACAATTGCTAAAGCATTGGAGTGATGTGTGCGATTTGGTCTCCTCTGATGGTAGCAAACCAAAGGAAGTGGCAAGAAAGAAATTTTTCTTCCAGTTTTCATGGACTCCAAAAGTTAAGATAGTTTGAATAGGATTCCCTGGAGAATTCAGACTCCATCGTGTTTATCAGAAAGAACTTAATCCAAACCCTTTGAGGTTTGTTCTTCTCTAGTCAATATCTATTTCGGCAAAACAATCATGGTTTTAAAGTATAACAGAGAGGCAAGGAAGAAAAGAGAGATTTTTCTTTCTGATAGTGAAATGGGCAGGTGCAGTTGAGACTGAAAGGCCATAATTAAAACATTGTTCAGCTGAGGCACTGTAGAAGTTCATGCAAGACTGCACAAATCCTCCCCCTGCCCCACATGCCTGAGTTCAAGGTTTTGGCAGGAAAGGAAGCCCAAGATGCCCTGCCATTCAAGAAGCAGAGCCCTAGAGCCTGAACTTTAGTACCCTTGAGGGACACTGGAAGAAATTCTATACTGCTAGACCAAAAATTGGCCTGTTTAAATCTATACATTTTAAACCACATAAGAAAGGAAAGAAAAATAAGCACTTTTTAATTGAACATATAGTTATATGGCAGGACTTATGTATATATTGGATTTTTAAAGATCTAATGAAATAAATATTATTTCTATTATACAGATGAGAAAGTAAGCTTAGAAAGTTACATAACTTATCCAATGTCAAAATCAAAAGTATTTTCACTGGCTGAATTCTAGGATGGACATTGACTATATTTGTATATGATCATATTAGAACATGCAGACTAAGAAAAGTGATGAAAACATCGTTAAAAAATTCCTGATGCATCCTCTCAACCCATTCCTATGGCAGGCCTCATAAACTGATGACTGTATTTTCTGTATGTGTGTTTTGTTTTTTAGTTTGTTTTTTGTTTTGTTTTTGTTTTTGTTTTTGTTTTCTTTCTGGCCCAGAAACCTGCCCAAGGAAATATTCAAGGAAGTTACTATAGATCACCTGGAGTTAGCACATAGATGACACTAGTACCAGGATAGCAAGGATCAGATGGCAGGGTGGAACTCTAGAGGAGACAGGCAGGGCCTGGTTAGTAGAGCTTCCTGGTCTCTAGCTTCTTTCCCAGCCCTGTAGAGGGACAATTCTACAGGAAATTCTTACATCCCTTAAAAAATCACCTAAATAATTGAGATCATAGTTTACTGTGTTCACCTTTCCATAGAATCATCCATAGGTTCTGGGTTCAAAAGAAATAGATTGCTTTAACACAAAGGATTTAAAGCTGTGAAAGAAATGATTTGCTCCTTGATTAGCGGTTAAGGCAGCTTTCTTTCTTGCCTTTTATTTTTTTTATTATTATTTTTTTAATTTGGTAGAGCTTTCCCACATCTCTTTGTGGGTAGCTGCCTCCTCTGCATATGCATAAACCAGCTGTCCTTCGGAATGACACAGGCCCCCACAGTGTCATGGGGTAAGACTGGGGGGAGTTGACTGAGAACCTTGAACAGTGATGGTAGGTGGGGCTGCTAGCAGTTGTGGGCCA
Source organism: Mirounga leonina (assembly GCF_011800145.1). NCBI lineage: Eukaryota > Metazoa > Chordata > Mammalia > Carnivora > Phocidae > Mirounga > Mirounga leonina. Next base: position 12,055,954 of record NW_023270498.1, read on the forward strand.
GGTAATACTTTGCCGGGGTTCAAAGTCAGAAGGCCAAGACCTTTGACCTGGACCACCATCTTTCAGGCTGCAGACCAAGGATTGCTGAGGCCTAATATAGGCAGGGAGTCAATCAGGAGAACTTAAGAGGAAAAAAAAAAAAAAAAAAAAAAGACTCTGCCTTTGCTTAGTTCTCCAGATTGGCTCTCCAGATGGCCCTCTTTTCTCTGGTAAATTATGCAACAAGCTGCTTCAGCCGAGTTTTGCAGACCTGGATGATCTTGAACTGATTTCAACAAACGGGCGGACTCGTGGGGTTGCAGGGCTTTCTCTCAGTCCTTTCATCCGAGGAAGAACACTGGGGAAAGAAAACCAAATAATTTCTGGTACCAGTCATGGAAATAGAGTGATTCACATACAAAAAGTACTGTTGCTGTATGTCCACCTTATAAGAAATGATTTTGAAGAAACTAAGAGGCTGTCTCATTAGGAAAGGTTAGAGTTCATCAAGATTACTCCACAGAAAGGAATTTGGCCTTACAAATTCTCACTAATTAAATGCCAGGATCATCTCTAGTAATACTGCTGGAATTGAAAAGGTAGAAGCATTGCTTTTCACCATAAAAAAGTGTGAGGGTCTCACTCTTTGCTGCTATTAACATGTCCTGGAACAAAAATCAATAGTGCATGTATATGATTCTCTTATTTCTTTGATTTGCAGAATGTCTCTTCCCACTGTACTCTCCTGGCTGAGGTGAAATGGCTTCACTCATCAAGCCCCAGAACTGCTCCTCGTGATGAGCAAAATGAATTGGGGGATGGGGGTGTGGGCAGTGGGTGGCAGGGCCACTCTGTGCCTTCTCACCCCTAAAAGCCAGATCATGGCCTGACACAGCTTCTTCCTGTCCCTGAACTGGGAAATAGAGGCACTGGGGCCAGATTTCCCACAGAGCAGGGAGGGAGGCAGAGTCAGTAGGCCAGGTGGCAGGGGGAGCAGATGGGTAGGTGGTAGCTGAGCTCAAAGCTACAAATGAAGAGTTTTAGGAAGGGGGAACAGCCCACTAAGAAGTGTAATTTGGGAACAAAAAGGGAAGAGGAAACAAATAGAAGTTTCCGTGGCAAAATTATTTCTTGAGGTGATGAAAGTGTACAAAAGCCAAATTATAATTCACCCAGTCATCCATTTAACACAAGCTTATTAAGCACCTTTCAGACCCTACACTGTATGTTGGAATGCAAATGGGGACAAGATATGGTCCATGTGCATAGTCTAGTATGTGTGTGAAATCTTTAAAAAAGAACTAAAATGTGATGTGATAAACTGCCTCAAGAGAAATACCGGGTACTATAGGGACACAGAGGGAAGATTGACCCAAGGGGGTGAGGGTTAGGAGAAGCTCAACAGAGGAGAAGTTACTTTTGTTGGATCATGAGATTGGTCAGAGTTTTTTAGATGACAAGGGAGAGAGAGCATTCTCAGGGATGGAAGCAGCAAGGCAATGGCATGGATGAAGAGATGGAAGATCCCACTTGCATGTGTAACAGTGATACTTCTGAGACAACTTCTGAGGACAGGCTACGGAGGCAGGAAGTGGTCAACCAAGAATATGGAAAGAGGCTGGCACCAGACTTACATGTCATGCTAAAAAGTTTGGATTTTCCTTTGGAAAATAGAGCACATTTGAAAAAGTTAGAGAAAGAAAGAAATACGATTAGTCGAGAGTAGAAGGTATGTAGGGAAAGGATTAGTGACTCTTTAAATTCTAGCTCTCCAAACCAGAGCTTCTTTAGTTTCTCTCCTTCAAGCATAAAGCCAATAACCATCTAGTGGAGTGGGGCCTGATCCATTTAGTGACTCCAAATATAACTCACAGCTGAATCGATTATTAGTTATGCATCTGAGAAGGACCAGTGCAACCTAACAGTGAAGAAAATGCTAGTGTGAATAATTACTATTTGTTTATTCAAACACTACCACTAGGAACATGTTCTACCAGTCAGATACTGTGCCTGGCACTGGCTAAATTATAGTCATGTTTTCTGACCTCCTGAAGCTTTTGTTGAAAATGGAAAAACAGTAAACACGTAAATAAATACATAATTATAAATCACAATACAGCAAATGAAGGAAAAGTCCAGAAAATCAAAAGCGACAATAACAGGGTAGAGGGATGGTACCAATTTTATATGGCATGTGAGTGGGAGATTGATGAAAAGGGTAAGATTATAGGAGGTGGAGGGAGAAGGGTATAGGATAGGATGTTTGAGATGATGTTGGAGAAATAGTGAGAAGACAAAATGTGCATGGTCTTACAGACAGCCTAAGAGGTTAGTCCATTATTCTACATAGAGTTGAAAGCCCATCAAAGGAGATGCTTTGAGTTTTTTAAAGATCACTGTGGAGACTGTGTGAATGGATCAGAAGAAGGAAAGATTAGAGGTGGAGAACCTCAGCTAGAGGGTAGTGGGCTAGGAAACAGATAATGGTAGCTTATGAAATAGTTGTTCATGAAGACTAGAAAAGCAGATGAAGAGGAGTGTTTTGGAGGATCCAATATAAAAAGCAACTAGAAAACACTGTTTAAAGTAGAGGAAATTTAATTTATGGAGTTGCTAGTCAGGTGATGGAAGAGCTAAGCAAATAGGGGAGGCTGAGACAACCTCGACCTTAAACAAGACACTTTCTTCCTTCTCTGCTGGGAAGACCAGAAAGAAGGTGGCACCACGAGAGCTCCTGGGCTAGAGTCACTCAGTGGAACCCAGAGCCATTGCAAAGACACCTACCCAAAAAGGAGTGGAGGAAGAAATACCCTTTTCTCTCATTTCCTCCTATTCTCTGCTATCCTATCAATGCCCTCCATTTGTGGAATACAGCCAGAAGCCATCTGGTATGGGAGCCTGGAAACATACTTTTCAGGGCTAAGTTTCCTATATTATAGAACAGAGAAGATAAAAGGTGAAGAATAAATCTGAATGCAAATAAGCCCAGGACTGATATAATATAATACCTGTATTTCAAGGTAGAATTAACATGACTTGGTGATAAGTAAGATGTGGGGAGATGAGCAGGGAAGAAATGTCAAGAATGATCACTAGGTTTTTGGCTTGAGAAATGGTACCATATGAGAATTATGAAGACATGGCACAGAAGTAGATTTGGTGAGGAATAGCATAAAGAAATTCAGTTTGGGAGCAGTTAAGTCTAAAATACCCATTAGATGTATATTTAAGAAGCCATTAAATCAGGAAGTTCAATTTACAGATCTTGAGCTCAAAAGAGAAGTTAGAGCTTTTTAGTTTGGAAGTTGTCAACATTTAGGTTGTAATTACAGCCATGAAAATTTGATGAGGTCACGGAGGAAGAGAATTTAAAATAAAAAGATGGCGAGGGAGAGAATTTAAAATAAAAAGATGGCTAGGACTTATCCCTATGAAGCCCAACATTTAGAGGACAAAGGAGGAGGAATTGAAAAGGAGATGGGGAAGCCCATTTTAGCAAAACAACAAATAAAACTTACCAGCCTTGACTGACAGCAAAATGCCCTCTAGTTACAACCTACTTTTCTGCTCCCTTTTTAAGCACAACTTCTTAATTCATTTGTCTTTACTATCACTGATTCCTCTGCTCACATGCTATCCTGAGCCCCATCCATCCAGGGCAGGTTACTCCATACCCTCCACCATAGTCGATTATGTCAAAGTCATTAATAACTTTCACATTTCTGAATATTGAGTCAATTCTCAGTTGCTCTTACATGACCTATCAGTTGATTACTTCACTTATGACAATGAGAGCTGGTGCTATTAATAACTGTGCTGAGAACGGGTGTGATAGAAGACTGTCCTAGGTAAACCAAGACCTGTGGTCTCCCTATTTATTAGCAGAAGTAGACAAGGTTTTTCACTCTCTCCTTGATGCATTTATCTTATGTGGCTTTCAGGACATCTCATCTCCTAGTTTTCTTCTTGCCTCACTGTTAGTACTTCTCAGTCTCTAGTGATATTCCTCTTATCAACCAGACCACCTCACTTTGGAGTGCCCTGGGGCTCAGAATTCTTTTCTTCTCTATCAAAACCCATTTTCTTGGTGATCTCATTCAATATCATCAATTTCAAATCCATCCATATACTAGCTTCTCTCAAATATATCTCTCTAGTTTGAAAATCTCTCCCAACTCAAATATTCAACTACACAAGTATACCCATTTCTGCAACCAAAACTCTGATCATCCTCCCCTACCTGTTTTGTAATCTTTCCCATTTCAAGTCAATGCAACTCTATCCTGTTTTTGTTCAGATAAAAAACCTTGATGTTGTCCTTGACTTCTCACTTTTATTTTCACACTCACATCTAACTCGTCAAGAAATACCAGCATCTGTTACCTCCAGGTATTTCCACAATCCAGATGCTTCTTACCACATCTACCATAACCACCCTGGTCCAATGATTAGACAACTGCAGCTACCTCCTTGTTTCTATCTTGCCCCTAAATACTCTTCTCAATTCAAAAGCCAGTGTGGGGTTGCCTGGTGACTCAGTCGGTTAAGCATCTGACTCTTGGTTTTGGCTCAGGTCATGATCTCAGGGTCCTGAGTGTTGGGCTTCACACTCAGCAGGGAGTCTGCTTCTCTCCTTCTCCCTCTTCCTCTCCCTCTGCCCCTCCCTCTACTGGGATAAATAAATAAATAAAATCTTAAAAAAAAATAAAAAGCTACTGTGATTCTGTGAAACATGTTGGCTCTTGTGACTTGCATGCTCAAAATTATGCAGATTCCTATATCACTTAGAATAATACAAAGCCAAAGCCCTAAAACACCTATCAAGCTCCCAAACCTCCTCACCTGATGTTGCCTTCTCAGCCTTCTTGCTGGTCCTCAAACAAGCCAAGAATGCTCCTGACACTGAGCATCTGCTCCGGGTATTCCCTCTGCTTGAACAGATCTCTCCCCATTTACTCACATGCTCCTCCATCCTTTTTGCTCAAATGTCATTTTAGTGAGAGATTTACCTCTTTCCATAGCATTTATCGTTATCTAAAATACTATATATCTTATGTGTTTATTTTATTGTCTCCGCACACTGGATTGCAAGCTCTGTGAGGTTGGAGTTTTTGTCAGTGTTGTTTACTACTACTATATCCCACCTCTTGGAACTGTGCCTGATGCAGAGTATAAACTCACTCAATATTTTTAAAATAACAGGGAATAAAAAGGTTGATCATAGAAGAAGAAAGAAAACCAGGAGAGGATTGTGTTACAAAAGCCAAGAGAAGAGTGTTTGACAAAGAAGAGAGTGATCAATGGCACCCAATGCTGTAGAGATATCTCCTAAGATGGGATTTGACACTATGGAGGTCTCCATTTATCTTGGCAAGAGCAGTTTCATTGAAAAGGTGGAGGAAGAAGACAGACAGAAGGGAGATAGACTGGAGGTAGTGAAGATTGAATAGGAGATGATAAAGGGGATACTTCAGCGTCCATAGCCAGGAAGCTTGGAGTGACAGAGCAAGGAGGGAGGGCTAAAGCTGAGCCAAATCAGTGCCATCATCGATACACAATTAGCCACACTCCAAAGCAAAGAACTTTCTTTGATTCTTGATCTACTATCCAATCATAAAATCCTAACAACTGAATCTCAATTCAATTCAATTTCAGTTGTTAGAAAGACCTCTCAATTCCATTTATTCTTTCTGTTGTCACAGTCCTAGCTCAAATTATCTTAACACTAGTATTTCATTAAATTCCTTACCATCAGTAAACAGACTGGCCTCAGGCTCATCATATTTTTGGAGTTTCCCTCAGGGGAATTAAATAGGCTAAGATCACAGGATTAACAGAGGTCAGGGCTGAAGAAAACAAAGCAGGATAGTAGGGATGATCTGCCAGCCCCATTAACCCAACAGTCCAAAACCATGTCCAAGAAGGCTTATCAAATTTAGGTCTGACTCTTACCAAGATCAATAATCAGTGGATAATGAGGTTTGGAAAAACTGGGTGTGGTATCCAGATTTCCAGGTGTCAGTTACTCAGTATGTGATGATTTTGCAAGCCAGGAAAAGGCATTCAAACTAAAGATGTGAGAATACAGGCTTCATGGTCTATGCCTGGATAAAAAGAAGCTGACAGGAGTAAATGGAGTTACTGTTCTTAGCTGATGGGCTGGAACAATGAAATGAGTACTAAAAAGTAGAAAGAAATGAATGAATGGACACCTAGAACCTAAGCAGAGATTTTAAGAACAGATGGGTCAAGTGGGAGGAAGGTAGACGGGGAGACTATACATCCAGGCTCCCGTGGGCACAGGACTCCAGGATCAGGCCAGCGAGATATTTTCAGATCCCTTTTCTGAACGCAAGGACACTCATAGTATATCTCCTGGTCTAGTTTTTGTTAAACCAGGCTCTGAGTTGGTGAAAAGCCTAATTACAGATGCTAAACTGGGGCTAGAACAGGCTGCCGCCAACACAGGTCTTCACACCTTCATTCTTTCTCCTTTAGTTCCATTCCTTCCTCTTCAGGGACACTAGAGTTATCTTCCTAAAGCACATTCTAATCATGCCACTTTTGTGACGTAAATCGCTTAATCATTTTCCACTAAACAACTTTGACTCTAACTTGGCTTTCAAACCTTCATGCCCCTCCTCCTCTCTCCATTCTCTAACCATGTGAATAGGGCCACACTCTCATTAAGCTCGTCTGGAGCCACTGCTACTGCAGTTCCCAAGGGCTGTGGGGCTTCACCTTCTCCCTGGTCTGTCAGATGAACTCCTCCTAGTCATATGTCAGAGTTCATTTTGCCATCAGCTTCTTCCCCAACCATGGAAGAGCATTAATCATTTTCCTCTGTTCTTTTTTGTTCTGTTGTTTACTACTATTACAAGAGCTTATAAATAGTTATAAAATATAATGTAATAATATAAATATGAGATTTTGGAAAAAAAGAGCGAGAAAACAAAACAGCCCTGGGGACTAGAAGGGAAACCAGGAATGAGACTGATGCAAACATGCATTTTACTGGGTCCGATGCAATTGGGTAGGCCTAATTGTATACCCTAGTCATTAGGCCACAAATTTAGCTTTAAGCCTTCTAGTAGCCAAGATGAGAAGGGAAATTGGCCAGTTGCACAGTATCTTCTTGCCCATTAAATAAACACCAGACAGCAAACCAGAAGATAATTTTTCCAAAGGATTCACCTATAAAGAGTAAACTGCAACAGAAAACTTCTTCAATAAACATCTCCACAGGAGAAATAACTCTTAGGTATCATAGATTATGCCTTAAGGACTGATGGCATATCGGCAAAGTGCAATTCTATAGGGGAGCCTGGTCCAGATTATCTAATTCTCATCTCCTCTCACTCGATCTAGAAAGGCAATACTTTTTAATTAAGACATCTGAGAAATTCTCCAGTTTCCTAAACTCTCCAAAATTCAATGCACATTTTTGCAAACATTTTCCATTTATTGGTACTCATAAACCTTTTAAAATACAAGGACGTCACAATTGAAGAATCTGTAGGGGAATGGACTAACTCTCTTTAGGAAATCCTTCATATATGTTTTTTTTTTTCCTTATGTACTTAGAATGCAAATATTGTGGTCCCAGTGAAAGACAGAATCATATGTCTTGCTACCCATTTAGCAGTCAGTCTGGTTATGAGTGGGAATGATGTCATCTGATGAAACACCAAGTCACTGACTGAGGACACATACCTAACTAAAAGATCATCCTACCTCAACTTAGAAGGGATACAAAAAGAACTTACTGGCAGTATAAAAATCATCCTTATAATTTTTGAATCCTCATTAAAACTTATAAAAACTAACCACTGAGGTCCCAAATCTCCTCTTCATGTTGTATGATCAAAACAGTTTGTCTTAAAAATCTTCGAAGAAGTGAAAAGATTGTTTACCTTCTCCATGAAACAGTCTTGATAAAGCATTCAGAGGATGCCTAGCTTTGACCAGGGGCTAATGTGGGGTATTCTTGAGAATTACATCAAGGCAAATATATGAGGTAGCTTGCTGAATCAGATTGCTAATATGTCAGTTAAACATCAAAGAACTTTCATTTCAGGAGAGATTGTCTATAACTTTTCATTCTGGCAATAATTAGATAGTAAAACCACTTGCCCATAATTTTCTGCTCTTTGGCACTGACCTATGAACCATGAATGGTTCAGACTTTGATTTGCGGGCAGAGTGGTGCCACAAATCTTCTCTCCTGGTTCCTTCCACTGCTAAGAAGCTCTTATTCTCTAAACAAGCCTGGGTATTAATGAAGGACTATATCAAATGCCACAAACTAGAAGCAAATGTCTTAGCACTTGAGGTAATTTCTGTGTTTGTCTGTAGCATTTTAAAGCTTTGAAAATGTAATGACCCAGATAAAAGTGGCAATAAAAACAACAGTGTTTAGCATCATCTTGTATGTTCATATGACAGAGCACGTTATGAGACCATGGTTCCATTTTTTTTTAACCAAGTTTTTAGAAAAGCCATTATTAGAACCCATTAACAGCATCCCTGGCCTTTGTATCAAGTGAGGGACAGGTAGGTTTAAAACAATAGTTCTCAACTGGGAGCAATTTTGCCATCCAGGAGACATTTGGCAATGTCTGGAAACATTTTTGATTGTTATAACTGGGGAAGGGAATGCTTCTGGCATCTAGTGAGCAGAGGGCAAGGATGCTGCTAATATTGAGTTGCCATGGATCAATTTAAGAGGAGCTTTGAGAAGCCTGGAATGAACACCATACAGAGAGAGGGCTTCTGTGTGATTGAGAGGAGGGAGCAAGGTGGAGTTAGATGCATGAGGCCAGGGAACTGTGGCAGGAGGTGGCCCCAAGTAAGCTCTAGCAAACACAACACTTCACAGAGCTCAGTGGGGAAACTACTAATGTGGTGAAAAGAAGATGGGGTTTTATTCATTTAGATCTATGGTATAATGTGGAATCTACCACTTAATAATTTCATAAATTTGGGTAAACTATTTAATCTCACCAAGTCTTAATTGCCTCCTCTGAAAAAGGAACAATAGTGATCACTTCACAGGGTCATTGTGGGGGTTAAATAGGATGTTTATAAAACTCCTAAGCCAGTGCCCGGGACATGGTGCTTAATATTTGTTAATTTATTTTAAAGTAAATTCTTTCCATCCTGAAGAATGCCATAGTTAGCCCCAGAAATACTGACTGGGAGATCTTTAAAGTTTGAGGTTTACGACTATAAATTTCACTTTTAACATTTAAACAGTATGACTCTATAGCAATATTATTAAAAAATGAGAACATTTCCAAATCTCGTATTTCTAGGATTACCCATTTACCAAAACAATCAGCAAATTTTATTAATAGTGATTGTATATTACTACACAGCATAGGGAGTAAACTGTTATGTACTATAGACAGAATATGAACATAAGGTTTGTTGTGAGAGTACAGCAGTGGGTACCTATCGTTTCACCTTCCTGGACTAACGTACACAGTTCTGCTGGGGCATCTTTCTTCTACTTTAATATTGGGGCTTAAATAGAAACTTTTTTAAACTATTTTTTTTTTTGAAAAGCCATTATTAGGACCCATTAACAGCATCCCTGGCCTTTGTATCAGGTGAGGGACAGGTAGGTTTAAAGCAATAGTTCTCACCTGGGAGCAGCTTTGCCATCCAGGGGACATTTGGCATTTCTCTTGGTTTATAAATCCTTTCCCCATGACCACTGTGTATCATTCCAAGGGAAGACCTGTAACCCAAGCTGGAACAACTTTCTTGTCACCCTCCAGCTATTCCATGTGAATATGGCCTCCTGGTCCACATTAGACCATTAAAGGCCTTTCCCAGGATTTCGAGCTTGGGATCAGAGAGAGAAAAAGCGAGTTTGAACTCTCCGTGGTGGAGAAATTGGAACATATAAGCCAGCCAGTGGGTTTCCTACAATCTGAGAAAGTGCGCCGGAAGCAGAGATGTGGACATGTGTTTATATCATGCTGAAGGGTAGAAGCAGTAGTGACAGGCTCTCTCATTCCAGGCATATCTCTAGGGCCCCGGCCATCCACCAGCTGAATTCCCTGCCTTTTCCCACGTCACGTATGGGTACAAGTCAAGGAATTCTCTCTTTGGCCTAATCTAGTTCTATTTGGTTTTCGATCACCTAAAACCGTAAGCAGTTTTTGCATTGAGTAATGCAAGTGAGTTGTAATCAGTTGAAAAAAGAAAAAAGAACTGTCTCGGCAGGTGTCTGACTGGAGGTTATGAGAGTGAGGGCTGAATGAGTAAGAGATTTTTTTAGTTAGATAAACTCTGGTTTATCTAGACATTACAAGTTGGTTGTGGAAACTTACAAGTTAACTGATTAATTAATCTATTTCAGTTTTAGATTCAGTCAGGAGACAGAAACCGCTCCAGCTAATTTAACAAAGAGAAGCCAGTGTAAAGAACGGTGGTTCATTGTGTATGGAAGAACGGAAAGAGTAAAAGGAGAATTCCGAGGTATCATGGAAGGAACAACTGTAGGAAACAGCCAGCACCCACGGGGCTGGGGAGGTAAGGGGAGAGGTTGGAACCGTGAACACTATGCAAGCTTGGAGGAGCCCCTCGGTGGGCTGGCAAGGGCGTGCTCGGTGGGTGCCCGGACCTCTGAGGCGGTTTCCTGAGACTGACTCTGTCATTGTAGGAAAACCAGCCAGCTAGATAGATTCAGCTGCTGCCGCAGGAAGGCATCGTCAGGGCTGGGGTGAGGATGCACTGCTCAGCTCTGCGCACAGACAAGGAGGACTGGCCCCGCCGCCTCCCTCTGGCACCGTCTACCGGCAGAGCGGAACAAGGAGGCCTCTGACAGGCAGAAATGTGCTGTCAGCGTCTCAGGCCCAGAACACAGAGCTGATGGTAGAGGTGGCTTTGAAGCTGAGGGACAACGGTTTAATAACTGGCACAATCTGGAAGGATAATGAACTATGCTTCGGGACAATTGGGGGGGGAGTATAGTTGACAGCCCTCTAAGAACATTCCCTGAAAGAGAGGAGTTGTTCAGTTAACAATTGTTTCCCTCCCTCCAGGGAACATTCAGCCTCCTGAGACTGCTGCAGGCAATGGTAGAGGTGCCTGGGTCTCGCTCCTCCCCCCCGGGAAGCACTAGTCATTTGTCTCCATTAGGGTCAACGTGATGCTGTATTAGATGGCCCCAAATCAACTTCCCAAGCTCTAGCTGTAATTAGTCATTTCCAGTCTGTTCCCTGCAATTCAGATTTTCCTTTCTCTTTCATCGTTTGCCTTCATAGAATGTCTTTTTCAGCTGCTGTCCACCTTCAAAACCCAACACATATTCTTTTCCCTCTGGGAAAATTTCCAGCCTAAAGTGATTTTTCTGCCATAGTACATTTACTATGTGTTTTTCTTCTTTTCCAAATAACGGTGACATGCCTTGTAATGTGGCTGGGGTCCATACCAAGGCTCAAATCTCTCTGAACTGGGGAAGAAATTGGAAGGAAAGAGGAAAGAATTGGTGGGGAAAAGTTGTGGCCCGAGCTGAAGCGCTAGCCATGCGGTCTACATCTCCTGGTGGGATTGGGAAGTGAAACGAAAACAGAGTGCTCCCACTAACACTGAGTACCCTATTCACCTCCACTCTCTTGGACCTTAGGGAAAACTATCTCCAGTTCCTACTTGCTCAAGAGGAAAAATCTAAGGCTATCCTGCCAATCTAAATTTGCTTGAATTCCAGGACTGGGCATGTTTAAGACTGTCCTTGAGTATCATGATGGCTTCTGGATTTGGGCTAAATTTGACATTGTTTAGGTTAGGCAGTGATTTGTATCCTCATGGGTCTTTACTTAAGTTCTCGATAAGCTACTCTGTGTAGGGGAATTATATTCATTCTTCCCAGTGAAGATCTGCCCTCCCTCTGGATTGAAAAGGAGACTTTTCCAAACTTATACCAGTTCTGTCTGAAGATTGAACCTAATTTTCGCTCTGATACAAATCCGAGATATTATTTCATTATATAGAATTCCAACAATCAACTATGGGCCATCATTAATAAAGATCATTCTACTCATAGTAGAATCCAGAAACTATATGGAAGGGCAAAATTTCTGCTGATGAACATTGCATTCTTCATGGAATAAACCTTTTTAATGGGGAGATTTCTTGTGATAGCTGATAACAATCTCCCCCAATTACTTGCAAAAGTAAGTTGGTAGTATAAAATTTCTTTTGAAGGTACTCCATTAAGTACATCTCAAACTGTTTATGGTCAAGCCAGAAATTTATGCCAGAAAAGTAGAATCACTTTCCTTTATTAACCTGTTATTAGCATCAGGTAGACAACCAGGTTGCAAAAGGAGTTTTCATTAATATTCACCCATTACAAAGAGACAATGTTTTATCTCCTTGATCCTTTATATATAATCCCGGTGAAAAATATAACTACTATGTATTATGCTGTCTGCCAAACCTTGTGCTAAATGGCCTATGCTCATATTTGACACTGAAATCAAATACTTAAATGGGTTGAAATTCATAGCCTTTGATAATTTTCAGGCCATGTTCTTTGTAACAAGTATGCTCATTGTTTATTGGTTTTGTTAGAAATGCTTATTGAAAGCACTGCTTTCCTCTTAGTTCCTTGGTTTCTCCTTTCTAGGCAAGCAATGAGTAGTGAAATGAGGAAAGATGGTTTCAAAACATACAAAACCTGTTCCTTGTGTAGATACAGCTTAAAGAATATAAACAGATGGGTTTCTCCCACAAGGACAGGTCATCATACCATCAGGGGAAAATGAGTTGGCTGCTGCTGAGTTAAGAAGCAATGAAGTCATTGCTATGCACATAATTAAAATGTGATATTTCAAGAGGAGTGAATCCAAGGAGGAAAAAGGGAAAATTGCAGATAATACACACTGTGGTCGTGGCTTTGAATTAATGTGTGCCCGGGTGCAGAAGAAGCAATGCAAACAAATGTCAGCCATCAAAAATAGGCAAAATGACGATACATTTAGCTTGTAACATTCTCCACTCCACCTCCTTTGACACACAAACTTAAGGCTAATAGAATCTACTTTTGCTAAGCTCATTTGAACTCTGTAAGTGTTGTTAGCAGAGTGGGTCTAGGGTATGTGGAATAGTGTGATGAACACCATTTTGATACCCTCGTCAGTATATAATAAGACAAACCAATCCAGAAAAATGGGTCTGGGTCAAACCCCTCTCGATGTTGCAATGATAGCTTTTGCATCTAAATCTGAATTACAAAGTGGACCGGTTCAGGAAAGAAGCTCTTGTAAAGGCCGTTATTTGGCTTGCACAGGTATTTTCATTTCTAAACAGCCTTAAGCCTAAATAAAGAAGAGAACACTATAGGATTTTGAACAATGGATCCTGTGCCCTTCCTGCCCAGGAAGCTGCCTAGTGAGGAGAAAACAGCAGATGCACAAGCAACTGTTATCTCGGGTAAAAGAGATGCTTTTCTTGGGACCATATCACTTTCATGTTTACAGCTCCTCTAAGGCTATATCTATATGATGACAGGCTTTCTGGTGAAAGCTGAGAAATTCAGTTGCAAATCTGAATGCTACAAAATGTGTGGCTATTTGGCAACGGGAGGATCAAACATCTGGATCTTTGACTCAGTTTTTCCATTTTCACCCAATATTTTCATATCGTGAAAAACACCAATTAAAAAAAGCAGCCAATCTGGTGTTTTGGCTTTCTTAGCAGCCAATTTGTATCTCAGAATGGTTGGTCCAATTGATTGTGCTGCTTTAGATGGCCCAAATGAACAGATCAAGATAAAAATAGTTGGTTAGGTAGCTGTTCTGATTTGTTTCAACTGATATGGTGGTATTGTGACCTCTAACTGATAAGGGCTTTACAAATGCAAATAATTTCTGACATCTCAGAATTCCACAATCTATTAGGAGGTAGATGATTGTTATTTATCTCCAGTTCTTCAGATAAAGAAATGGCATTGAAAGTACATGATTTGCTTTGGGAAAAACACAGCAAGACCTTGTTCATTCTGTGCTAGAACTTGTGGGTTACTTTCTCAGTGGGGCCTCAAACCTTCACAGTGAGACCAAACTACACATAAGTATTCACAGACAGCACACTGTAGTTTACTTTTGAGGCCCTATGGAACTAAAAAAACAAAACAAAACAAAACAAAAGTAAGATAAATCTTATTGAAATCCTGTTTTCCTGTGTAGTATATTGAAGTTTCCAAATATTCTTATTCTGGAGAATGGCCTATTTTTTCAGGCTATCAATCAATGTTAATACACTAAATGGATTTCATTTAGAAAATTAAGGGGTATGTAGATTGGGATAGAAAACACCAAGGTTATGATACAGTTTCTGTACAATTATGTTTGAGTAGTAGATCTAATATACAAGTGGTAAAAGCCCTAGTCAGGAAATTGATTTTTGGTAATATTTACATAATCAAGAACTGTTTTAAAAATAAATGTAATTACATACGTAAACAAATCACCTTTGCATCATATATGTCATTCTATTCCAATAAACCTAGACCTGCGAATATGAGTATAACCACTTTTGTAGGCCTGCATCTAGATTTCCACATGATGGTGAATCTATAGCTGCCTTCAAGATGACATTTTTTTCCTCTGGCAATGAATCTGATGCTATGGAAAGATTAAAAAAGAAAAAAATACTAAGTCAAAGAATAAAATTGAAATAATATTTAAGGAAAATTATTTTCTTTCCATGTATTTTTAAATTTTACAGCTTTCAAAATAACCCAGCATACAGTACCCCTCAGATTGACTGACTCATCTTCATGTCCACACACTTTCTTTAAAAACAGAAAAATCATTTTTGAAAATGATCAAAACATAACATTTTGCTGGAACAGATGCCTTGCCTGCGCTCTGTGCCACATTTTTGTAGTATTTAAAATGAACGTTTCAGTTTTAAACACCACGGCATGACTAATCGCCAATGAAGAGGAAAAGAAGGTCCTAGGGAGTCAAAGTTAGGGTCTTCCTCCACCCCATTTGTGAGAAACACCATAGCTTATGATCTGTGCACACCTAGCACTTACCATGGGGCTGCCATTCTCAAGATTGCTTTTTTAACAAGAAGTTTTAAAAAATTATCTTGAGTTCAAAGAAAGGAGATAGTTTTTTGATATCCAAGACCAATATGCCCTTTGGGGTGATCTATTTGTTATTTCATTTTGCATCTCTTATTATATTCCATGCTCTCCTTTAAGTACTATCTGAATTTTGACCTTTCAGGATACATTCTAAATTCTGATTTAGAATAATGTCCCCTTAATCCAGCTTAAGTAACAACAGTAGTCCCTTTCCCTCTTAAAATTGGCCTGATTCGGAAGATAAATTGTATAGTAACCCAGTGTATAAAGATTTTCTGTTCAGGAAAAAAACATTCATAGTACTTGATTTTTCTTGTTACATTTCTCTATTAGTGACTTAGTGATAGATGGATAAAAATAGATGGCATTTTAAATCCTATTGATTTTTCCAAGTTTCTACAAATTTGAGAGATTGGCTAACCAGGGTAAGAGATCAATCTGGCTTTGCCCTGTAATATTCTGCTGATTGTCATTTTACAGATGATTGCTGTGACTAGGCTGGGGTCTGTTCTCTTCTTCCCTCACTTCCAGTTCAGTGTGTGTGCCTCTGAAACCTGAGAGATCAGTTGAAAACCACATTTTCCAGAATAAAGGTTTTACGGGTCACTGTAGCATTATAGGAACATATGGGCATTCCAACAACAGCAACAGCAAAGTATTCTTCACTGTTAGACTGTATGCAGTAGGACTAAAGTGCTCCTTATATTAACATGTTCTGTTCAATTCTAATCTTAACACACATGTAGGTCTTTGTCTTGGAAAAGTTTACCCAAATTCTGTAACTTCTGTCTTTGATGGGAAATGTGGGATTCATGGAGAGAAATGATCAGGCAAGCCTGTTCCAATTTTGAAATGTTTCTAAGTGTGTAAGCAAATTGGGCAAAACCTAGGATCTGCCATTATGTGTGACAGTCCGCTAGAATTTGTAATAATGATTGAGTTAATTTACTAAAATTTACATTTAATATCAATGGAAATATTGATAGAAGGTGGGGTTAAAAAATGTTATTTCACGATCCAGAGTGTTGCAATTAATGATAAACCACTAATATTTCATCCTCCTCACAAAAAATACTGCCCTGTGTCTAGAGTGTTTGCCAGGGGCTCAATCATGCATTACATAATGCTGAGTTTTCCAGAGAGGAGTCATGGCTCATACCCTTGGAGCAATATGGTGAATGTATAGAAGGATATAGCCAGGTATGGAAATAGACAGGGGTGGAGCCTGTGCATTCTTATTTCTTTGCATCACCCTGATTTATCATTTTGGGGGAAAGTACCATTTAAGGGGATTCCTGAATTGCACAAGACGCCCTGTTCTTCTCCCTTATGCATGGCATCTATGAATGAGGAAAGGGTTTGTTTGTAAGATAGGGAATGGAAATGGAGAAACTGACAAAACATTAAACTAAGCAGGAACTGCCTAGCTCTGTTGTTCCCACTGCAACTATGAAATACAAAATAACCAATACATTTCTAGAAAGTATTTGCAATTTAATTAATTTTGTATTCTTCATTACACTAAGAAAGATTTGAGAAGCTTGCACATGTGTTGGGTGCAAGAGGAAGTAGAAGGACTAAAAACTATGACTCTTTGGCATCTAAGAACTTGCAATGCTGTTGAGAGTCAGGAATATGAATTTATATGGGAGTAAATGATTCTTTCCCAACTTGTGTCATATGATAACATGTCACACATATCTGAGACTATCTCAGATATTCCAGAATATCTCAGACATTCCAGAATTATAGTGATTTTTAATATTTCATGTCATTCTTTCCTAGGCCCCCTTTCATCAGAATAAACATTTTAATTTTTGGATTAGAAAATTCAATCACCATTGATATAGCTCAGAAATTTTGAAGGCATCCAAAGAAAAATTGCATGAGTGAATATATGCATATTCAATAAATGCTTCAGAAAGTAAGAAAAAAATTGGGTCTTAAAGATACAGGGATCAGTTCAAGGGGGAAAGTTGAGTATTTCAGGCAATCAAAAAAGGACAAGAAGGACCTAGGAAATTGTGAGATGGTAAGAACACTGACTGGCAATGTCATGGGTGTGAGGTGGGGGGGCAGGTGGAAGAAAATAAGTTGAGTGGGTGGGGATTCTGGAAGATCTTTGAAACCAGGCAGTGCAGAAAAGACTTGACCTGGGAGCCACCCAAGACTTTGATCAAGGAGAGGGGCACTTATCATTGAATTTAGAGAGGTTGGTCTGGTGGGGATATAGACTAAAACAGGGAAAGGGCAGAGTTGGAGGATCCAGGCCAGAAGATGGTCTAATAATTCAGCTGTGAATTTTGACAAAGACTTCAAAAGCTAATTTTTTTCAGTCATGTGAAGATACTTTATAATATCTTAAAGCAACATGAGTAGAGTAAGATATGAGTGTCAAATATATTTTAAGCATTGGCATAATCAAAAAGGTGAGGGTTTTGGCCTGCTCCATGACTTAACTGTCATATCACAATATATCAGCATTTCTTCAAGTGTATATTGTATGGTGCATTGATTTCTTGGGAAGGTAGTAGGTGTTAGGATGGAGAAAAGGAGTTCATGTTCGAACATATTTGGAATGCTGGAGTCAATAAAATTAAATGAAATCCTTACTGCAGGATTTCTCAGAACATGTAAAATGTTAATGTCTTTTGTGCATAGTAATGGGGGGGGCGGCTCTAACATGTGGCATTTCCAATCCGATTTGACCATGGCATTTATCTTTCATGTAGCATTTCCAAGGACTAGAGGGCCACTGAAAACACAGTAGGAAATACTCATAAAAGCTAGTGAAAGATATGGTGTAGTTTTATGTGTGATATAGATCTATAGATGAAATATATTGTAAACATATATGCATTTATAATTTCATTAGGATGGGGTGATTTCATAACTGCAAGGAATTCAAGTAATTCAGCCTTTGCTAATTGCCTTTGGCTTTAAGGCTTGTCAGAATTCTTCTCATTAAATTCATAATCTCTTCTCATGAGGGAGCGTTGAGGACGACTTCGCTGGAGTGGCTCACCCACTCACAGCCCCCAAATCAGGCTGTTCATCATCTGACTGTTTTTCTTCAAGCACACAAAGAAACTATTTTCTCTTGGGTAGGGGCTTCCCCTGACCTTCCACCCACCCCTGTTAGGTAGAGAGTCATCCCCAAAGAGATGTGTCATTCTTGGAACAGAACATCCCTTAGTGAAGATTCACTGAGTAATCATTCAGCTAGAAGCGTAAATCTACCCTGAGGGTCGGAAAAACCCATAGTGAAAGAGAATAATGGGCGAAGGGAATTGCATTCCAGGCTATTAAAATAGACACAGGCACTGAAGTGAATGTGCTGAGATGAAACAAAGGGAACTCTCCAAAATTCAAACATGGAACTCTGGGTGATAAACTCTTGCCCCCGGTTGTGATTAACTCTTCAGTCACTCAGGAAGAGATCATCCTCGCCTTTTACTCAGGACAGTAAGATGGTGGATCCACACTGAGGCATTTCCTGTTGACTTCATGGGGCTGGTAGGGAACACAAACTTTCTTCCTTTTCCTCTTTCCTTTCTTCCCTGCTTCCCTTCCATTTCTGGCTCTCATGTTGACCCTGCAAAAGACATTAGACAAAGGATTAGTCAGAACTCAGGATTCTCCAGTGACTCAGAACAGCCTACCTGCAGCCAGACAGGCCTGGGGCAGGAGCAGAGTTGGCACCAGCCCTGCTCCGTAGGTTGGAACGGGAGCTGAGAGAGCTGTCCTTGCTGCAGAGGCTGGCGGGGAAGTTACTGCTGGGTGGGCTAGGCACAGGTCCAACAGGGATCAACATGTTCCCGTCACGATTCCGGCAGACGCCTGGCACCAGGGGGGATCCAAGCTGGAGCCGCCCAACAGGTGGGCAGAGCATTGCTCAGAAATTCAGACTGGCCGGGGGCTTGATTATCAAAAGGGCAGGATGTGGAAGGAGTTAGAACATGGGCTCCTGGTCTCACTCCTCCCCTCTTGTAACTGTATAATATAGACAAGTTACTTAATATTTCTGAAACTCAGTTTCAGATAACATTATCAGAGCTTTTATTTTTTAAGGATGAGCTGAAAAACTAATATCTAACATCTATTTGGCACTAACAGTATGTTAGGTACCGCGTAAAGAGCGTGCTGTGCATAACTATATTTAATTCTCAAGATAGTTCTATGGGATCAATGTCATTAATTATCTCCCATTTCCTACATGGGGAAACTAATATTCAGGTCACCAGGTGGTAAGTGATAAATCCAGAACTGACTTCAAGGACCAAGATTTTAGCCAAATGTAAATTCCCTCTCAAAAGTCTAGCTCTTCCCTGATGATGATGTCACCTTTCCACCACTGCTGCAGCTGCCTAGGATAGGGATGCTGTTCTAGGCTCAAGTTCCTGGTGCATAACTTCAATCCTTGGGGCAGGGGAGAGGGAAAGATGATAGCAAGGGTGTGGTCTTCTTCTTAGTCCAAAGAGGGAGCTGGGGAGCTGCTCAGTTGTTAGAAAGGGCACTGAAAGCTAAACTGAACCCTATAAACTGCAGCACAGGGAGGGACTTGAGCACAGGGAGTCATTTATAAAACCTAGGCATTTAAAAGAAATATTTTTAATTAAAGTATTGTTGACATACAATATTTTATTAGTTTCAGGTGTACAACATAGTGATTCAGCAATTATATGTATTATGAAATACCACGATAAGTGTAGTTACCATCTGTCACATACAAAGTTATTACAATATTATTGACTATCTTCCCTATGCTGTACTTTTTATCCCCATTAGTTACTTATTTTATAACTTGTAGAAACCGGTCTTCAAAATGGGACACAGCACAGGTGGATAGATAACAAAAGAGGAGACCACAGATCAGCCCTGGAACAGTAATCCTGGATTATCATCCAAAACAATCCAGGAAATGAGGAAAAGAGTAGAGAAGTCTGCTACATGGAAGGTAATTGAATCCCATAGCCCACTGCAGGAGTTATGGGACATACGGGATAAGGATAGAGTCAGTATCATCCCAAGAACTGGAGCTGGACCGAACTTGCAGATTGGAGATCTCAGGGGATGCTTGTGGATTAAATCCAGCGGATCTGATATTCATTCAGATATTTCTTTAAAATATAGTGTTGTGTAGTTTAGTGTAGTGTACTGCACTGTGGTATATTATAGTGCAAAATAGTAAGTACACAGTAGTATGCAGTGTGGTGTAGTATAGTACAGTGTAGTGTGTGATGTGATTTGTTGTGTGGTATATTGTGGTATAATACAGACTCATGTGGTGTAATATAATGTAGGGTAGGGTAGGGTAGGACAGTGTAGCATAGAGCAATGTTTTGTTGTGTTGTATGGTGTAGTGTAGTTTGGTGTAGTATAATGTAGCTAGAAGTCAGGAAACCTGGGTTATCATCCTTTCTGTGCCATTAATAGCTATATGGCCTTGGATAAATCAACTTAGCTCTTTTTGGCTGTAGTTTATTGTAACATGAAATGAGGGGGTTGGAAAAGATGATCTTGAAGGTCAATCCTGAAACATCCCACAGCTTGGTTTTACTCATGAGACCTCTAACAACTTATATTTTCTGCCAAGATTTAGAGGTTCCTTATACAGACTTTTCTCAAATTTAGAATGCCAGATAATGTTCCTGGAAGAAAGTAGAAAAGGGAAAAACCCATAAATAGATTTTAGTACCAATCTAACATCAGAAATTAAATTAAATGAAAAGTTAACTTATTGCAATGCAATTCTGATCATAATTCTTTGTTAAGTGAAAGGCATTCTTAGCCAAAATACTGGGAGGTCTGGGTAGCTGGAATCCAGCTCTAGAAAGTTTCCTTTGTTATACTCTTGGTATAGGCGCAACTGTAGTACCTGGAGAGTAAGCAATCAGTTTTGTCAAAATTGCTGGACCAGATGACACTACCAGTCCAGTCTTCCATAATTACTGGTATCAGCACTCAATTTTAAATGATTTCTCTTTCGGAAGACATGTGAATTGGTACAGTATTTTCAACTGAATTATTAATCAATCTAATAATAAATGTACAAAGTTTAAAGTTAAATCCTACTGAGAGGCCTGTTGAAAAACATTGAAGTTCCTTCCCTTACTCATTTTCACTGCTCCAGTCCTTTTGCCCCAAGGCAAACACTTTTGACTCTGTCACCTATTACTTCTGATATTTACACACATTTGCAAATATCTTAAATAATGTTATATACTATTCTCTTTTGATTCATCAGTTTTAGACATTATGTGTTGACTTTCTATTTTGATAGATTAGGCTTTAACTCTCTAATACCAGCATTCTCTTTGTGTCTACTCTCACACACTTAAAATAGAGTACTTTATTTTGAGGTTGAATCAATATTTAGTGTTAGGACTATAATGCCTATGAAAATATTATTTACAGCTAAGCATTATGATATACTGTGATTCTGTATCCTTCCTTACTTTTGGTTTTTCCTGGAGTTAATACATGCCTTATTTTTTACTTACTTAGTTTTCTTTGTAAGTATTGTTAATTTTTTAAACAAGTTCCAAAAACCTGCCAGTTTTTCACAACATAAATCACATCAGTAATCCTTCAATTCCTTGTTTCCATTTTGTCTTGTTTTGAGACATTTCTAGCCCTGTTTTATAACTGTCATCCTGGGACTTCCTTTTGTCCATAATTCTTAGAATTCCCTTTGCCTTTCTCCTTATTTGGGTTCCCTATTCTCCCTTATGACTCCCTTTGTAATGACATACTTGTTTTTTTGTTTTTTAAGATTTTATTTTTTATGAGAGAAAGAGAGAGAGCACAGAGGGAGAGTGAGAGGGAGAAGCAGACTACATGTTGAGCAGAGAGCCCGGCGTGGGGTTCAATCCCATGATCCTGAGATCATGACCCAAGCCAAAGACAGACACTTAACTGACGAAGCCACCCAGGCACCCCTACTTCTTTGTTTTGAAGGAGCAATTCCTTTAGCTATTCTGTCAAATTAAAAATATAATGTTAGAGAATAAATCATGATAATAACAGCCCTTGACATACTTGTCTTTTGAGTCATAGTGTTCCAATTTGGACTGATTTCCCCCAATTCCTGGGACACTATTGTCATCCTGGAATTTCCCTTCTTCTTCATCCTGAAGATCTCACTGGTACTCTTCTGTGTTGACTCTCCTGTTTTCTGAATCCTTTGTCTTCCTCTTTCCAGATTACATCTGCCATTAGCTTCCTGAAAAGGGGGACAAGGGAGGCAAAAATGTTTGAGACCATGCATGTTTAAAAATGTCTTCATTTTTACCCTTACAGTTGATTGATAAATTAGTTAGGTATAAAGCCCTAGCAGGAAATTAGTTTGCCTTCAAAATTTTAAAGGAATTACTCCATTGCTTTCCTGCTTTCAGTCTGACTTACAAAAGTCAGATTCCATTTTGATTCTTGATCCTATATATATATAACATTTTTTTTCTCTTGGAGACTTCTAAAATTGCTTCTTTGCTTCTAGCATTCTGAAATCTCACAGTGATGTTTCTTGGAATTTTCATCTATTGTGTTAGAAACTCTGTAGGTTTTTCAAGCTGAAAACTCATGTCATTCAATTTTGAAAAAAAATTATTATTTTCTTCAAGTCATTTTGTGGTTTGTCTCCTTTAGCAGAGAAAAATTATTCAGATGTTGGGCCTCCTGGGTTTTGCCCTTTACTTTCTTAAACCTTCTTTTCTGGCTTCCATCTTTTTCGTTCTTTGTTCTTCCTGGATGCGTTCCTTAGCCTTATTTTCTAAGCTGCTATTAAGTTTTCCATTTCTGCTATCTGTAATATTTTTAATTTCCAAGAGCTATCTTTTGTTCTGTGAATATACGCACATATACTCCTCATTCCCAAACTCACAGATTTTGTAGTGGCACTTCCATGAGCATTCATAGACATGTAGAACTGTGAAAAATATGAGTCAAGTGATGCATACATTCCCAGCTGAGGTCATGCAAGGTGATGCTCTGCCTTTTTGTTTCAGCTCTCATACTGTAAACAAGTGTCCTACTTACAGTATATTTGATGCTACATTTTCCACATTTTTGTATTCTTTGTTGGTTATATATTGAATAGTTGATGAAAATGTTACCAGGAGCTCACAGGAACCTAACCTTATAGTTCCTCCTAGGAGCAATGGTTCAGTATTCTCTAATTCAGTCTTATAGTGACTTTCTAGAATATAACAACCATGAATAATGAGAATTGACTATATGTATAATGTATATATGTATATTTTTATGTGTGTGTGTATATGTATATATACTAATATAAACTTATTTTTCTTTCCCTGCATAGTCTCTGTTTCTCCCAAGTTGCTTGTTTGTGCTTTCTTCAGTTGTTTGATAGTTTGGGGGATTTTACTCATGATAAAGGTGAAAAACTAATGTGCTCGTTATATTTTCAGAATGTGTGTGGGATTACGTTGACTTTGAGCTTCACTTTGTTAGGAAAACCCAGTGTGTCAATATTCCTACAGTTATTTTTTGGTTGGCCAGATTACTCAGAGAATAGTTCTTTCAAAGAGAATAATCTTCCAGTTGTATGGATAATCATAAGCCTTTTTCATTTAATAATTTCTGTTTTGAAAGTAAATCTTCAGAAAGAATAAAAAGGACACATAAAAATTTAAGCAATGAAGATGTTCATTGCAGTATAGTCATTTTGAAAAAATATCAATAGGCTATATTTTCAATGGTCAATTAAGAGGACTATCCCCCCCCAAATTCCAGTGGATATCATGCAGTCATCAACTACTATATTTACAAAGAAATGTTAACATCAAAAACAATTGCTTGTGTTATAATAAAAATAAAGAGAACAATATAAAATATAGTCAGAAAAGATACATATGGAAAAGTCACCAATGAATTAAGAAACTTATGTCTAAATAGCATGATTATGAGTGACTTTATGGGTTTTTTTGTATGTTTCATCATTTATTTAGCAAGTTTCCTACAATAAGCATGCTTTAAAAATCAGAAAAACTTATATATAGGAACTAAGTGCTAATAGTAGTCTGTTTCCCTTTGCTTCCAGGTTTCTTATAGATACTTTTAGTATCCAGAACTAAGGTTACCAAACATCTTGGTTTGCCCAGAACTAAGGGATTTCTCAGGATGTGAGTATTTCATTGCTAAAACTAGGACATTCTGAGCACAGTGATTGTTAGTCATCCTGTAACAAGAACTTTTAATGAAAGAATATGGAAACATGAAACATAAAACTGAGTTGGCAACTGGATTACATCTATATCTATCTATCTGGAAAGAATAAAAACCTGTCAATTCTATCTGCCCAGAAAACCAGCTTCTTTGAATTATACTTATAAACTCAGTCAAAATTTTCTAAAAGTTGGGGCCCTGGGTGGTTCAGTCAGTTAAGGGTCTGACTCTCGATTTCATCTCAGGTCATGATCTCAGGGTTGTAAGATCAAGCCCTATGTCAGGCTCTATGCTGGGTATAGAGCCTGCCTAAGATTCTCTCTCTCTCCCTCTCCCTCTGCCCCATCCCACTCCCCACCTCTTTTTCCCTCTTTAAAAAAAAATAATTCAAAAACTATGACATTATTTGGTTATGTAAAATTTAAGTGTATTTTCTATTTTGCTTTATATTTAATTGTATTTTATAGTTAATATAACACAGAGGGACAATGTTGTATTTTGTCATGCTATAAAAAATAAGGAGTTTGCTTTCCTCTTGGCCTCTTCTCAATTTCCTTCTCTTATTTGCTTCATCCACCCAATTCCAAGGTCCTTTCCTGTAATCTCTTTTGTTTATACTCTATCAGTGACCCAAATCAATGGCTTCAGGTGTCACCTTTACACTGGGACTCTCAAATTTACCCTTTCTTCTGATTTCCAGGATTTAATTTCCATCTCTATATTTCCTGTCATTTATCATATCCCAAACTACATTCCTCTCCCAAATAGCCAAGATCCTGCAATTCCTCACTCAAATTAATCACTCTACCAACATTCAGGTTACCATCCATTTTCATTCATTCTGCCCCCCTCACTATTACCAAAGCAATCAAGTGTTTAGTCTTGCCAGTTTTAACTTCATAATGTCTTTCTTCTTTATCTCATAATTTTGATAATTCCTGATTTCAGTGGACACTCAGTGGTATTTTTAATATAGTCCCTAGCACTGCTAGGAAGTTAAGCATTTTGTCCTTTCAAATGGTTACATGCCACTAAGTTACTGTCTCTTCAAATTCAGTAAGGTCTTCCTGCTCCTCTGACTTCTTACAGTTTCTGAATTTGACCTCTATCCTGAATTTTATTTTGATATCCACACCAGTCAGTGCTGGGCATATCACTGATCTTTGCTTTGCCCTACAACTCTGCCAATGTTCCCTGTCCTGTATTACCAAACAAACAAAATGTAGTCCTGTAGACACAATCTATGCCTCTACTTGCCATCTTGGTGCATGTCAGATCTTGTTTGCCTGAGTATATCAGAAGTTTGAAAGGGACACCAAGAGACTTCCAACATATCCCCATGCAATTTACCCATATATGAAAGTCAGGGAGATCCTTTTCTCACCTTTACATTGGCTCCTAGAGCAGGAGAAATATTGATGGCACAGAGTGTCTCCTATCTCTTAAAAGAGTTCCAGAGGTATTTAGAGACCTTTCTAAGTGGGAAAATTTCAACTGCATCAACTCCATCAGAGGTGCTCAAACCAAAAGGATTCTTAAGCCAAAATCTCAAACCAAAAGGATACTATTATTCTTTTGCCTCTTTTTCTAGCACCTGAAGCAGAAAAAAGTCCTTTCAATGGGTCATATCGGAGGAGTCAGGTGGATCACTCCCTCTATTGAAATAACTTGACCCTTGAAACTCCATAGCACATCAGGTTGGAAGGGAGTCACAGCACATCTTGTGGTCTCTTATCTGTGAACTTGGTTCCCATGTTCAGCCCAGTTGGTCTTTCCAGTTGGAGACAATATATAACACTTGTGTTGAGATCTCAGGATCAACTATGGGTTTGATCCCAAGTAGACATATAGAAAATTTTATATTCCTAGCACCTAGAGAAGTGATTTTTGGTAGGGATTTTTTTAAAGTAGTGGAACTCTTTTTCTTTTTTTATGTTACTTAAAATCAAAATATAAAACAAGTAAGATTGGAATTATTTTTACTTAAAGCTAACTAGAGTTCTCCAGGTAGTTTCCCCTATAACCTTTAGAGAACTCTTAGCATTCTGGGAAAGAGGAAATATTATATATGCTGTTCTTCCCAAAATTAACTTTGTCCCTTTTCTCCAAGTGTCTTAATAACAAATTCATGATTATTTTGGTTTACTGTGCTTGAGCTGATTGGGTTGGGGGCCTATGGCACTGTTCAGAGCCCCAAAATCAGTTGGTGGGTCTTCATTGACCTAGACATAGACATCTGATCTCTGGGTCTCTGTGAGGAATAAGAGTATTTCAAGTTCTTTCAGATTAGCCCCATGTACATACAGTAATCAGACAGGTTTCTTTTTTTCTCCCTATAACAACAGACAAGATTATTATTAGTAGAAATTGAGGTTTGCTTTATTCCACATTAAAAAAGAAAATGCTGTATTTTACCACAAAATACTTTTCACCAAAAAGTGCTCAAACTTTCAATTTGTTAGAATTGAGCAGACAAAAGAAGTATAGTGCACTTATTTCCCTATTTTAGACTCTTAGAAATGCTCTTGCAATTTACTTTACTTTTTTTTTTTTTGAAATTTGCTTTTTAAGTAAGAAAAAAATTCTGTACCTTCTTTTAGAAATTGTATTTCTTTCCTTCCTTCAAGCCTACCTTGTCATACCAATAAATGGCATGTATTTAGAATATATAAAAGTTTAGAACTCTTCTCTAGCAGATTGCCATAACTTCCAAAAACACAGTGGTATAGTTTTTCAATTCAACCAAATCACCTGTTTGTATCTGCAAATTCTGGACATGAGTCAGGGAGTTATTGTGTAGACTTTCATGACCAAATGAAATGTGAATTCAAAGTTCCTTTCAAATCAGTTGACACTGATTTCTCCCTCAATTCTTAGAGCTAACGATTCCATAAAAATAATTAGTAACTTCTTTTAAGTTAAATTCTACTTTGATGTCAACAGGTCGAGAGCACTCTCCTATTAATGTAGTCCATTCCAGAATAAAATATAAACATCCTTTGCAGAACAGGATGTTAAAACTAAAATTAGTACTGAAGTGTCAAAATGCAATTTTGAATCTCAAAATGAATGGCTGCACCAAAATGCAGAATTCACAAAGGAAAGGTGGAGAACCAACCCCACAAAACTTCCATCAGACTAAAGCCAGAAAAGCATAAGGAGTTCTGAGTGTTTTCTTTCAAGGGAATTGCTATGTGTGTGAGCCACTTCCAATCTTCAGAAGATTTGTTGGGGAGTAGGCCTGGTGGCGAGTTGTTACTACCTACCCTGCCTCAGGTGTAGAGCCACATGGAGAGCTTGAAGCATGTTTGTGGAATATAGGACTGCAGCCTATTCATGCCTGAGAAGGTTTAAAGTAGTCCGTGGCAGGGCAAAGAGAGAATAGAGGACTGACTTGGGGTAGTAATTAATCTCATATCCATGGCAGGGCAAAGGATATGTGTTTTTCTCATGGACCAGATAGAAAAGGGAAGTCACACAGAGCACTTTAAAGCCTGAGAGCATACTTGGAAGGAAGAAGATTCACCAGAGGAGAAATCGCATGTAAAGGACCAGCATCTGAATGGGGAGAGGCCAGTTTACTTACCAGTCACTTGCCCAACAAAAATTTGGGGAGAACAGAGAAAAATCTAAGCATACCCCTTCCCAGATGGTGGTGGCTGTCTACTATAGGCTTAACAGGGTTAGAAAGGAAAGGAGAACTCTAATCTTGGAATGAAAATTGAAATTGTAATTGTTATATTAACTTGGACACGCTAATTTCTCAAATGACTGCTTTGTAATTTAAAGTGATTTTAGGTCTGTCTGTGACCTAAGGTTGACTGGAATTTTCTTGGAGGTGGGAAAAACAACCCCATGCCCACATATACATTTTAAAGGAACAAAAAGAGACAAAGCGAATTTGCACTTGGTTACATTTGGGTTGCATTTTGGTCAGGACTTTTCACATATTGATTTATATTTGGATTGTTGGATTCAATTCCTTGAGTATTTATTAAATCCTTACAAGAAGAATTAGTATTGCTTAGTAAAAAGAGGATGTAGTTTGGGATTAAAAAATCTGACTTTGAATACCAGATCTTCACCTAATTCATAGTATTGTTCTACAGAACTTGACGTCTTTGAGCCTGTTTCCTCATCTGTTGCCTGAGGAAAGAAAACTGAGATTATTTTGAGGATTGAATGGGATAGTGGAAAGGCCCAAAAAGACCACTTGGAAATAGTGTAATAAATGGTCACTCTCTAGCACATAGTCCTTTATAGGCACTCTTTAGGTGAGCTTCCATAAGGAATGCTGGTATTCATATTAGATTATTTCTTTGTAATTTTGAACAAGTTCTTTCTTGTCTTTGGAGAAATTACTTTTCAAATGCATTAATTAGGTAGTCTGCAGACTCCTCTCCACAGTCATATAAGGACACACGTACACAGAATAACAGTAATAGTCAGTCATACTAATACTGGTTAGCCACAATGACACACACCTCTGAAATAGATATTCAAAAAGAAATGTTAGAAAATATCTTTTTAAACACATGTCTCATAATAATGACTACATCTTGAGTAGTGCCTAAAATAGACTGACCTTGTACTTTTTTAGTGTCTAAAAAACATAGATTCAGCACATCCAAAACCTCAAATGACTTCTTCCAGGCTGTTGAAACCCTCATCAGTGAAAAACCACTCATATTTTGGTGAAGGACAAGCCTACAAATTTTGCTGATTTTCTTGTACATTTAAGATCCTAAGCTTTAACTGTTTGGACATTAAGATGACTCATATAAACTTTTTGATCCTCAAGGAACTTAACAATAGTGTTGGGTAAACACAGCCTGGGTGAACACAGTAACAAAGAAAGATATTCTATGCTAAACTCCCAGGTGGGGTGGGGTGACAAGGAGACAGGAAAGAAAGTACCACAAAAGTTTTAAAAGGGTCAGGCAATTATTATCCAAATCAACCACCTCTGCTGTCCACCTCAGGCTTTATAATTATATGGTCCTCTGCTCCCCTCCCCTGCTAGAAATTTCCAAAAGACCACGGAAATGCTCCACAATGGACGATGTCATCATTTGGCATTACTCACTGTAGCATTTACAGGCTACCCTGGACAAGGAACTCAAGGGCTAGAATGTGATCAGCCCTATCAGGAGGATGCTGTGCTTTCTCTGACCTAACTGAACACTTCACAGTCCTCAGGACCCCTTTTCATCCCTCGCCATCTCCACACACTGTTAATCATAGAGTGACAAGAAATGCTAACCATAATTTATATGTAGCCTCATTAATCCCTTATAGTGGGGCCTGAAGTAATTTCCTGCCATTTACACTCATTCAGACTCCTTCCTTCTGGTTTCCAGTGTTCTCTTTATACTGTTTATTCTCAATCTGTGTTGGCGATTTGGGAATTTATTTTTCCAGTCCCTCAGAACTCTCTCCCTACTAATGCTGCTAGGCTTTATATAGTTCCTTTTCTGGAACTTTGACCCTGTCTTCATTATTTGACATTTCTTCACATGGAATTTCATCAGCTGGTTACCAGAGTATGTTTCCATTAGTCTTTTCACATCATCCTGAATTTTATCACTGGTCTCCTCCTCTGTAGGGACCTAATTCTTTAATTTCATCACCTTATTACAAATAACCTTTATTGGGCAAAAGTATTCTGGGAGAACACATTTAAACATGCCCTTATTCCTCCTAGCAATTGCCTTCCATCTCTCTCTCTCTTTCTCTTACTTAGAACAAGTCAACAAAAAATTAACCTTCTCCAAAGGCAACAGCATGCCATATATATATATATATATATATATATATTCATGGGCAAATGTAAAGATCTCTCCTGAAAGGTACCTGCTCTCCCCAGGCATCATTCTTCCAGAGAGCAAAATTTAAAGGAGTGTCTGTGTAGGATACTATTTTTAGAAGGTTCATCAAAATCCGTATGTCTCCTTTCTTAAATATTTTTATTAGGACCATTTTTCAGTGATTTATTCATGCTTCACAGGTGGCCCTAATTTGCATCAGTATTATCTCTTTTTGATTCAGTAAAGCTCTGGTACTTTCTGTCCTTTTGCTGATTTAGTAAAGTTTTGCTATCTTCTCTGGCCTGTTAGCATCATTCAACATAGTTGAACACTAGCCTTAGGTTCTTTCACACCACACTCCCCTATTTGTCCTCCTACCTCCCAACCATTCTTTATTAATCTCTTGCTGGTTCAAAGTCCTTAGGGCTTAGGGGTCTGGACCCTATTTTCTAATCCACATTTTCTTCTCTACTGTTTTTATTTTAAGTCATAGCTTTAAATACCATCTATCTGCTGATGTTTGTCATATTAATGTCTGAATTTCTCCCATGAGTTTTATACTTGTATATTTAAGCATTTTCCTTCTTAGCTTATACATCTAAGAAGCATTTCAAGCTTAGTGTGTGTAAAATGGACTCTTGTTTCTCCTTTCTCCACTGCCCATTTGGCTCCCTTCTGTCTTTTCCACCTTTCAATAAATGTACTATGAAATGCCCAGTTGGTCTAGCCAAAACTTGAAGAGCCTTGCATGATTCTTCTATACATCAGAACATCTCATAAATTCTGCCTTTAAAAGCTATCTGAAAAATATCCAATTTTCTCTACTTCTACTGCCATCCCTGTTCAAACCCCTGTAATTTCTCACCTGGCCTGCTGCAATAGCATCTTAATTTACCCTTCTATTTCTATTCTTACCTTTCAAGATTGATTCTCCACATAGAAGCTGGGTAATCCTTTTTTTCCTTTTTATTAAATTTTAATCAGATTATATCATCCATCCCCTTGTGACACTTCTATAGCTTCTTTTTTTAAAGATTTATTTATTTATTTATTTGAGGGGGGAGGGGCAGAGGGAGAGGGAGAGAGAAACTCAAGCAGACTCCCCGCTGAGCATGGAGCCCGACACAAGGCTCGATCTCATGACCCTAAGATCACAACCTGAGCCAAAACTAAGAGTTGGATGCTTAACCAATTGTGCCACCCAGGTGCCCCCATAACTTCTTCTTATGCTCAGAATAAATCCAAATTCTGTATCATGACCCATAAGGCCAATCCGGATTTGACTTTCTAGTTTCATTTTCTACCACCACCCAGCACATTCATTTCAACCTATTGGTTTTCTTCCCATTCCTAAAGCACACAAGCTTATTATATCTCAAGGCCTTTAATTCCCCCCTTCCTAGAATACTATTTCCCATAGTTCTTCCTATAAATGGGTTATTTTCATATTTTGGGTCTTAACTCATTATCTCCTCAGAGAATGATCAGTGATTGTCCTATTCTTCCTCTTAGCACTTATCATAATCTCTTTATTTATTTATTTTAGTGTCTTGTCTAGCCAAGACAGCTAGAATTTAACAACACCATACCAAAGAGGAGAGAGCTGCATCGAGAAAAATCTCCAGAGATCTGTCAAGTTGCCCTCTCAACTTTTCAGTGGAGCACAGCTTAGAACATGCATGTGAAAAAAATTCCCAAAGGGAAGGGAAGAAGCAGATGAAAGAAGCAGAAAGAACTATCCACAGAAATCATATACCCAGAGTAGAAAACTCTTATGGAAATATCCATATGACACTAGATAATTAGAATATACCTTAGCCCCAGGAAAAAATAGCACTAGACCAAAGGCTGCACTAGTCCCACCTCTAAATCTTAAAAACCAGTCTTAGAATGATCAAATTGGTTTTGATCCATGATGACTGGTGATGTTGAGCACCTTTTCATGACCTGTTGGCCATTTGTATGTCTTCTTTGAAAAAAATGTCCATTCAGTTCCTCTGCCCATTTTTAAATCAGATTGTTAGTCTTTTTTGTTTGTTTACTTGCTTATTTATTGTTTGTTTTTGCCATTGAGTTGTGTGAATTCTTTGTATATTTCAGATATTAATTCCTTATTAGATCATATGACTTACAAATATTTTTTCCCACTCCATAAATTGCCTTTTCATTTTGTTAATCGTTTCCTTTGCTGTGCAGAAACTTTTTAGTTTGGTGTAGCCCCACTTGTTTATTTTTGCTTTTGTTGCCTTTGCTTTTGGTTTCAACACAAAAAAATCATTGCTAAGACCAATGTCAAGGAGCTCACTCCCCATGTCTTCTTCTAGGAGTCCTATGGTTTCAGGTTCCACTCAAGTGCTTAATCTATCTTGAATTGATTTTTATTTATGGTGTAAGATAGTGGTCCAATTTCATTCTTTTGCATGTGGCTGTCCGATTTTCCCAGCACCATTTATTGAAGAAACTTTCCTTTCCCCATTTATATTCTCGGAGACTTTGTCCTAAGTTACTTCACCATATATGCATGGATGTATTTCTAAGCTCACTTATCGATCTGTGTGTCTATTTCTATGCCAATGACACACTGTTTTAATTACTATAGCTTTGTAACATATTTTGAAATCAGGAAGTGTGATGCCTGTAGCTTTGTTATTCTTTCTCAAGATTGCTTTGGTTATGTGAGGTCTTTTGTGGTTCCATACAAATTGTAGAATTATTTTTTCTGTTTCATTTTTCTGCAAAAAACACCATTGGAATTTTGATAAGGATTGCATAGAATCTAGATTGCTTTGGGTAGTATGGACATTTTAGCAGTATTAATTCTTCCAATTCATGAGCATGGGGTATCTTTCAGTTTACTTGTGTCTTCTTTGATTTCTTTCATTAATGTCTTACAGTTTTGAGTGTATAGATCTTTTACGTTTTTGGCTAAATTTATTCCTAGGTTATTTATTCTTTTCGATATAATATAAAAACTTTTTTCTTTAAAAATTAAAAAATTAAAAAATTAAAAATTAAAAAAATCTATTTATAAGATAAATGACTGTTTAAAACAGAAGTAATAACAATGAATTATGATGTATGTTCTATATAGCATATATAGAAATAAAACATATAACAACAATAGCACAAAGGCCAGGAGTGAAGAAATGGAAGTATATTGTTAAGTAAGTTTCTTATATTATTCTTAAAGTTCCATAATATTACTTGTATACTGTGCTAAGTTAAAGATAGATACTATAACCCCTAAAGCAACCACTAACAGTGAAGTTATAATTAATAAGCTAACAGAGAGGATAAAATGAAATTAGAAAATTCTTCAATGAATACAAGAGAAAGCACAAAAAGAAGAAATAAGACAAATATAAAAAGAGTAATTACAAGATTGTCTATTTAAACCAAACCACCTCATTAATCACCTTATATGTAACCAGTCTACACATTCTACTAAAAAAGATGATCAGATTGGACCAAAAAAAAGAAAAAAAAGGAAGGCCCAACTATTTTCAGAAATATACACTAAATATAAAACATTCATGTGAGAAATTTTTTTTTAAATATCAGTAAATGGAGGGCGCCTGGGTGGCTCAGTTGGTTAAGCAACTGCCTTTGGCTCAGGTCATGATCTTGGAGTCCCGGGATCGAGTCCCACATCGGGCTCCCTGCTCAGCGGGAAGCCTGCTTCTCCCTCTGACCCTTCCCCCTCTCATGCTCTCTCTATCTCATTCTCTCAAATAAATAAATAAAATCTTTAAAAAAAAAAAAATTAAAAAATAAATAAATAAATAAATAAATATCAGTAAATGGAGAAATAAATATATATCACAGAACAGGAGATTCCAAATTATTAAGATTCCAGACCTATCAAAATGATCTATAAATATAATGCAGTCCCAATCAAAATCACAGCAGGCTTTTGTACAAATTGACATACCAATTTAAAGTTCTTATGAAAATACAAAGGCCCAAAAAGAGGCAAAACAAACTCTTCAAAGAAGAACAAAGTTAAAGTTATACTACCTGATTTAAAGTCTTATTTGTAAAAGCTATAGTAATCAAGGCAGCATGATATAGGCATAAAGATAGACAAATTGATTAATAAAACAAAATACAGAGCTCAGAAGTACACTCAATCATATATTCTCTGTTACTTTTCAATAAAAGTGCAAGGCAATTTAACCATGAAAGAATAAATGATACTGGAACAATTGACTGATATTAGAAAAAAAAAAAAGAAAGAATTTGTATCTGTGCCTGAACCCTATATAAAAATTAACTCAAGATAGATTATATGCCTAAATGTAAGACCTAAAACTATGAAACTTCTAGAAGAAAGATAGCAGAGGGCTTAGTGACCTTGGGTTTGGCCAAGATTTATTGAATATAACATAAAAAGTACAAATTATTAAAAAATTAATAAATAAAATTTCAATAATTAAAAACTTTGCTCTTCAAAAGACATGAAAAATGAAAAAGTAAGCCACAGAGTAGGAGAAAATATTCTCAAAACTTACATACAACAGGGGCGTGTGGGTGGCTCAGTCGTTGAGCATCTGCCTTCGGCTCAGGTCATGATCCCAGGGTCCTGGGATCGAGCCCTGCATTGGGCTCCCTGCTCTGCAGGAAGTCTGCTTCTCCCTCTTCTACTCTCTCTGCTTGTGTTCCCTCTCTCGCTGTGTCTCTCTCTGTCAAATAAATAAATAAAATCTTTAAAAAAAATACATACAAAAATTTGTATCTAGAATATATAAAGAACTCTTACAACTTTATAATAAAAAGACAGATAACCCAATAATATATAGACAAAAGACTTAAATAGACACTTCTCTAGAGAATAGAGAGAGAGATGGCAAATAAACACATGAAAAGATATTTAACATCATTAGTCATTATAGAAATTTAAATTGAATCCACAATGATTGGAATGCCTAAAATTAAAAAGCCTGATCTTACCAAGTTTTTCTGAGGATGTGGAGCAATTAGAACAACAATATATGGCTGATGGGAGTATAAGATGGTACAAACACTTTGAAAAAAGCTTGGTAGTTTCTTAAAAAGATAACCTATACTACCTATTGGTGATAATGAGCATGAAAGGATTAGACTAACACTGGGAAGTTAATTCCTTGAGGTTGTTTTCCCCAGTCATAAGCCTTCCTCTGGGTAGTAATTACTGCAACCATTCCTTCAAAATCCTTGCTGCTGCACATTATTGAATACCATTTCAGTTATTCAATCAATAATCAACTAGTAGGGGTGCCTGGGTGGCTCAGGCAGTTAAGCGTCTGACTCTTGATTTTGGCTCAGGTCCTGATCTCAGGGTCATGAGATCAAGCTCTGCTTTGGGCTCTGCACTAGGCATGGAGCCTGCTTAAGATTCTCTCTCTCCCTCTCCCTCTGCCCATCCCCCCATTCACTCTCTCTCTCAAAAAAATAAATAAATAAAAAATAATCAAATAATAGTAATCTGTTAAGCACTTACTAATTTTCTGGCTGTATGCTAGATACTGAGGATATAAAAGTAAGTAAAAGTCTTGGTCTCAAAAAGTTCCATGTTGAGGAATGAGGATGTACACATAAACACATTACATCAAGGTTGTGGTTTTTTTAAGTCATAAAAAGACATGTCAAATGTACACAAAATAAGGAATGATTAATTTTACTTTAAGAGTATCTAGAGAAAGAAACATTTGCATGGGATCTTAAAAACGAACTAAGAGATTTTCAGAAGATATAAGAAATAGGGAGCATTAGGAAAAAGCATCACAGAAAAAGGAAAATCATAAAAGGATAAGAAGTGCAGTGAAGCTGGACATATGCAATATGGATATAGGATGGAAGAAGGTGAAGTGTGTTGGTGCTGTGCTTGTAGTACAGTATTATTCAGATATTTTGTCTATATCCCACATTTTAGATTTCTTGTTAGGGGGTCATCACTATCATTAATAAAATGAAATAGGATACAAAATTATACAATAAAAATATTAGAGTGCAGTGCCATAGTAAAGCTAGTATTATTTCTTTTTTTAAGATGTTATTTATTTATCTATGTATTGTGCACAAACATGGGGAGGGGCAGAGAGAGAGGGAGAGAAAGAATCCCAAGCAGACTCTGCACTGAGTGAAGAGCCTAACGCCAGGCTTGATCTCATGACCCTGAGATCATGACCTGAGCTGAAACCAAGAGTTGGATGCTTAAGTGACTGAGTCACCCAGGCACCCCAGGGCTAGTATTATTTCATAAAATTTTCTTTCAGTGTTTACAAGTATGTTTATGTATGCACCCATAAATGTACTTTAAGATCACTAAAGTATCATAACCAGCATTTGGAAAAATACTGCTATAGGATATGGAGACTATTAAGTATTTAAACAGAGTCACATAATCTAGAAATAATAAAGTGAGGTCTCAAAATAGCTATTGCAATAGTCAAGGAAAATGATATTGAGAGCTTTGTCTCATGCTGTGGCAATAGATACTGATATCAGGAATCGAAAGACACTTAGGAGGCAAAATTAACAGGACTTGTTTACTGAATACGTATATGGTGTGAGGGGGCTAGAGGAGTGAAAGATAACATTTTCCTTTTTCCATTTAGATGACATTTCCATTTCCATTTTCCATTTAGATGACAAGGTAGTAAATCTAATTAAACAAAGAAAACACAGGAGATATTTTGGAGAAGCAAGAGTGATATTGCTTATGATACAGCTTATGATATTGTGGCATGAGATACTTGGGTAAACCAAAGCAGAGCTATTTAATACAACTTAAAGCTCTAGAGAGCAGGCATACCAGAGTTACAGATTATTGATTTGACTTAGGAGGAATGAGTTATATTATTAAATCTATACACAATGCATATAAATATATATATTGTTAAGTCACTGTATTGTACACTTGAAACTTACATAACACTTAACTATACTGGAATTAAAAAACTTAATAAAACAAAACATATGCTTAATTAAAACAACAAAAGGCAGAAAAACAGAGACAAAATTAGGAATAAAGAGCAAGGGCTGCAAATAGGAAACAGTAACAAATATGGTAGATCTTAATCCAACTATATCAATAATCACTTTAAACTTCAGTTGTGTAAACATACTAATTAAAAGACAGAGATTGTAAATAAAAAAACAAGACCCAACTCTATGTTGTCTACAAGAAACCCACTTTAATATAAAGATACATAGAGATGAAAAGTAAATGAGAAAGATAACTAATCAAAAGAAAAGAAAGTTGGAGTAGTTATATTAATTTCAGACAGAGCAGACTTCAGAGAAAGGAAAGTTATCAGGGATAAACATTGGTTTCACAAAATGATAAATAGGTTAATTCTCCAAGAAGATATAGCAGTCCTTAATGTGTATGCACCTAACAACAGAAGATCAAAATACATATGGCAAAAACTGATAGAACTTCAAGGAAAAGTAGATCAATCCACTGTAATAATTGGAGGCCTCAACACCTCTCTATTATAAATAGACAGATACAAGAGGCAGAAAATCAGTAAGGGCATAGTTTAAGTCAATAGTGACATCAACCAACTGACTATAATTGACATCTGCCAACTGCTTCATTTAACACCAGCAGGATACATATTCTTTTCCAGCTTACATGGAGCATTCACTAAGATAGAGAGCATTCTGGCCATAAAATACACTTTAATAAATTTAAAAGAATAGAAATAATTTAATGTCTGCTTTTATACCATAGTTGAATTAAACTAGAACTCAGTAACAGAAAGATAGCTGGAAAACCATCAAATACTTGGAGATTAAACAGTGCACTTCTAAATAACATGAGGGCCAAAGAAAAAATCCCAAGAGAAATTTTAAAATATTTTGAAATAAATGAAAATACAACCTATCAATTATTGTGGGATACAACAAAAGTAGTGTTTAGAGAGAAATTTAAAAAGCTGAATACATATATTAGAAAAGAAGAAAAATCTACAATCAATAATCTAAGCATCTACTTTAGGGAAATAGAAAAAGAAGAACAAATTAAATCAAAGTAGAAGAAAAGAAAAACAGAATGGAAATCAATGTAATTGGAAATAGGAAGTCAATAGAGAAAATCGGCAAAACCAAAATTTGATTCTTTGACAAGATCAATATAATTGATAAGCATCTACACAGCCTAACTAAGAAAAAGAAAAAAAGAGAAGACTCAAATGTCTAATATCAGAAATAAAAGAGGAGACATCACTACAGATCCCTCGGACATTAAAATGACAATAAATGAATATTATAATAAACTCAATGCCCACAAATATGATAATCTAGATGAAATGGGCAAATTCCTTGAAAGATACAAACTGCCAAAAATCACACAAGAAGAAATAGAAAATTTGTATAGGACTGTATCTATTAAAGAAATCGAAATAATAATTGAATTTAATTACCTTCAAAAACAGAAAGTACCAGACCCAGATAGTTTCACTGGTGAATTCTACCAAACATTTAAGGACGAAATTATACCAATTCTCTATAATCCCTTTCAAAAGATAGAAGCAGAAGGAATGATTCCTAACTCATACAGTAAGGACAGCATTACCCTAATAGCAAAAACATAAAAAGACATTACAAGAAAAGAAACCTATAGACCAATATCTCTCATGAACATAGATACAAAAATCCTCAACAGAATATTAGCAAATCAAAACCAACCATGTATAAAAATAATTATACAACACAACCAAGTGATACCTATCCCAGGTATGCAAGCCTGGTTCAACATTCAAAAATCAGTTAATATAACCCATCATATCAAAACAGGCTAAATAAGAAAAACCACATGATAATGTCAAAAGATGCAGAAAAACCATTTTTGACATTTGACAAAACCCAACACCCATTCCTAGTAAAAATTCTTAGCAAACTAGGAATAGAAGGGAACTTCCTCAGCTTGATTTAAAAAATCTCCAAAAACTTATGACTCAACCATCAAAAAGAATGAAATCTTGCCATTTGCAATAATGTGGATGGAACTAGAGGGTATTATGCCAAGTGAAATAAAGTAAGTCAGAGAAAGACAAATACCATATGATTTCACTCACATGTGGAGTTTAAGAAACAAAACTGATGAACATAGGGGAAGGGGGGGGGAATAAGATAAAACCAGAGAGGGAGACAAACCATAAGAGACCCTTAACTATATAGGAAACAAACAGAGCTGCTGGAGGGGAGGTGGGTAGGGCGATGGGGTAATTGGGTAATAGGCATTAAGGAGGGCACTTGATGTAATGAGCACTGGGTATTATATACAACTGATGAATCACTAAATTCTACCCCTGAAACTAATAACACACACTATGTTAGCTAACTTGAATTTAAATTAAAAATAAAAATAAAACCCTTGTGACTAATATTATACTTTAATGAGGAACTAAAAACTTTCTCATTAAGGAACAAAGCAAGGATTTCTTATTTCATGCTGCTTTTCAACATTGTATTGGAAGTCCTAGCTAATGCGATAAAAGGAAATAAAAGATATAGAAATTGAGAAAGAAGGGGCGCCTGGG
This sequence comes from Mirounga leonina, assembly GCF_011800145.1. Classification (NCBI taxonomy): domain Eukaryota; kingdom Metazoa; phylum Chordata; class Mammalia; order Carnivora; family Phocidae; genus Mirounga; species Mirounga leonina. The sequence continues at coordinate 12,095,565 of NW_023270498.1, forward strand.
TGGCTCAGTTGGTTAAGTGACTGCCTTCGGCTCAGGTCATGATCCTGGAGTCCCGGGATCGAGTCCCGCATCGGGCTCCCTGCTCAGCAGGGAGTCTGCTTCTCCCTCTGACCCTCCTCCCTCTCCTGCTCTCTCTCTCTCATTCTCTCTCTCAAATAAATAAATAAAATCTTTAAAAAAAAAAGAAATTGAGAAAGAAGAAATAAAACTCTTCACAGATCACATGATCATCTATGTAGAAAATCTTAAAGAATTGAACAAAACTGCACAAAAAAAAAAAGTCTACTTTGGGGCGCCTGGGTGGCTCAGTTAGTTAGGCGACTGCCTTCGGCTCAGGTCATGATCCTGGAGTCCCTGGATCGAGTCCCGCATCGGGCTCCCTGCTCGGCAGGGAGCCTGCTTCTCCCTCTGACCCTCCCCCCTCTCATGTGCTCTCTCTCTCTCATTTTCTCTGTCTCAAATAAATAAATAAAATCTTTAAAAAAAAAAAGAATTGAACAAAACTTCTGGAACTAGTAAGACCTTATAGCAAGGTAATAGGATACAAGTTTAATACATAAAAGTCAGTTGCTTTCTAGTATATCAGTAATGAACAAGTGGAGTTTGAAATTAAAACACAATGCTATTTATGTTAATATCACCTAAAATGAAATACTCAGGTATAAATCTAACAAAAAATGTCTAAGACTGATATGGAGACAGCCACAAAACTCTGTTGAAAGAAATCAAAGAATAAATAAATTGAGAGATATTTCATGTTCATGGATAGGAAAACTCAACCTGTTCAAGATGTCAATTCTTCTTAATTTGTAGATTAAGAATCTTAAATATATAGATTATGATTGAATCCCAGTCAAAATCCCAGAAAGTTATTTTGTGGACACTGACAAACCAATTACAAAGTTTATAAGAAGTAGAAGACCCAGAATAGCCAATATAATATGAAAGAAAAAGAATGAAATTGGAGGACTTACAGTTCCTGACTTTAGTACTTACTGTAAAACTACAATCGTTAAGACAGTGTGATATTCACAAAAGAATAGACAAATAGATCAATGAAACAGAGTAAATAGTTGATAACTAGACCCAAAATAAGTATAGTTAACTGGTTTTTGACAAAGAATCAAAGACAATACAATAGAGGAAAGAATCTTTTCAGCAAATCATGCTGGAACAACTGGACATCCACATGTGAAAAAAAAAAACAACAGAAAACACATTCACACAAAATTAATCTAGACATAGATATTATACCCCTCACAAAAATTTACTCAAAATGAATCATAGACCTAACTATAAAACACAAAATTGTAAAACTCCCAGAAGGTAACAAAGGAGAAAATCTAGATGACCATGAGTATGGTGATAACTTTTTAGATACAACACCAAAAGCACAATCCATAAAAGAAATAACTGGGATGAGTTGGACTTTATTTAAATTAAAAATGTGCTTTGTGAAATATACTGTCAAAAGAATGAGAAAACCAGCCACAGAGTAGGGAAAATATTTGCAAAAGACACATCTGATAAAGGGCTCTTAATCCAAAAATATAAAAAACCTCTTATAATTCAACAATAAGAAAATGAACAACCAAATTAAAATGGGCAAAAGATATGAACAGACACTTCATAGAAGAATATATACAGATGGCAAATAAGCATATGGTAAGATACTAAAATTCATTCCATTAGGGCGTTACAAATTAAAACGAGATCTCACTATATACTTCTTAGAATGGCCAAAATTTGAAACCCTAGAAATGCCAAATGATATAGAGGAACAGGAACTCTCATTCACTGTTATAGGGAATTCAGAATGGCACAGCTGCTTTTGAAGACAGTTTGGCAGTTTCTTACAAAACTAAACATACTCTTACCATATGATTTAGCAATCATGCTTGGTATTCATGTAAACAAGTTGAAAACTTATTTCCCCCCAAAACCTGCCCGGAATGTTTATAGCAGCTTTATTCATAATTTCCAAAACTTGGAAGCAACCCAGATATCCTTTAGCAAGTAAATGGTTAATAAAGTATAGCACATTCAGATAATGGAGTATTATTTAGCACTAAAAAAAATTAGCTATCAAGCTGTAAAAAGACATGGAAGAACTTTAAATGTATATTGGTAAGTGAAAGAAGCCAGTATGAAAAATTACATACTGCATGATTCCTATATGACATTTCTATATGACAACTATATAACATTCTGTAAAAGGCAAAACTATGGGAACAGTAAAAGGATCAGGGGTTTGCAGGGGTTAGGGAGGAGGGAGGAATAAGTAGGCAGAGCATAAAAGGCATTTAGTTCAGTGACACTATTCTGTAGGACACTATAATGATGACATCATTATACATTTGTTAAAACCCACAGAATGTATGCCACCATGAGGGAACCCTAGTGTAAATTATGGACTTAAGGTAATAAGGATGTATTAATGAAGGTTCATCAATTATACAGATGTACCACTCTGTTCTGGATGTTCGCACACCCCCACAGTGTATCACTCTGGTGGGGGTGGTCGTTAGTGGGGAAAGCTGTGCATATGTTGGGGCAGGAAGTACATGAGAAATTTGTACCTTCTGTTTATTTTTGCTGTGAAACTAAAATTGCTCTAAAAAATAAAGTCTATTAAACATTATACATGATTTACACTGTCAGGAGAAACAGGATTCACCCTCCACAAGTGCTCCCCATCCCCACCCCTTCCTTGAAGTCTAGGAAGTGCTTATATGCCCTATTGTGAAGTTTGGGATGGAGAAAGGTGTCAAGGGGAAAAGCAATAACCAACAACAGTTAACAAATTGTGATTGGGCCATGTACAACTAAATATAAATGATAAAGGAAATCTATCTGTGATGTACTGGAATCAATAATCTGACTCATGAACACTTCACTAAAACAAAAGTTATAGTCAAACATTTTAGAATACAATTTACAAATAGTGTTTTCCAATTTAGAAGCAGTATGATCCAAACTATAGTTGGTAGAGTAATAATAATAGCCGTGACGTATCTCCAGAAATGACAACTTGGATCTCAGTTGCTTGGTCACTCATTTTTAAAATCCTTCTTATATGTTACAACATTATGTGTATTTTCAGTGTATAGTTTACTTTTGGGATTTTAAAAGTCTATAAATCATTTTAATGAAAAATGAAATATAATAAATATAAAAGTCAAACAACATTTTTAAACTTTTTTTGAGGAAAGGAAAAAGTTGAATTAATTTAAATAACAATTTACTTTTAAAACAACCCTGTAGTATCTGTCAATTAACTGAATCCAATCATTAACTAAGTCAAAGAGTAGAAAAAGACCATGAAGAGACATTTAAGTCATGTCATTTCTTCCAGATTATAAATTTAAGATATTAATTCAACAATAAGCTTTTTCAAAAGGAAATTGAAATGCTTGACAATTTTTTGACTTACTGTAGGCCTAGTTTGAAGTCTTGTGTGGTCTGAATTTGTGTGGCCATTCATCAATATGATGATTCATCAGTGGTTTTAGCTTCCAACACACCAGAAGATTTTAACTTGGGCATTACTACGAGTTATTCATAAAATTGGCTTCTCTACTCTATAGAGGAAAGGAAACTGAGAACAAAATCATTATTTTCATATGCAGCTATAAATTCTTACATGAACTAAAGGCTTTAAGCCTTTCATTTGGACGAATAATTAGTTATATCTATTGTATCTTAGTCAGGGTTCAGTTTATGTGGGGAGTTTGTAAAGGAAAGAGATGACTCTCAGAAATCCAGCAAGTAGCTTAAAGATAGTAGCAAGGAGCTGTGATTTGCACTGATGAAACAAACTTCTCATCCTGAACTTTCCTGATATTGTTTCCCCCACAGATTTTAATAATACAAATCCATCAAAGGCTATTTTTTTTTATCTTCTTCTTTCCAAAGTTGTTGTATGACAGGGTTGAAAACCACTGGTCCAATTGATAAATCTGTAAATAATTGCTTTTATTTTTTATCTGTGCACCCAGGATGTATTTGTGTGTTTAATTTTTAACATAATTGAAGGAAATGCATCCACTCATAGTTAGCTTTAAATTTACAAGGCCTAGACACAATATAGAAAATTTAAGTCTTTTATTAATGCTTCAGGTCTAACTACATAATTTAATGCCTTTCTAAAGGATCAGTAAGTAATCCTTTTATAGTTCAATGTATTTGACAAAGGAGAAATGACACAATAGACCATCTTAGTTTCTTTTGGCTTGCAAGTCTTACTCTTAAAACATAAGTAGCCATATTGATAGACAACATATGAATGCATATACCCTCTTTGTGGAAACTACCATGGCAATTTCCAGCAAACAGACCCATTTTCTCTGTTGTATCTGGAAGGTGCTAATAGTATGTGTTGATCTGACCTCTTTCCTTAGTCCCCTACATAGTTGGGCTTGGAAAGTATACCCATCTGTGTTGTGGCTGTCGTACTTCTGATAGTTTGGCTTATAAGGAATGTTTCTAGAGTGAGCTGCAGGCCTCTTTCCCAGACGATATTAGAGTGTCAGAAGAATCTCAGAGCATCCCACATTTCATGCTCCCTCAGCAAGGCCCACATCATTCACCAGATGTATAGCTCGAGGCTCTCATAAACATCCAGAAGAGGTTCCTTAGAGCCTGGGGCAGGCAGGGACCTCAGTGATTGGTCACACGATGGCACCATGGATCAAATGTGTCTTAGCAAGAGGGTAAAGCAATGAATGAGGAAAAGCTCAGAAAATAGCAGTTTGCCCCAGCAACAGTGATTTTTTTTAAATAATTGATACACCAGATCACCCAGACTGCTTCGGAGGATGGGATGGGAAAATATGTCCATTAGCACCCTGGTGTGTGTGGGTACACATGCATGCATGTATGTGAATTTAGAAATTACTGACATATTATTGGAAATGTATTGTCCTCCAGGATAAACTGGTCCCCCATGAGGAGATATTTAGTAAGGAAGTTGATAGACTTATAAGAATTAAAGTTAGATCTAAGATGATAGATTGGAGTGCTATTCACATTCGAAGTAGTAAATGAAGTTATGAGATTGGATTAGATACCAAATGAGAAAATATGGAGACCATCTCAAGAAGAGTACCTAAGAGGATTGCAAAAGGCTTCATGTAGAAAGTGACAGTGAACTGAGGCTTGAAATACTGCTAATATGTAATTTCCCAGAGATTTCTGGCTAGAAAGGAAATTTCTAGCAAAATATTCTAATATGTGACTAGGTACTGAGTGTTCAAGGAAGAGAAACCTATGCAGTTTGGGAAGTACACAGGCTATTATAGAGGGCTTGTATTCAAACATACTGGTGTAAAGGTAAATTGAGAGAGAATGCCAGATTTGCCATATTACTATAGAAATATTTTTAAATATTTGTTCATGCTATCATCAGGTAATACAAAAAGTAAAGAAAATAAAGGGAAGGGAGGAGAACAAAGGAAAAATAGAAAAAGATGACAATATGGAAAAAGATCTGAATGGTCACAGGAAAAGAAAGACACAAGAGGAAAAGAAATAACTAGACGGCGAGAAAGACAAGGCTGAAATAAAGAAGAGCCTCCGGGAACTTCAGATTAGTGTCAGAGGCCCCACCCTGGTGCTGTTCTGAACGTGGCCATCACAATATTATCATGGGACATCCTCGGCCATGGAAAGTGTTTGTTAATGACTGGTTAGGCAGGAGTGGCTGTTGTTCCGCCCTCCTCCTTAACGTGAGGTTCTACTCTGATACAAGTGTCCAAACACAGTAGCCTCTGGGGTAATCCTCCTTGTCGGCACGGAAGCAGAAGTGACCATGGCAGAAAAAAACAAGTCTGAAGGTCAAGTTTGACTTCTCATCCACAGGTCCCCGTCCAATTCCAAACAGACTCAAAAGTTTTACCCAAATGGTAGTCTGTCCTTCCTTGTGGTTAAGAAATCTCAAACTCTACAAAAAGAAAAACAGATAATAACTCCTTTGCCTTATACATCCCTTCTATAGTCAAGGAAAATAAATAGTGTCTAGGCTTTAATCTGTGGCACACAAAGAGAAAATCCACCAACAAAGTATACATGTGTATCTTTCCTTTGTCACCAGCAGAGTCCGAACTTCCAGCCTTCGAGTTAAGGTGCCACTGCATCACCTTTCTGGTCATTCTCAAGCCCTGTGCTGAGGCAGGGGAAGCACTGTTTGCAGACTCCATGCTGCCTGGTCTACACCCTCGGACACGGTCTGTTCAGCCCTGTAATTCCATCCTACCGTAGTTAGTGCAACTGGAGTTTGGCTCTTTTCTGTGGACTTGTGCAATCCAAATCTTTATTCACCCGATTCGTTTGTGTGTTTGTGTTTTCCAAGCTTACTTCTCTTTGCAGGTTATTAAGACCAAGAAAAGCAGATTTTTGCTTAACTGGATACACGGTAATAAATTTAGTCTGATTTACTTTCACACAGTGAACCTTACATGTTCACATCAGTTACAAACGCTTATGTACAATTGCAGCATTCTTCCCATCCCTAAACTACGTGACAGCTTCGCAGTTCTGACAAGTTATTTTTTTAGCAGGCTGAAATACCAAGTCCCGAGGTCCTTAAAATTGCGGATTGCCTTTTGAACTACATGGGGGTGAATGGGGGTAGAGTGAATTTTCTGAGTATTTCCTAACTACCAGGCAGTGAGCTAGGCTCTGTGCCTATTTTATCTCATTGAATCCAACTCTGCAAAGAATATATTATATCTATGTTATGATAAAATGGATCTGTTATAGGTTAAGTAGGTTGCCAGACCACACCTGGTTTAGAGTATGCTCATCAGCAAAGATCAGAAATCTCTATGATGTTATCTCAGGATTCTGAATCCAGAAGCAAGGCAGGAGTTGCACAAATCCACAAAACAGGGACACCTAAACCTAGAATCCTTTCACCTGTATGTGCGTTTATGTGTGTGTGTGCGTTCTTGTTCTTTGGAATCCTGTGTTGCAAACCCACAGTTCTCCTCATCTGTAGTAATCTCTCTAGTTACCAGGAAAAAAATTTCTTTTGCAAATAATCCAATGTCAGAAAGCTTTTTTGGGTCTCTTTGCCATAAACCAATTTGTGTTTTTCAGGATTCATGACCTTGTGAGTAATTATTATTGAATTTGAATGTAGTAAACTTCTTACTGTGTATTCCCATTTTTAACTATCTGTGTGGTGCATATATTCCCTGAAGGTCAGATTTCTGTGTGGTCCATATATTCCCTGAAGGCCAGATTTTGGACATTAACATGGCAGCTATCCCACATAGACCTTTCCAAAAATCAAACAAACATAGAAACAAATTTTATATTTTATTGTGCTAACTTCTCAGTAGGTTTTTCCATCTATTTCCTCATCATCTCCCCACAAATCTGTGAGAGATAAATAGGAGCTTCCAATCAAAAGACAAAGACCTGCCCTGTCCATTTTAACCTGTAGGTGAATTACAGTTCTGGTGCCATTTATGCAAGATGACCTCGGCACAGAACTTCAAATACAACACTTACTTTAAGGGAAAAAAAAGCCACTGTGTTTCTTTTTTTCTTTTTTTTTAATTTTATTTAAATTCAAGTTAGTTGACACATAGTATATTATTAGTTTCAGGGGTAGAATTTAGTGATTCATCAGTTGTATATAACACCCAATGCTCATTACATCAAGTGCCCTCCTTAATGCCCATCACACACTTACCCCCCCTACCCCCACACCTTCTCTCTAGCCACTGGGTTTCTAATCTCTAAAAGTTCCCAAATTCTCAACTATTGAAATCATCAAAAGGGTCAAACTGCACAGTCATGAAACCATGGCCTTGGTGTAAGGGTAGCTGGATTGTTATTATTGTTTAACTGGGTATGTGTTTCTCTTACATGCTTTTCTCAACATGCAACTTCACATGGCTTGATTTTCAAAATCATAATTGGTCTTCTTCAAACCCAGACCACTCATCTTCCAGGGCATAGCTTTTTAGCAGTGAAAATAATCGCTAGCAGTACAGTTGGACAATCCCAGTGACTTCCCCATGCATCACCTTGATTTTTTAATCACACTAGTGGTTCTCTGAGTGTGGCCTGGAGATATTGTGGGTCTGGTGCATCTCTTTTGAAGGTATTTGCGGTCAAAACTATTTTCATAATCATAATAAGGTATTTTTTGTCTTTCTAAATTCTCATTTTCTTAAGAGTATACAGTGTAGTTTTCCAAAGGACACAGTAATACCAGCAGGACGACAGACTGAATGCAGAAGCAGATAGGCGAATCCAGCTATGTTCTATTAAGGCAGACATCAAAGAGATTTGGAAAAATGGAAAACAGTGTCCCTCCTCAATAATTATATTTTTGTTTTAGAAAATGTAGTTATTTTCATAAATATATAGTATGTACGTTAACATGTGGTGTGTTTATTATTATTTTAATAAATTATAAAATATGTTTTTTTAAATTCTGTTTCAATTTTTAACATGATAAGTATAGATAAATATAATTCATATAAACAAAAGCTCTTTGAGGTTCTTTATAATTTTTAAGTGGTACTGAGTCTAAAGAATTTGAGAACCACTGATCCAGACCAATGTAAATAATTTCTTGTAAAGGAAACCCGGTATGAGTCCAATTAACTTTGCTCTTTAAGGAAATCTTGTTCATGAAGCAGCCAAAACAATGGCATCTGGAAAAACTACTCCTGTGCTCTCACAACATCATCCCCCCTTCCCCCTGCACCCAGTTCTTTGTATAAGCCCTTGTAAACTGCCTTTGCCCTTTTCTTTCCTAAACCCCATACTTGTAAGTAACTTACCTTCACTCCAGTTCCTTGCTCTTAGAAGAAAATGTGGTGATTCCTTTGTATTCATACACAGTCACACACACTTATAAACATAATTTGTATTCTCTACTTGTAACTTTTCTGACCACTTAGCTTTGCACTCATTCCCTGTATCACTGGAGAAAATAAGGCAAGATTCAGGGAAACCTCTATTGAACAGCACACAGAGGAAGAGAGATTCAGTAAGTCCTTTTATTTTTGCCATTTGTACCAGACACTTTATCAGTTCACACCAACGGTGGACTTGCAGAAGGGGTGATTTTTATTCTGAGGCCCAGCAGTAATAGCCTGGTCGCCTCTCTTACCCTCCCTCTCTGAACCTGGAAAAGAACAATACAGCGTTCTGGAGGTTTCAGGTAGCGGCCAGGAGCTTGCCAGCTTACTTGACACCTGAGTCCTCTAGTGACAGATACAGTAACTCTTCTTTTGGAGATGGCCAACTAGCTGGTGCCTGGAGACATATGGTGACTTCTTCCCTGCCAAAGAAACCAAGCCTGTGTGCCAGAGGCTTCACCAACCAGTGCTGGCTCTCAGGCCCTCTTTCCCATGGGATGATAAATGAGCACCCCTCGGCATTGTTGCTTGTTTGGGGTCCAGCAGCACTCTCTGAGCTCCCGGGTATCACAGTGTCAGGCACACAGAAAAGGAGAGAATTCGATCAATTGGTAGGAGAGACATGTTAGAGAGAGCAGCTTCCTTCTCTGATCTCTTCGCTGATACGGAGTGCAACACAGTGGCGCCCACGTTCTGCTCCAGCAAGTCAGTCCCATACACCAGCTCAGGAAAGGGCATGCAAAAGCAAAGCCTATTGCTCTCAAGTTCAGGGACTTCAAGTTTCATTCTCTGTGCCAGCTGGGGTCGTTTTTCTCTAGAGTTCCAGAGGATGCTTGGTGTCCTTTACTTTTTTTCCCCCTTCTTTAAGTTTTCTTGGTTGTTTAGTCAAGAAAAATCAAAATCTCTATATATATATTTTTTAATTCAAACAGGTACAGAAAGTTATAAAATGACTTGGTTTCTCATATTCCAGTACCAAACTTTTATTTGTCTATTCCTAGTAACTACAACTATTACTTTTCTGTACTACATACTAATCGTGTACACAGTGATTAGCAGTTAATAGTCCAAGATTTGGAGTCACACTGCCTGGTTTTGAATTCTGGCTCCACCGTTTACTAGGACCATGGGCAATTTACCTTGGCTTTCTGACTCACAGAGGGCCTATTAATAGTACCTATCTTTTAGAGTTGTTTAAGTATGTAAAGTGCTTAAAATAGTACCTGGCACATAGTCATAATTAAGTAAGTGTTGGGTTTTATTATTATTATTAATACAATTATCATTTATGTAGACCTCCTTTTTAAACATTTACACAAATGTACTAAAGATGATGTTTTTAACTTTGCTTTATTTTTTTATCAAATGAAATAACAAGATCTTTCCATGTAAACACAGATCTATCTCATTCATTTTTAATAACTACATATTATTAGCATATTATTATATGAATATACCTTTTAAAACCTTAACTAGAATCCTCCTGACTGGCATTTGGGTGTTTCCAGTGTTTTTCTATTACAATGTTTGGAAAATTTTTAATGTTTCTCATCTCAGTGGTAAATTTCTAGCAGTGAGATCATAGAGTCAAAAAATAAATACATTTTTAAATCACTTTTTGACTTTTAGCATTTGAAATTTTTTTTTTAAGATTTTATTTATTTATTTGAGACAGAGAGAATGAGAGACAGAGAGCATGAGAGGGAGGAGGGTCAGAGGGAGAAGCAGACTCCCTGCCGAGCAGGGAGCCCGATGCGGGACTCGATCCCGGGACTCCAGGATCATGACCTGAGCCAAAGGCAGTCGCTTAACTAACTGAGCCACCCAGGCACCCCAGCATTTGAAATTTTAATCTATTTGGAATTTATTTTTGATAAGCTGTGAGGTAGGGATCCAGTCTTGTTTTCTTCCAGATTGATGACCAGTTTTCAAATACTATTTATTAAATAAAAGTTGACTTTCCTCACTGAATTGAAAGCCTATTAGTTATATATTAAATTCTGGATCTGTTTTTAATATTTAGTCTGTTTCAGTGATCTATATTGTTATTCTTATATACCATCTTCATCACATGGTAAACACATTGGAAATTTTTGTAGAATTTGCCAATGTATTTTATGGAAATGATGGATCAATGTGTAACTCATTTTCCCACACATACCCTGCTGGTTATTATCAATCGTTTTAAATTATTTTTGTCAGCCTACTAGTTAGAAAATGTTATCTTGGCTTTCTCTAAAATAATATTTTAATTCAAAATAGAGTTGATCAAATTTTTTTTTTTTTTAGATTTTATTTAAATTCTAGTTAGTTAACATATGGTGTATTATTAGTTTCAGGGGTGGAATTTAGTGATTCATCAGTTGCATATAACATCCAGTGATCATTACATCATGTGCCCTCCTTAATGCCCATCACCCATTACCCCATACCCCCCACCTCCCCTCCAGAAGCTCTTTTTGTTTCCTGTAGTTAGTCTCTTATGGTTTGCCTCCCTCTCTGTTTTTATCTTATTTTATTTTTTCCTTCCTTTCCCCATGTTCATCAATTTTGTTTCTTAAATGCCACATATGAGTGAAATCATATGGTATTTGTCTTTCTCTGACTGACTTATCTCACTTAGCATAATACTTTCTACCTCCATCCACATTGTTGCAAATGGCAAGATTTCATTCTTTTTGGTGGCTGAGTAATATTCCATTGTATATATAGATTATATGCACACACACACACACCCCATATCTTCTTTGTCCATTCATCAGTCGATGCACATTTGGGCTCTTTCCATAGTTTGGCTATTGTTGCTAATGTTGCTATAAACATCAGGGTGCATGTGCCCCTTCCAGTCCGTATTTTTATATCCTTTGGATAAATACCTAGTAGTGCAATTGCTGGGTGTAGGGTAGTTCTATTTAAACTTTTTGAGACACCTCCATACTGTTTTCCAGAGTGGCTGCATGAGTTTGCATTCCCACCAACAGTGTAGGAGGGTTCCCCTTTCTTCACATCCTCGCCAAAATCTGTTGTTTTCTGTGTTGTTAATTTTAGCCATTCTTACAGATGTGAGATGGTATCTCATTGTGGGTTGTTTTTTTTTTTTTAAGATTTTATTTATTTATTTGACAGAGAGAGACACAACGAGAGAGAGAACACAAGCAGGGAGAGTAGGAGAGGGAGAAGCAGGCTTCCCACTGTGCAGGGAGCCCGACGTGGGGCCCGATCCCAGGACCCTAGGATCATGACCTGAGCCAAAGGCAGACGCTTAATGACTGAGCCACCCAGGCACCCCTCATTGTGATTTTGATTTGTATTTCCCTGATGATGAGTGATGTTGAGCATCTTTTCATGTGTCTGTTGAACAAATTTTCATGTAATCATTTGCCATTTGTGTCTTGGTTTCTATAAGTTGTTAGTATTTGTCATATTTAGTTTAAAATGTTCTTTCTATTTCAAGTAAATTTCTAGTCAATAATGTGTGTTTTAGAATTTTTTAAATTTTATCTTTTAAATTCATTTTTTGTATTTTTATTATATATTATTTATTTCCTTGATAGGGTCATGATTTAGATTCCTGCTTATAAAGATTGTTTGCACATGGGATGCCTGGGTGGCTCAATTGGTTGAGCATCTGACTCGGTTTTGGCTCAGGTCATGATCTCAGGATCCTGAGATCAAGCCAGATCAGACTCTGCAGTCAGCAGGGAGTCTGCTTGAGATTCTCTCTCTCAAATAAATAAATATTTAAAAGAATTAAGATGTTTGCACTCTAATATACACACATATACACACATGTAGACAATCTCTCGCATATTGCCTTGAGATCTTTTGTGAATTTTTATGTGTACATATTTTTATTTTGATGTAAGACCTCACAAGATTCCACAAGCATTTTGTTAATATTTCAAATATCTGTCCTGTTCTCAACGTTATTTATTGACTATTTTATCTTTTCAATGCTGTGAATTCCAGAATTATCCAATCTTGAAATTCATGTTTATATGATCTACTCTAGCATCAAAATGTATTAATTATGGTAGTTTCATGATATGGTTAGTGCATTGTTTGATTGATAATCCCTCTTATTCTACAAAATTTTAGTGACTACCCTTGCACATTAGATTTTTTGCAGATGGAACTCAATATCATTTTTTTATTTTCCTTAGAAAAAACATACATCAAACTGTAAATAAATCGAATTAGATAGGTTGGGTATTAAGATTATTAAAATAAATGATCCCTATAAAATATAAGCAGAAAAAAAAAATCTTTCCAGTGATTGAATAACATCAGAGAGTTGCTGTGTTTATGATCTATGAATGATTTATAGCCTGCTCTGTGATTTTATATTTTTTTCTTTTGTATAAGTCTTCCCCTTGATTGCAGTGTTTTCCATTTCTAAGGCAGCTTTGGGTATAGGCTTTCAGTCATGTCCATATTTGTAGACTTGTGAATGAACTTATTGATAAACAAAATATCTAGTCAGAGCATGTCTCTTTCTCAAAACCTACAAGGGCTCCCATCTCGCAATGCAGTCCGGAGCCCTACAATGGCCAATAGACCCAATGTGTTCAGTGCTGGCTTTCTCTCTATATCCATCTCCTATTACTTTCTCTCTTACTCCACACCAACCACATGGTCTGCCTGCTATTTTTAAGTACCTGAATCCTCTCCCACTTGGAGGACTTTGCACATGGCTTGCATCCCCAGTTCCTCAGGCCACACAGCTTTAAATGTTCCCTATCAATGAACCTTCCCACCCCTCAGCTCTGCTCTTTGAAAGAGCACAATTTTATCCAACCTTTAAGCATATCACATGATAAACTGTCTGCCTCCCTCTCTAGATCCCCTTTATAATCAGGGACTGCTGTTTCCCCAAGGCCTAGAACATTGCTTGTTATATAATAGGCTTTCAATAAATGTTTTCTGAGTGAGTGAATGAATAAATGAATCTTTTCAAAATTCAGTATCTCTTTCCAAGACATGATATAGTTTAACATGTAAGTTTTCTTTCATGTCCTTTATATATACATAATTTACATTAAAAAATATATAATTCCTATTTTTACAGTGTAAAGAAACATGTTCTTCCAATCTATTTTTTAATTGGATATTGTTTGCACATAGGAAGGCTATCGAATTTTTTTTTAAAGACTTTATTTATTTATTTGTCAGAGAGAGAGAGAGCACACGCGGCAGGCAGAGGGAGAAGCAGGCTCCCTGCTGAGCAAGGAGCCTGATGCAGGACTTGATCCCAGGACCCTGGGATCATGATCTGAGCCAAAGGCAGACACTTAACCAGCTGAGCCACCTAGGTGTCCTGGCTATTGATTTTTTATTTTAATTTTGTAACTAGCTTCTTATTACATGATATCATTCTAATAATTTTTAATTGATTTTCTTGAGTTTTCTAGGTATTCAATGATATAGTATGCAAATAATGATAATTTTTGCATCTGCATTACAATTATACCTGCTTTATAGGTGTTCCTTAATTGCATTGTCTAGTTTTTACAGAGCAAGAATAAATATAGTAGTCATAGCAGAAATCTGTCTCTTAATCTATACTGAAGAATGCCTCTAGTGTTTTATCATTAACATGGTGAGGGCTTTTCATTGCACATATTTATACATGCACATATAGATATAAATGTATACAGACACAGAATGTCACAGAAGTATCCACTGACTTCTATGTCAATGCTTCTTTAAGTTAGCAGTGGATGTTGCATTTTATTAAATTATGTTTTGATATATTTGAAATAACTATGCTTTTACCTTTTAAGCTATTTATGATGAATTATATGCTTTAATAATGGACTATCTTTGCATTCCTGAGAAAAACCTATTAGATTACACTGTAGTTTTCTTTGAAGGTACTGCTGAATTTTATTTGCTAATGTTTTTAAGATCCTTGATTTCAGATTTATAAATGAGATTAATCCATAGAGTATTTTTTTCACCATTTGTTGAATTTTCTATTTCAAATGTTATCAATCATCTTTATATTATATAGTCACTGATTTCTAAAATTGTTTTAATCTTATTTTTTTCTGTATTTTCTATATGATTTCCTTGATATCAAGCCTTTTCCCTTAGTTACTAATTTTCAATGGTGTCAATTTAATTCTTGATATTTCTATAATTTATTCTGTAATTGTTTTATTTTGATCCTGAATTTGTTTCCTTAGCTTTGAAATTGTGTTCTATTGTTTTAATGTGTTGTTCTTGATGTCTTTCCTTTAAAACTTTTTATTCTGTTTAAGTTCTAAAAAAAAAACATTGCAAAGAATTTCCTTCCATTTCCTGGTTTATATCATCTTACATAATGTAAGCATTATCTGTCTTATGCATGCTCTTCCTTCCCTGCATGCTTACTGTAGTGAAGTTTTTACATAGTTACTATCAGTGGGGTGCTGGAATGGATTCATGAGTGTCAAATATTTGTATCTCTTCCCAAGTTCACATTCACTGATGTCACTTTGGTAGGTTGAAATTGGCTATGGTGGGAGTTTTTACTGCTTGGCAATTAGCAAATGCTACAAATTGTTGCGCAACTTCCCTCCACCCCCAGATTGTTATACATTTACCAGCATAATCCTAGTTACCATAATATTGATACCATGTAACCAGTTACCATAATATTTCTTTTCATCGTCTTTATGTTATAAGCAAGTCCATAAAGCGTATTAGATCTTCATTCTGATAATGTTCAGATGAATTCTCCTGGACATTTGTCAGCTTGACTTGCCTTCCTCCTTAGAGCTTCAGTTTGGAGTCAGGATGGTGTGTGTTTTCTTGAAATTTTCTTCTTTTCCCCAAGTGCTTGGAGGGAGTAAGGGAAGGCTGCACTTTTCTACCTTAATAAGCCAATGTGCTTGGAGGGCCTGATTACTGCCTTCAACAGTTTGGTTAAGGGGTGTGTGCTAGAGTTCACTTCACTTGGCCCAGGCCATCTCTCTATCCTGTTGGGGGTACCTTCAGGTGTAGAAATTTCTCCTCCCATGCCTATTCAGAACACACCCCAGAGTGTTGCATAGCCTGCTCCCAGTGTTCCCTTCCCTTGCCTCACCCACAGCTCTTAAGCAGCTGTCTCCTTCCCCTCCCAGCAAATCAAGGGCAAAATGAATAAAACCTGTGGACCACAACTTCTAGTTTAGAAGTAGAAGAAACAATTCCTTAACTGAGCTTCTCTGTTTGCCTTTTCTACTTAGGGCATCTCAGTCCCTCAGGACTCACTCTCTGAGTTTTTGTTTCTTTTCTCTTTTGTCTTCCATTCAGCTAAGTGCCTGTTTACCCTTGGAGATTACAGCCCAAAGTGACTTAATTCTCTGGGGAGAAGTCTTGCCTAGCTCTTTGTTTATTGAGGTGTTAAAGAGGGGCTTCTGATTTCAGAGTCTTCCTTGTTCTTGCTCACTTCCTGCCCAAGACCTACATATTCCTCTTGTCTAAATCTCCCTCAGTTGGGGGATATTCATGAAAGTTTATTCTGAAGTCTACATTTCTTTTCCTCTGACTGATTCTGAGGATCATAGTCAAGAGGCACACCAGTTACCCAAATTGGTTATCTTTCTCTTTAGTCATTCATAACTTTTCAAAGATTATGATCGAAAAGTATAACTTTTTTTTCTGCAGCGTTGTGCATGTTTGATGCTGTGTACTCACTTTGAGTTCATTTTGTGAGATTTTAGCAAATAAATACTGTATGATCTTTTTTGTTTACCGTATTTCCTGAAATCTCCTACTCCTGGCCCCATTTTTTGATAACACTGATCAAAGAAAAATGAACATATGAGATCAATAATGTCACTGGGTGTGTAATACAGATTTGGATGAGTGTTTTTGTGACCCTTCTCCATTTACTCAAATAGGGCTGGTTCAGATGGAAGAAGAAACATGGCTTTAGGTTCAATGCATTCTGACTGGTTTAAGTTCACAAAAGCCTTTCAATTTGGTTTGGGATGGTTTTATGGGGGAAACAATAGAATAGTTCACTGACTCTGTATAATATATTGGGAATTGCATTTCCTTACTTTAGACAATATGAAAAGCTACCAATCTGGTTATGTGTACTCCTAGGAATGGTAGTAGTAATTACTACAATTAGAATTACTACTACCATACCTTGAAGTGTGCATATTTAGATCAAATGATTTTTATATGTGAAGAGTACAATTATGTATTTACAAGATGTAACTGAACATTTGAAACAGTTCTGCCCATTCCAATCTCTTGAGCAAGTTTTCTAATTCTTTGAGGAAGTGGAACCCTAAAGATGCTAGTTCCTATACCTATCAAGGCAGGCCAGACCTACAAATGTTGCCCTAAACAATCTTTGGTACCTTGTGAAATTAGGCAGATCAAACAAATTCTGCAACAACAGAAACTTTGTACCTTCCCCAAACTATCTTCATCATACTGGAAAAGAATAAAATGCTAAGCAAAGGAATTTGGAATTAGTCCACCAATGCTGAGAAGTTTGATCAACATGTGTTGGAGCCTACTTTTGATCAAGCATTTTATACATCTTGTCTCATTTCAGCATCATCACAACTTCAAGATGCAGATACTGTGGCGTTTGTCAAGGGTGAAAATGGAGTCTCAGAGAAGTGGCTAGGATTTATTACAGATCACAGGGCTCCTAGGGGTGGAGGCAGACTTTTAATCCATGTCTCTCTGAACGCTTTTGGTTATTCTGTAATATATCCCCAAGGACTCAAGCATCCTCTGTCTTGGGAAACTGCAGTTACTTTCAAGAATAAATTACTTAGTACTTGTCTGTGTGGCCACAGTGAGTCAGACGTAAGGCCACTGTAGCTGGTTGGACTTGTTCATTAAGTGCTGCTTGGAGGGATAAAAAGCAGTCAACAATAGTTCATTTTAACAGCAAGGCACAAGCACAATTGACTTTATCAACATTTGAATTACAAATTCAATGAATCTCTGCAAAGGCAGACAAACTGGCCAAGACAGAAACTTTGTACCTTTTGTCAATGTCTGAAGCATGAGTACTTGCTCTCCCATGCACATAATGTCATTGAAGTCCACGCTAGAATCACATATGACTATTTGGATCAAGTACCAATCTTAAGAAGTAGGTGTAAAAAGGAAAAAAACAAAATAAAACAAACCCTTCAGTCTATTGTTTTACCTATTATATCTCTCCATCTGATACAGCCAATTTTGTTCATGAGATTTACTGCTCTAAATAAAATGAATTATTCATATGTTGACCAAATTAAAGTAATTTGGATCTATTGGTACAAAGAAGAAAGTAAGTTGTGTCCATAATGAAGACATGTACACACACCATATACTTGGAAGAAAGGGCATGAGCTAAAAAGAAGGCTCACACCTATATGTAAAAATAGACTCTTTTGTTGTTTTAGGAGAAATGATTTTTATCTTACCTCCTCTTTCTCAAAGGACAATGCTCAGTGTGTGACAAAAAGAAGTAGAGAAATAGCAGTACTCTCTCTGAGAGTGGTTTTCCACTAAAAGTTGTCTTTCAATTACTTGATTAGAGAAACATGGAGGAAAAGCCAGATGTTGAGTCTTGAATACATAATGGAGAATCCCATTGCTCCCTCCAGTCAGAGAGCAAGATTGCCAGATTTAAAGCCTGTGGGAGAGAGCCAGGGGGGTCAAGGCACAGGGAGGTCTGGCCCGGAGAGCCTGGATGATGATGACAGGATGGAGGAAATATCTGCACAGAACAGATACACCCTAAACAGTCATCATACATTTAGCATCTCTATTTGGGATGACCTCTTCTTATTAAAACACTCAGGCTCTCTGGGGAAACTCATAGACTCAGGAGAGGTATTGCTTTGTTCTAGACCAAAGTCTGAACTGTTACTTGAGGGTCATTGGGAATACATTACAAGGGCATCATCTGTTCCACTGTTTTCATAATTTCCCCCGTATTCAGTGTTGACCAGGATAAAATCTAGACAGAAGGGTAATGACTACATAGAGCAGGGAACAGCTAGCTATTACCTTGCTCATTTGATGGATACAAACAACAGTGTCTGATATTTCTGGCCACAAAACATGTCTTCTGATGAAAATTTTCTAAATTTGTTTGCCCTGCAATGTCAGTTTATTAAAAATCCACTTCTCCAAATTCTTATGTAGATCCATAAGGACTTTGAGTGTTAAGATTAGATGTAAAAAAAAAAAAAAGTCACTAAAGTGCAGACATTTTCTCCCCTTTCCTTTAGGTGAGAGGGGAAAAAAATATTTTCCTTTAAGTATATTAAAGTTACAGCCAGTTGCCTTGAGCCAGTTGCAATTGCATGGGCCAGGCACTGACCAGAATGAGCATTTTTCATGCCCAAAATACTGATTATGCTTGATTACAAAGACACTATTACAACCTTGGATTCCAATAAATGTGCACATGGTCAGATTTTGAGAGCATTAATTTCTGATGATCCACTGGCCTCAATGAAGTGGGCATTAGTCTGGGGAAAGTCAGACTCTTTTCCATGAAAACATAATCACTCTCTTTGGTCATAGATAGAGCAAATTACCAGATATCAGTTTCCAAGTTTCAGCTTATTTGTAGACAGGCCTGAATTTATTTCATTGGAATATTCTGTTGAGGCCAAAGACCAGAGGGAAAATTATTTCAGTCTCCTGAAAACAAACAAACAAATACAGTCCCTGTGGTGACAAGAAAATACACAAGAAGCATTTTCTCTCAAGCCTAGGCTAACATATGTAGAAAAGGGTTGGCGATTTTTAAAATAACCTCATTCAGATTCATAATGGTTTGAGACCTTGAATGATCCTTAGTATGTACAAAGGAAAAAAGGGGGGGCGATAAAAACTTCAGGAGTGAATTGAAGTACCTTTAGTTGAAGTTACTACTATTACAATTTGAGATGTCAAATGCAAAGCAAATGTACCATTATGGAATAAATATTCAGCTGTCATATCATTGTCCCAAAAATTAAGAGAGATTGGCTTATCTGTAAATGAAGAAACCATGAAGACTGAAGAGCTTTTCTTGTTTTGTTTTTCTTTTAAAAAATTACTGAGCTACATTCACTATAACTTTGGCTTATGGGAAGGAGAACCACCTTGGTTCTGCCTCGAAATGCTTTTTGGACGCCTTCCTCACTCTCTTTTTATTCCTATACATTTGGCATTTTATCATGCTTAAGGGTTTGGATGAGGCAGGAACCCGGAAGAGACGTTAAGCTGTATCACTCAATGAAGCATTCCCTGTTCAGCTTGATGCATGGCCCTCTGAATCTTGGTGGAGCCATTCTTAGACTAGCAAGGTCTGTCTGCCCTGGGATAGCAGTAGCCACAGAAGAGCCAAGACGGAGACCTTTGAGTACTGGGCCACATGGGCAAACTCCCTTGATTAGGAAAAAATAGCTCAACCTTTAAAATTGGCCTGAGGAATAGCAGATCCCCAGTGCATTCTTCGAAGTGCTTTCCACCTTTAATTTAGATATTTCAAGGGAAATTTAATCCATATGTTTTGGATTCATTTGGACTTAACTCATAAATATGCTTCATCAAGGACTGCCAAGCTCTGCATCCACTAGAATCAAGTAGTTTCATGGGACAATAGTGCAGACGGAGGAAATTTGATATCCAAGAGTCCATCACCCAAACAAGGAAAAGAAACCTTCAGGTTCAAACCACTGTCTATAAATTATCTTAGAGCAGTAATTTACCCTGCACCACTGTCATGGTAAAATAAGCCACTTATGACTGTGTGGGGTGCATACAAATGCACACACAATAGATATACATCCTTTCCCAGAGAAATATCACAACACATGGTCTCTCCTGTCAGCAGTTCCAGAAAAGTTAACAACTCTAAGAAGGAAATAGAGGTTTCTACCTATTCTAGCAGCTTTTCAAAACCATATAGACTCTTCTCTGTCTGTCTCTCACTTTCTGTCTCTGGTTCTCTGTCTCTTTGTCACATACACAAGACCACTACTGGGACTCTGTCAGGTTATGGCTGTAACCTGTATCTCCAGCTGGCTACACAGTTTTGACCAACTTGACATTCTTCAGTTTGTACTGTAGAACATCACTTGCCCAATATAAAATGATGTTACATTACTGCATGGGTTTTTTCCCAAACTAAATCTCTCTTCCTCCGAGATTTATTTTATGCCTTCCTAGGGGCCTGTGGCCTACAGGTTAAGGATCCCCATGTGTTCACTGCTTGGAATAATGCAAAGGACAGTGGTTCAATGAGAATAGTGTTATAGTCCCTCCTCGTCATTTCTTAATTTATCTTTACTTAAATGTTATAAATTCAAAATGAACAGCTTCTCCATACTTTTAAACAAATGCTGTCTTTCAGGGCAGTGCGAGCTTTTAATATTCTCTGTCATAACATCTGTGTTGAGGAGTTTTAGATGAAAGAACAAGGAATTCATGGCCCATTTCCAAATCAGATCAAATTTCTTGTGCCAATGGCACCTAATACCTCAAAGGATCTGAGGGCATCTAATAACCAAATACATTGAAGGTATTAGAGAAGCCTCTGGCATGGCTGCTATCTGCACATTCTCCTGTTACAGAAAGTGGGCGGGGGGGGTCATGCAGGGTGATGTGTCCGATGGGATTCTGGAATTCATGCACACTGAATTCTCAACTTTCGTGCGCCCAGCCATGCAGGGTTAAGATGTCTTGAGCTAATGTTATCAATAGGCCATATTCCCTTAGCATTTCCCACCTACGAGAGCACAGTAACAACTATGATGTCTCTTGGTTTGAAAGTGTGATGAAAAAGATGAATAATGACCAGATTGGACAACTATAAAACATTATGTAACTACATTTAAACTACACAGCATCATAGACCAAATGTCCAGAGATTTTTTGCTTATGCAAAACAACGTTACGTTTTTATCCCTTCACAGGGGAGGACTATACATCTTCTATTTCAAGATAGAGTAAGACAAGCAGGTTCAAAAAGGCATAGAATGAACTCAGATTGTTCCTCTTCTCTACAGGTGGAGCATGGTATCAAGGGATGCTCCTTTTCCTCCATTGTGCACTTTTACATTAGGAAATGCCACTAGTGAATTTTTGTGGGGCCAACATGGTAACTGCACTTTGCCTACAACCCTAAATTCATCTTGGTGGAAGTGGCGAGTGGTTGAGGAATAACAAGCCTTCAGGAAAAGAAAAGCAGAGATAATAGATGAAAGGGAGAAGAGAAACCAAGTAAGTAAAGAGTATTTACTGGTTTCCAAGCAGCTGACAACCACCAAATCCCTCTTCTGGTTTCAGTGCAAGACAAATAGATTCACAAGGAAGGAACTATACTTCTTAGCACTGGACTGAGGCAGTCTTAGCCTAAGCAGCCAAACCCTGCTTAGAACCTTGGCAAACCTACTTGGGTTGTTCCACCAGCCCTCTCTACCTCCCTCCCCACCCATAACCTCCAGGCATCAAACTGCTTCTGGGCAGCTGACCTCAGCCCCTATCCTCAGCCACACAAAGTAGCATTCTCCCCACTGCTCTGTCACTTCACTAGTGTGGATGTCACCATCTCTGGTGGTTACACTCCTATTTCTTTCAAAGGGCGGTGTTAACTTTAAAATGCTCCTCTGTCTGCCAGACTGATTTATTAATTGATGGAGGAAGTGAGTGATTGGTTTACCAAGAAAGCCTGTGTGGCTTCTAAATCTTAATTTCTAATTTTTGCAACATTTCTATAAGGTGGATAACATATTTATCTCTAACTGACTTTTTTTTATGTCTTAAATGTGACTGGAAGTGGTTTCCATTCAGCCTTGAGTAAGCTTCCCTTTTTAATCCTCAGAAATGCCCTAAATGATTAAGTGGGGTGGGAGCCCCTTGAAGTGGCTGTCCCCAGAGAGAAGCTCTTATTACTTGCTATAAAGTACAGTCTAGGCTGTGAGGCACTCCCTTTAGTGTCTGCTCTCTTTCCCTTTTGAGACTTACCAAAAAAGTGGGACTTTCGTAGAGAATGGTGGAGGCAGGCAAAGTAGTGGCAGAAGGAAAAAGGTCTGGGGAGTACTTAGCTCAGAAAAGAATGGGAAGGCTGCAACCTACTACCTCAACAAGGACATCAATACCATGAATCAGGGACCACGATGGGAAGGATTTCATGGGAACCAGTGTAACCTCCTTCTGGTTTTATGCCCCTCGTGCCTACACTGGGTTCAGCAATTGGATCCTTGTCCTGAAGGAGACACCAGCACTTGTGTATGGAGAAGCCAAGGAGACCTTGCCCCCCTCCAGAGCCTGTGTGGTGAGCAACAGCACCCAAGGACCTACTCACAATGGGCACCTTCTTATGGGGAATGCCAAGCAAGCCCTGAGCCCGAGGAACACCGCAGGCTAAAATCAGACTGAGCTCTGGGGTGTTAGGACGCGTAGTTTCATAACACGACTAGTGGAGAGTTGCCACCACACTAAAAGGAGGTGACAGCCCAGTGGTTGGGGAGAATAGAGAAACAGCATGGTCAGAAGATAGCCAGCCAGTTACTTCTTATCTTCAACCCTGGGAGGTTTCAAACCATGAAGGGTAGATAGCAAATAATGAATGTGTATATCCATCTGGAATCCATCCTTGTTCTTTTGGTAATAGCACTTTAATATTCTCTGTGGAAACCCTCTCCTACTCTTGGTCTACCCCACCCCCAGCCTCAGTGTAGACAAGTTTCCTGAGCCTCAGTCAATCAGCTTTGCTTGGCCACCATGATTTGTACAGCCTTGAGCATGTGAGCACTTTGGGATCAAAGAGAAAACTGCTTAGGACTCTGTTGGAGCTGTTGGCAAAGAAATTCTCCATTCCCCCTGTACTTACACGTGGCTTGATGGAAGTCTGAAGTTTCAGAGATGAGGAAAGGCAAAGCTGCTTTCATGGCACCCCTTGGGTTCCTGCCTCAACACCGCTCCCGGACTTTTCAGTTAAGTGATCAGATATATTTCCTTTTCTGTCCCATCGCTTGCATCTAGAGATCTTGACTAATACAGAATAACATCAAGTTTTTCAAATGGTGGGGAGGGACTTACCCCAAAAAGTGTAAAACTTAAAAAATGAGCAAGCAGGTTAATTTAACTAGAATAAGAGTCCATATAGGAGAGTAATGAGAAAACCATATGATCATCTCAATAGATGTTGAAATGCACTGGACAGACTCCAACACCATATGTGATGTTTTTAAATAAAAGATTTAAGTAGGAATGGATGGCTACTTCCTTATCATAATCAGGAACATCTATTTTAAACATCATACTTAGTGATGAAATAGTAAAGGCATTCTAATTAAAATTAGCCACAAAACTGGGTAGGCAGGCAGAGAGGTAGGTAGACCAATAATTTATAGATTTGATACTTGCATGAATTCCAGAAACAATTATATTTCTTCATTTGTGCTTGGAACTTGACTAAATGGTTCTAAAGTTCAAAAGCAGATGAGAACTGCTAAAAGATATTAAGATAGATTTTAGTACAACAACAATGCAAGTGGTATATTACTGGTGTAAAAATTGATGAATCAGTGGAATTGTTCAATAAATGTAGTTTATAAAATTGATGATTTGGCAGGAAATGAAGGGAATTTTTATTTATTAAAAATTTAACATTTAAATATGTAGCTGATCTTGGCTACAAAGTTTTTAAAATTAAAAGCAATAGAAAAAAGAAAAAAAAAGAAGAAGTAGGGGGATATTACACAGGAAGTGATCAGTAGGTTACCTGGACTATACATAATACATCTCAGGAAAACATAAAGATAAACATCAAACTGGGGAAGAAAGTTACAACAAATATCTGAAGCTTAATATTCTTCATGTGTTAACCTTTTATCCAATTCAATAATGAAAATACTTATTTACTAACAGAATCCTAACTAAAGGAGATAATTTGATCATTCTCAGGGGAAGAAAGAAGTTGCAAATGGTCCCCACAGGACACAGGCACTCCTGCAATCTGCTAATGGGAAAGCAAACTGTTTAAACCTTTCCAGAAAGCAATTAGATCATAAGTGTCAAGAACCTTAAAGAGTTCAGACTTTCTGACCCAGTGATTCTGTTCTAGGATGCATCCCAAGGATACATTCAGAGGTATAAACACACCAGTAAGAACAGGATTGTTTCAGAGCAGCTTTATGTAAAACAACAAAAATTTACCCAACTGGGTAAGTAAATTTGAATACAACCATTTTAATTTTTAAAAAAACCACAAAGGTATTTTCCAACCACTTGAAAATTTTAAGTTTTTGACCATTATAAAGAATGTTATTTGTTCAATGTAGGTGATAGAGTAATGGATTATTTGATAAAAGTTTTTCTAGTTTGTCTGATTTTTTTATTGAAGGAAGGTCAGTAAGGAAAATGAAAGGCAAAGTTGTAGTTAGTCATTTTATATTGTCTCCTACTAACATAACAACCTAAAAGTGTCAGGATTTTTTATTTCTTTAATCAAATGATATATTGAATATACATAAATGTGAATTTTTATTGCATAGATTTTTACTTTTAAAAAATGGAGTTTATTAAACATACAGATAGTTGTACTTCTACATATTTTAAGTTCACCTCAAAGTGAAAAAGTTTTTTTCAGAGACATAGTTTGAAATAGGACCACCAAATTTAGTTGGACATGAATTGTTTATGTGGATTACTCTTGTCACCTTAACTCTAATAGGGGTTGAGGGGAATCACTTGTCTTCCACTGGTCTCTTAGGCTTAGACAACATCTATGGGGGAACAAATTAAAGATTTGTAACTTTGAAATCAGGTGCTATTCTTATGTGTTTAAGTCTCTCTCTTATGCTTTTTAACTCTCTTAACACCTAGCACCCTACTGGACATTCATTCCATCAGTATGTATATGGGTATAGCTAAGCAAATACTTTAGCCTTACTAAGCCTGTTTCATCATCTGTAAGATGAGGATTATGTCACACCATCAAGATAAAGCCCCTAAAAGAGTGCCCATGCACAGTAACCACTATGGACAATAGCTTGTTGACTCTCATTGACATCCCTGGTTAACAGCAGACCACATTGCAGGTCACACAGGTAGAGGGGCATGGTGCCAACTCTGTGGCTGGGCCCACTTCCCAGATGGTCTCCTCCCTCTGCCTGGGCTGTGTTTTACTTCAGAAAGGCATTACCTGGACATGCCCAGGGCAGAGGCATCCATCCAAGTGGTTCTAATGGTGTGCCACATGGTTAGAAATGTATTTCTTCATAGGCCTTGTGAGTCATTTACTGATAGCAATAGTAGGTAAGGGATTCCCACGCTTAATGCAGAGGTATTGTCTATCACTCAAACACAAGGCCTGTGTATATGAAGATAATTCACACCCTGGTTGCCATTGTCAGCTATGCTTCATGATGGCCTGAAGTTTGGAATAGTCTAACGTTTAGAAGGTGCTGTATTTAACTGATAGTATACTACCTATCCAAGCCTAGACATACTGCCTATGGCCTGGAGTTGGGCTTTGATGGGGAGGTGGCTAGTAGACAAAGGGAGGGCTTTGTCTTCTGGTTGATTCGATTTTTTAAAGAAAGTTTTTGCTAACAATGCTACCTCATATTCCAGGAACAAAGTACTTATATAAAGCTAATCTTTAGGCAGGTACCATTGTCCATGTTGTGTTTATTTTCCTAGAAGTCCCTTTTTAAGACCTCAAACTGAGGCACTGTTTTCAGTTAGAGATAAAACCATTTCCTCTTTTAAATACAAATACCCAAGGGGTGGTCAAATGATATACTATACCCTATCCATTGTTTCTACCCTCCTGAGGATTTCTTAGTGCATGCTTACTGGGGTGAGCAGTGCTGGTCTCTGGACAAACAGAAATGGTGAGGATGCAGCCCACTACTGAGGAGGGAGGCAGGAAGGTGACCTAAGACCTTGCTCTCATCCCTGATGGCTGCCCCAGCCTGCTTTGGGCAGCCAGGACCCTCAGTGTATGTAGATCTTATGCTTGCATCCCCTCTTTGGGGCCTCCACCACTTTCTTCTCTGTCCCTTTGGGACTCATAGAAGGCCCTAGGGACATTTATATGTATTCAAAAATTCCTTAAATGTTGTTCTTCCTGGTTAAAGATGGATTTTCTTGTTTCCCTTCTAATGTAACATGCTTGCATGTTTTGGTACCTGCCTCGGCTAGAGTTAAGGAAGCAAAAATAAAAGTTTCCCTGATGCTTTAATTATGTCTGTTTCAGAGGCAAAGTGGGGAAGTGTTCTGAGAGTTCCAAATTTTGCCAAGCCCCAAAGATACGTGAAATATTATGGTAACCTCACACTTTCTATTTTCTATAAAATTTGTTTAGTCTTTTCCAAATTTACCTGCATAAGCAATCACCTCATGGTCTGCCTTTCTCCTGCCATACCTGAAGCTGGGATAGGGGAGTGATATCCCAGTGAGGAGGCTGCCTGTCAACCAAGGACAGATAGTGCTAAGCTGTCTCAGAAAAGGTCATTGCAATAGGTGCTTTTTGTAGATACCTGGTTCCAACTTTCTCATGTCCCATCAGTACCTTGATACCAACACAATTGGGGGCTTTTAAATACACCCAGTGGACAGGTAACTTATTCCCCTTTTCAAACTAGGAAACTCTTGGCTACCCACAGTAAACTAAATACTCCTGTCCTTGGAAATCTCAGAATAGGTCTGTGTGATATCAAACACCTATGCTGGGAAAAACAGGAGCAAACAAAGCCATAAGGGACTGCCTTTGAAATGGAGCCTGGGAAACCTTCAACCACATCAAGTGTTTGTTTGCTTTCCTTGTTTCCCTAGAACTCTGCTCACCTGGAGGCAACAGCCTGCACTTTGTCATTTGTTGGGATGGGGAGGGGCAAGGGAAAGGAGGCACTATGGCTGGCTTGTCAAAGCATCCCCAATGGGAAACTGTTTAAAGAGTTCCTATCTTAAGTAACCCTCAACCCGCCGTTCCTTTCACTTGGGGATATGCCAAGGGCTGTGGCTGACTCAGCTTGGGCGCAATTCTGCTGTCATTACTTAAACCCAAAGTTCCTGGTTCCCTGGCTTTGGTGGAGAGCTTGCCTGCATAGAGAGGGTAGGGACGGTACCTGGGCTGGGACTAGCTTTGCATTAAGTGTGTTTGAGGCTTTTATTTTCCTCTATGAGTTCTAATTTCTGGTATCAAAGGGATTAAGGAAGTAAGGATTTCTGTTTTCCAGGAGCAGCACAGCTGAGGACATATGAAGCCTGTGTCGTTCAAGCAGGAGGGTCGGGGAGGGGACACTGCCTTTCCTTCATTGATAATGGAAGAAGAGTCAGGTCTTTGGAATCTTTCAGATGAGAGCAGTTGTACTCCATTTACTTTAGTTGGGAGCTGCTTCTTATAAGGATGCAAAAGGACGGGGCACTTCTTTACCAGAACTGAAATATTACAATAAGACGAAACACAGACCTTGCTGCCTGATGTGTTTGGTGTTCCCTGAGCAGCAAGCCCATGGTTTTCTCTACTCCATGGCTCTGCCATCGTGGTGCTATATTGTCTCCCTGTCTCTGCAGTCAAGTCATCATGTAGCTTGGGTTTAAACTCCCCAAGGAATGATGTAGTTAGTCATTGTCTAGTACTGAGTGCCCTGTAGACCAGAGCTTTTCCCCAGTCTGCCAGTTGGCTGACTTCTGTCTGGATGGTTGCCTTTGGCCCTGATGCCAATCCCTGGCCCACAGGTGTGACCAGCTAGGGGGATCACATGAATGATGTATTTTGATTTGTGCATGAAGGACTGCCATGGCTGATGGCCTCAGATGAGGTCATGGATGTGGCAGGTACTTGGCATCATGTTTTGCCCACTTCTGGACATGGGCGTGTGGTTGCTAAATACTCTAAATGATTAGAGGCACCAAAAGTTTGGCTTTGGTTCTCCTCCAAGGGTAACTCAAAAGTAAGATGGGGAGCAGTTTTCTAATTCCCAGAAGGGACTCTGAGCAGCTTTGCCATATAGAAAACTCACCACAGAGCTAAGCTTCAGCACTCCCAAGAATATCAACACCTCAAGGGTGAGTGTGGCTCTGGTGAAGGATCAGAGGGAATGTAAGAGGTGACACTGGAGGGCCCAAAGCAGGAGAGGGAGGATCCTGGGTGAGAATTGAAGAGAATTGACTATAAGAGTACATGGAAAGCCTCTGATGACTCTAAGACTTGGTTGTGGGGCCTTTTGGAAAAGGCTGGAGCCCTGAACTGGCAGGTGCAAGAGGAACCACTAAAACATGTGCTATGATAAGGAAAATGACAAGAAAAAATCCTAAAGAAAGAAGTAGGGAATGAAAGGGATTAGAATCTCAGCTCTGTAATGTGTAGAAATCAGCAGGCAATTCTGAGATTTCATTCACTCAGGAGTTTAGAAAGATATCCAAAAT
Organism: Mirounga leonina; assembly: GCF_011800145.1. Classification (NCBI taxonomy): domain Eukaryota; kingdom Metazoa; phylum Chordata; class Mammalia; order Carnivora; family Phocidae; genus Mirounga; species Mirounga leonina. The sequence continues at coordinate 12,124,814 of NW_023270498.1, forward strand.
AATACCCAACCCAAGAGCAATTACTATCATTCTTAGGGTAGTTAAGAGATCAAAGTGGATATATATATACACAGATATATATCATGCCAGGTGGGGAGCCAGCAAGAGTGGAGTTACAAGGAAAGTGCCATCAAGTGATGATTTGAGGTAAAAATGTTGAGAGCTTTAGAGCTAGAATTGGCAAAGAACTCAGGCTGTAAGCTTGTGTCTTGTGAAGCAAACCAAGTTGCCAGCCCAACTGAAGCAATACCCATTACTTAAGTTGCTGGCTAGCAATTGTGCACTCTAGACATTAACATCTTGATCATGATGGTCAGTCCAACCCACCAGGTCTCATGTCTAACTGTAAAAATACCTGCAAGTGTTCCTTTACTTGAGACCTTATGAAGATAAACAAATTGTTGAAATGGAAGTAGACTATTTTAATATACAAGTCAATGCAAATTAATATATAATATAATCATCACTGATCAAAAAGAAGTGGCTCTGCTGTAAACTTGCAGGTCTTTCTCATTTAGGAGCTGTTGGGAACTCATAGACTGGGAATGATCTAGTGTTGTGCTGTGTTCCACCAAGTTCTGCTGATTTCTCTCCACCTGGGTGGTGCTTTTCTTAACTAGTAGATCTTCCCTCATGACTTCATTTTATTGAATCAGAGCTTTTCCTCATCGTCCTTGCTGATAAAGTTGCTCAAAGTTAATTTAAGGACAGTATTTATCAGGAATTGCTAATAATTTTTGCTTTCTACCAGTGCCATCTGGAAATATTGACTGCCTTACTCTGCTTGACCTGAGGATTGGCATTCTCTCCTATTTCTCCTCTAGCTTTTCCTCTTTCTGTGTGGTTCTAAATTGTCCCTGAGATTCCCTGCCCTTGGTGGCCATGGAAGAAGTTGAAATCTGGATTTAACTTGGATTAGAATTAGGTCAGAGCATCCCCTGATATTAAACAGAAATATGAACTGGATGCCCTTTTCTGTGTAATGGTGACAGAAATCCCCTCCGTAACTGCAACTCAGGAGTTGTTTCTGTTTAGCCATTTTATGCCTCCTACAGTGAAGGCTTTGGTTACTTGAACCATGAAGAGACTTCAAGCTCTTCTACCTGCCCTCCCCCTCTGACATGCCAAATATTATGTGGAGTTGTTGAAAAGCACCACGCCTCCCATTGTAAGAACTCCTGCTACCCACACTATCGGTCCAACCATCATCATCACACCACTCCTGCCTTACCCTTGTAAGGTTTTCAAGATGCCCTCACAATCTCTGCCTTGTTTGGGCTGCACAAGTCCTATGACATATTCATAGTACCTGTTATTTCTCTGACTTTTTTTTCAAATGAGGATCCTGAAGCTTGGCCAGGTTACATATCCCAGGGTCAACTCTTGGCCCAAGAGTACATGGCTAGTAAGTGGTAGAGCCAGGGAAAACCAGATGCTGAGGGCATTCATAATGTTCAGGGTCCCTCCTCAGTTCAACCTCTCCCCGGTCATTTGTCCAACTCCATAGGGAGTGGCTCTCTGAGAGCTGGGAATGAGGAAGTCTGGAAAGGATCTGACAAACCAATTTGCATATGGTAATGTTAAACACTGATAAGTTTCAAAATGTCACCCCTCTCAAGGACACTGCATTTCAATGAGCCTCATTTAGTTATGTGATATGAAGGAATGCTTTCCTAAATAGAAAATTGCAGGCATTAAGAAGTCGGTCAAGGAGGGATTGTTGGGAAATGGGAATGTTCTGACACCTCTTAAATCACTTCATGTCCAGGATCCCATTTGATGAACTCCCTATTCCTGGTGGGGCCACCTCATATCCGAGGTGTTGATTTACACACCTGCCAGGAGCTTGAAAGCAGACCCAGGGGCTTCATTTCCATTCATTCATAGCAGGGTGTGTGTTGTGTTTTGACCTCACATTTGTTCACCTCTTCTCTTGTGCTTTCCCAGTCCAGTGTTGCCCCTTCCAGTGGGACCAGGTCTCTGACCACAAACAGCAGCATCCTAGCAATCCAAACCTTGGACCAGTGGCAAGCAGCAAGGGTTAACTGGTTTTGCACGAAGCAAGCCTGGCTCAGCCCTGTGAATCTCTTTTTCACATTTGCTGCTTATTCATGACCCAAGCCCATCTGCTGCACAAGTAACCCATCAGCCGCTCCTGCTTCAGATGTCAGCCACCCCAGCTGTTTCTCTCTCTCTGTAAACACGAAAGGAAGATGCAATTACCACAGTATTAATATTCAGGCTTGATTATTTCTATGCAGTGAAATAAAGACTGATGAAGTCCCCTCTGGGCCTACCATCACCTCAGCCCCACACAATGCACACATAAAAAGCCCAGTCCAGATTATAATCTTCCAGGAAGACACAGGTGAACCTTGGAGGTTCTGCTATGACATGAGCCACCTCAGAAATGCCAAGGTGAACGAGGTGTGTGCAGGAAAATGGACAACTCGCTTGGGTCCTGCAGGGCTTTGAGAGTGGAGTTTACATTGAAATTAAGGAATGAGGGTTACAGAGGCCCCATGTAACTCAAACTGACTCTTAGATCTGTTTTCATAGAGACTCCAAAAGTCATAATAACTTCTCCTATCAGCATTCTTTGATTTAAAGTAAATGTCAGACAAAAGCTATCCTTGAAAACAGAATTTCCCTCTTTGGTTTTTCTCTCCCATCCTGAGGCAGCAGGAACTGGAATGATCTGACTCATCAAGAAATCTTCCTTCAGTTATTTCATACACTTGTATTAAGCATCAGTATGTCTTCCTGCAGTCATAATCATGCCCCAAAGCACCTTGCATAGGGGCTACAAGGTACAAGACTCAATACAGAACATTTCCTGCTCTCCCCAGTCTTCATGCTGGCTGATACTGGGGTAAGCACTTAAAAAAAGAGGATGAGGCAGAACCAGTCTTCCTGGCTTGAGCTCTTGGGTCTACCTCTTACCAGGCATGAGATCTTGAGCAAAGTCCATTACCTGTCTGTGCCTTTGCTTCCTCATTTATAAAACAAAGACAGGATTGTTGCGAAGATTACAAGAGTTAATAGGTGTAAAGTGTTTAGAAGAGGCCCTGGCACACACTCAGTGAACTGTAACTGTTATTATTGTGTCTTATTTGTCTTAAAGGGCTTTCAGGTGATAATGTCAGGGGTGGAGTACTGGGGAAGGCCTCATGGAAGAAGGACACGCAAGTCACACCGCAGACAAAAGAACTCGACAGTTGGAGAGAAACTGGAGACCAAAAGAACAGCAAGTACAAAGTGATGAAGGAATAAATAAAAGTTCTTGGCATGTTTAAAGTTAATTAAGTCATGCAGGGGACAAGAGAGCAGGGTACATAGTTGCAGAAAAGGGCAATAGACTGAACAGGGGAGTTAAGTTTGGAATAGACTAGAAAAGACCCCAAGTGCTAAACCAAGGAGTTAGGATATGCTCTCAAAAGGAATAGGAAGCCTATCCTAAACCCATATTTAAAAAAAGAAAAGTCTAAGAGCAGACAGTTTGGAGGACTGAAGTGGCTAAAGCATGGGGAGACTGCTGAGAGGCGAGGGGCTCACCCATGGCGGGAGAGTGCCAACAAGTGGCCAGAGGGAGTGACCTGAGGGCTGTGTGGATAAGTGAGAAGTTCAAAGTGAAGACCACACTGGGGCTCAGGTTCTAGATGTTCGGGAGGAGGGAGACCCCCTTTCCTGGCACAGAGAACACAGAAGCATGTGGAGGAGAATCCCCGAGGGATAGGGGTTGCCTTGATTCTTGGTCCCTCTGTGACATTCCTGAGGTGCTAAAAGGCAGGGAGCAGGAGCTGTGCCCTCCACATAGCATTTCCTTCATCTGTACTTGAACAAGTTACTTTCCCCCTCCAGCAATAGGTACAAACCCTGAAATCCCACCCACCTTGAGCCCAAGCCAGCCAAGCACTGCCTCATGGAGGGAGGGGATCCTAATGGGCTCTTCGTGGGCATGGAGTTTTGTTCAGCTTATTTGAACTTGCTGTAAGAGTTCTGCATTTTATAATGGAGAGTCTTATTTTATGAAGCAGCTTTTTTTGGGGGGGATGTGCATGGGTGTGGAATGTGTGCATGCATGTGTGTGTGTGTGTGCACATCAGTGTGCCTGTACGTGATGTACATGTCCATGTATCTGAAAATGTCTATGTGTGCACATGTGTGTGTGTCTGGAAGAGGAGGTGAATCCGATAAGAAGAGTCAGATTTGCATGATAAAATTTCAGGTGCTTCTAAACCCTGTCCTCAAAACCCTCTTACTTATCCTGCTACTCTGAAGTTCCTTTAATGGAGGCCTGATCCTTTCCTGCTGTTCAGCTTAACTATACACATCACAGTGGGTAAAGTTAATGAGTAAATGCCCTCTCCTCCAACTTGATAGCTCTGTGCCCTTGGACCTAACCCAGCTTTCTCATTTCTAAATGGTGATAATTGCAAGGATGGTGAGGAATATCATAAGCATTAAATAAAAGAAGACAGCAAAGCCCTATATCTGCTAAGTGCAAAGTAAACTTGAGTTATTGCTGTGGAAGGGCACGGACACACTGACACTCTTCACGGTCAGCGTGGGGTTAGACGTGGCCATGTGACATGCTCCTTCAGCCTTGGAGTCCCAGTTCTGCCACAGTGTGGCCCACACCCCTCTGTGTCTGAGCTTCCTTCTGTGCAAGACAGGCTGACCGTGCACCTCCTACATCGAGTTACTGTGCAGCTGAATTGGTGTATATAAATTGGTGAGCATGGTGCCTGTGTGCAGTAGGCAGTATTTAAATGTAGCGGCTAATGCTTCTAAAGGAGACTAAAGGTAGAGACAAAAGGACTGGTGGGAGGGAGGGCACCACTGAGAAGGTAAGGGCCCAAGGATTGGAGGCTGAGGGTCTTGAAGACCAACTTTTCTGATGATCAGGCCCTGAGCACTCAGCAGAACCACAGCTGTCCCTGGAACCAGCATGCCGGGATGCTAGGCTCAGTAGACTGCCCATCCATTGTCATTTCCAAACTGGAACTAAAAACAGCTCCAATATACAGTGCCAGAACATTCTAGGTTGTCCCAACATGATGACTTGGTGGGGATGACAATTGTTTTGATGTATGAACCCTAATATCTTTATCATATTTCTGCACAGTCACCATTTTCTGAAGAGGGAGAACAAGCTGGGAAATGAGGAGAAACATACGGAGCTAGCCCCGGGCCTAAGAGTAGCTAACTTGCCTGGGAACAAGTGGCAAGTTGAGAAGTCCCATTTTGAGAAGGCCCAGTGCACATCAATCAAACCTGCTAAGCTTGTAAAAACAGAGTGTAGCTTTCTGGAAAAAGAGTGAAGAGAATCAATCATTTGCATTATCAAAGGATTCTTCACTTCAGGGGGAAAAGGGACAAAGAAAGAAAAGAAAAAATATTTAAAAAAAAAATTTTAAAGGGTTCCCCACATGGTCTCTTCAAATGGCATCCTTTCTTGGTGAATTTCAACCCTGATTCAATTTGCAAATATTGGATTTATACTGCAGTGCATAAGCCACATGTTCCTGAGGAGAGTTAAAAATGTGTAAAGTGAGGTACTCCTATAGGAACGATATCTAGGAGAAATTGAAACAAGCCAGGGAAAAGGAGCTCTTTCCTTTATGAAGAATCGAGTACTTTAAGTTAGAGTGTCTGTGCTTCAACATCAGCTGAAAAACAGCTGCTCCTCAGAGGAGGATGTGCCAAGAGGGAGGTTGGGAGGAAGTTGAGATGAGAGCTGCTTAGCTCTTTAATGCTCCTGTGTGTGGATAAAAGGGTGAGAAGGAGGGGATCTTCTCTGGTATGAGCGCAGTTCCAAGCAGTTCTAGAAGCTTCTGCCTCACTGAATATGATCTTCCCGCATGGCGGCTGGAGCGGAGGACCAGCGCCAAACACGTGGTGCAGTGATGTAGCCGGGACCGCGGGTCAAGCACCTGTGAAGCTGCAGCCACAATACGTTCTTCAGAAGCTGCTTTTTGACTTAACTGAGCACAATTTTCCATCCCATATGCGCAAAGCATCTCATCCATTAGCGTCTCCCTGGCTCCTTTGGGCGTCTTTTTTTCCATTCAAAAAGAAAGACAGAAAGAAAACAAAAAACAAAGCAAAACAAAAACCACGCACAAAAATAAAAACTCACCAAACTCCAACTTATCACACACAAATATTTTGCTTCCGAAATCCACTTCCATTTTCTCTCAAAGACTGACATATTTTAACCTGTCGAGGCTCAACTGCCCCCATCTGCTTTTGATTAATGCAAGTTCTCTCTTTCCTGGGTCTGAACCCAATCACATTAAACAAGGTACTTCGCTGAGTGTTGTGAGGCATAACAAGGGACCATGAGCAGCTGTCTTTAAGGAGCTTACATTTTAATTTAAGGTAATTTAATTTTAATTTAATTTCCATGTAACTGCCTGTCTGATTTCCTCAATTTCTACTATAGGGTACCCCCTCTGGAAAAAAAAAAAAAGAGAGAGAGAGAGAGAAAAACAATATGCTTTTAGAAACTTGCAGACTGACACTTTAAATCCTGAGTCATTGAGGTGGGGAATACACGTGTCTTTGTGGGCACAAGTGTGCGCCATGCACACGCACACGCGCCCACATGCTCAGACATCAAAAAACTACCTCCGATTCTATGTTGTGAGCGGGGTTTACTTTAAACAACATGACATTTTTTTTGGAATCTAGAATGAAAGGTCCTTTGACCTAAAGACCACATGTAACCCAGATGTGACTGACCAGGGACACAGTTGCAATTGTGCAAGAGTGAAAAGACAATGAACTAAACAAGACAATGATTGTGGAAAGGGAGTAGAGTCCAGATATATTCAAAGGTAGAGGTGAGACTCGGTAGTTCCCGGGATTGGGAGGGATAAGAAAATTTGGAGTCTCAGTTTATTCTCTGGCATCTGACCAGGTTATTAGGAAAATGGCATTGATGTTTACTAAGGTACAGAATTCACAGACAGGAGCGAGGACGGGGTGGAAACAGAATTACGCTAGGGGCAAAATAAGTTGAGATTACTGTGACGATGAGCGAACCCCCAGATCATCACATTAATGCTGGTGTTTGTTCTGCAACCACATGACCTTTGGTCACAAAAGGGATGAGAAAAGCTTGTGAGGTTGTCCAAGGCAAATCCACGGGCACTCCTAGGAAGTGCACAGAGTAGCATTCTAGTCTAGTCTCATTATCCTTTAAAACACAGTGCCCATGGCCTGATATGTGTGCCCCAAGAACGTGAAAGAACACAGATTCTTCTCAACATATAAAGGGAAGAATTTTAAGGATCAATACACACTGATGGACGTATAAGCATGATAATCCAAAGAACATCAATGCCTTTATAAAGCTCCCTCACCAATCTTTCCTGTCTAGTGCGTAGCAGGTTGGTAAATGACTAATACCAGCATTTTCAGTTAACAGATGATGTAACCAAATGATAAGAGTCTCTTAAGTACCATGCGGTAGGCATTAGAAATTTAATTAGAAGTGATGTTCTGAGATGGCCAGAATTCCAGGGCCTCACCTGGGTGCAGGGATTTTTCAGGGATATTGACTCAACTTTCAGTTTCTCTAACTCAATCCCTACAGCGTATCCAATCCTCGAATCCTTTAAAAAGCCCTAAGATGTGACAGAATTATAGAGTAATTCTGTATCTAACAACATCTCTCTGAACAGGCTAACCTGTATATTGGGATTAAGTGGTGAGTCCCTCCTCTCGCCGTCGTGGTGCCTCTCCGCGGATGCACCCATGTGCACTGACCACTCCCCCGAGGCTCCGAACGTGCGTGTTGAGTGGTTCATGGGAGGTGTGCATTTGCGACTACCTCACTAGGGTTAGGTGGAGTTCACAGCTAAAGGTCAACACTTCAGACCCTCTCTGTAACCCCAGATGCCCTCCCCGTACCCTGTTCAGGGTGACAGCTTCTGGTTAGTTCTCCTCACCTCTGATACCACGCTCGTGGTGGGCTCTTTCATCCACGACGGTGTGTACCCCCTCACCAATTCTGCCCTTTCTGCAAAATATAAAAACGCTCATAAAGAATACAGGCAACTTAGATGTTTCAGGTATTAATGTTGCCTCTCGACCTCCTGGATTTGCTGAGCTGTGGAAACCTTGCCCACCTTGACTAGATGCCCTCTGATGCCTGCTAGGTAGAGACTGTGACCTACTGTTGGAGAATGTGACCTCTGGCACTGCGCTGCCCGGATTAACTTCTTAGCTCTGCCACCTTCTGACTGTATGCTGGGGGCAAACTGCTTAGCCTTTCTGTGCCTTGGTTTCCCCATATCTATAATGGTGATAAAACTAGAACCTCTCCTATTGGGTTATTATGAAAATTAAATCAGTTGATATGTGTTATGTGGCCAGAGCAGTGCCAGGCACGTGGCAGACATTGACGAAATGTCGTATATTTGTGGAGTTGTAAGTACCTTGACCTTCAGCTGTCTATACTCTGACACAATGGAGTGGCTATTGGAGTAGCCCAGAGGAATCTGGAACCAGCCATCTGCTGGCCTCACTGATGGCTGCCTACAAAAACAATGAGTACTCTAGCCACAGGGTCTCAGGCAGCTCTCAGCAAATGACAGATACACACTTGGGGTTCAAAATTGCTCTCCCAGAGGACTGGAAGGAGGTACAAACAAAAGTCAAGTTGTCATCCCCCCCCCCCCCCCCGGGTTCCCTTTAAAAAAATTTTTTTTTTTTAATTCATGTGACAGAGAGAGAGATAGAGAGAGAGAGGGAATATGAGCAGGGGAGAGAGGTGGAGGGAGAGGGAGAAGCAGACTTCCCGCCGAGCCAGGAGCCCAACATGGGGCTTGATCCCAGGACCCTGAGACCATGCCCCTAGCTGAAGGCAGACGCTCAACCATCTGAGCCACCCAGGCGCCCCCACCAGGTTACCTTTTATAGTAAGTACAGCATTTGCTGATCCTTCAAGTCGTTACTTTTCTTCCCTATCTCCTGACCTACCCAGCTTCCCAACTTCCAGGAAAGAAGAGGATTTTAAAGATATTCTAGAAATAAACAGGGGCTAGACGTGTAACGAGAAAACATAGGCATCCTTCATTTATGAGTCTTCATTTGTGAAACCAGTTTCCTAGTCCCTTGGACAACTGGCATTACCCATTCTTAGGTGAACCTCACTGGGGAGGATCAAGCCCAGCCCACCCAGGGGATTTTCACAGGAAGCCTAGATGAGAGCTACCTCTCCAACAAAGCTTCAGGCTGCGGGTCCCAGGTAAAGCCAGGCACACATCTCCCTGAAGACCTGACCCCAGAGGGTTTTTGGTGGGGAAAGCAACATCAGCAAACACTAGCAAGTGAAAGGAAATATGTTTTTTTCTTCAGGCAAAGGGACATGACACCAAGGTCCAGGTATCCTTCAAGACATTGCTAGTAACAGAAAAGAGGTTGTGGATGAAAAGCAAGTAGAGCAGAAGCAGTAACAATGGTAGTTTGAATTTATTGAGCGCTTACTACATGCCGGGCATTGTGCTTAGTGCTTTACATGCATCATCCCATTCTGTCTTCCCCACACCCTTCTTAGTGGGTATGATCTAGAGTTAGTGTGATGACTGGGAGGACAGGCTCCAGGGCACAGTTTCTCCACCTGAGCACGATTGACCTCTGGTGCTGCCTAATCCCTGGTTGTAGGGGGCCGTCCTCGACACTGTGGAATGTTAAACCTCATCCCTGTCTTCCTCAATCCTGTAAATACCAGTAGTAACCCTCCTGTACCCTCGCCATGGCAACCAAAAATGGTTCCAGACATTGCCAAATATCCCCCGGGAAGCAAAAGTAGCCCTGGGTGAGACTCACTGCTCTCGAGCCCTAGGAAAGAGCGCAGGATTTCTAGCAGCAAGACTTACTATCACGGCAGCCGTGCCCTAGTCTCTTCACTGGCAAATGTGCCAACCACATCATATTTTAGAAAGTTTTAACTGAAATAATGCCTCTATCATGCTTAGGACAGTGCCTGGTCCATGGGAAGTTTCAGTAAATGTTAGCTATTTTAATTAAATCGTACTTTTCTTGCTGAAGAGATGAAGAAACGGAGGCTCAGAGAAGTTAAAAAATTCGCCACATTCTCAGCTGAGGCCTGGCTTAGCCGGGGTTCAAGTCCAGGCCATTGGCCATCAGAGCCACATGCCCCCCACCCTCCACCCGTCTCTTCTGAGAGGAGAGCTCCGGAGCCTGCCAGGCTGTAAACCGTCCAGCCAGGGATGGGAGGGGCCGCCTGGGGTCCTAGCAAGGCCAGAAGCCCGGGGGGCCGGTGGCTCCTCCCCAACAGCAGCAGGGACCGCAGTGGCCTGAGCAGCTCAGCTGAGGTGGCCACAGAATTCCCTGGTGTTTGATGTTGTTTGTCGGCAGTCACAAGTGGTCACTATCAAGGATTACTATTTGTGTATCCGTGAGTCACAATATGCCAGATTCATAAGAGCCAGATGTCGCAGCTGACCCAGACAGGGCCCTCAGACGGATCCCACGCATTTTGTGTGTCAGGCCTATATCCATTCATAAAACAGCTCCTTCCCAAAATATAAGTCTTGAGGAAAAAAAAAAAAATCTGAAGTTGGTTGTGCAATTCTGCGACTAGCTGCAATTGTTTTCCAAGACCCTCTCCCCGCCCTTCCCCCGCCGAATGCTTCTCATACTCTTAATTCTGGGTTAGTTCTAACACGGTTCAGAACAGACAAGGGGGCAGGGTATCTATCACTCAGCCGCAGAAAAAGAGACAGGCATTGAAAGACACAACTAGGTGAGCCTAGGATAATAACGTTCTTTTTGCTGCTGTAAACGTTAAAGCTACAGAAATATCTCATGGTCAGAATCAGGCAATTGTGTCACTAACCAACTCCCCACCCTTTTTCCCTTTTCTTCTTTTTTTTTTTAATTTAAAAATAAATTTTTTAATTTTAATCCACTCTCTCAGGAGCACAGCTGAAAAACCCTTAAAAAAAAGGCAGGCATGCATACACACCAGTCTCAGGAGTTCAAGGTGTCTGGAGTAAGGATTCGAGAGGTTCAAGTCGGCTCCCCCTGTTAAAATTACAGTTGCACCAAAGATGGTACAGAATTCAGCCCAGGGCTCAGGAAACTCGTCCAGTTCTCAGGAATGAGAAGATGCAGCTGTGCTGGATCAGACAGAACGTGGAGGGTCAGGCTTCCCTCTCCTCGTCACCGCTCTGTCCAGAAAGAAAGGTCAGGGAGATGCCCCACTGCCCCAGGCGGCATCCAGGCAGCCATGATTGAAACATGTGTCTGTCGTGCTGCAAGGGTTCAAAAGACAGGTGTGCATTTTTAAGAAGACAAAATTAGCATCAAAAGTAAACACAGGGTTTAGCATTTTCCATTCTTCGTTTTCACTTTTTGTTTTCCTCCAGGGGTTGAAATTTAATATCTCTTCTAGCAAACTAGAGCTGGCTCCCTCTCTTCCTCTGGCTCTTTCTCCCCAGTGCACTCAGTGCCCAGCCCACAGATACGCTCAGCTGATTAGGAAGCCTTGCATTGTCACCAAGGCCTGTTGTCACCAAGGAAATGTGTTTGGGAGCAGGTGCTTTTTATCCATCCCTCCCGCCCCTCCACCCCCCCACACACACACACACACACCCAGCCATGCTGACCCTGCTAATCTTCAGGTTCAGCACTTGTCAGGTGCTGACAGCGAAAGAATCCCTTTACAAAATGCACCCACCCTGGGGTGTCTGTGCATGTGAGTGTGTGTGTGTGTGTATGTGTGTGTTTGTGTCCAGCTGTCCTGCAAGGTTCCACATTTCCCATGGGTCCCACTAGTGAAATCATCAGAGTGATGCAGCCTCATTCAGTAGCTGTTCTAAGAAACTTTGGCCGAGGGCTAAGCTTGCCCCTCTTAGTAGGATGTCCTCCCTGACATTTCTCCCCTCCCCAAGAGGCACATTTGGTGAGACAACACAAACATCATTCACCAGCTGCACCCCCACCCCTTAGCTTGATGACCTACGTTACTGGCTAGCACAGAGTCATTTTTTAGTTTAACTCACGTCCGGTTAGGCACAAAGATATTTTTTAAGGCTACTTTGTGGGGGGTAAGAACACATCAGGGGTCACTTCAAATCCATTCCAAATCAGAGTCTTGCAGGCCAACCCCACAGAGAGCCAGAAGGAGGAAATGACTCACTCTCTGGGCCCATTGCTCTCTTGTAAGTCATTAAACTCTCTCCCAGCACAGAGAGCCAGGGGCCATCACTGAGGTTCAGCTGCTACTTGAAATCAAATCCTACTTCCAACAGCACCATTTCCCTCCACCTTCCAGAAGAAGGCCATGCCTTCATGATATGTGTCTATGCACTGGGCCACTCTTGGGTTGGTTAAAAATTTGGCTGAAACAGCTTTCCTGTCTTCTTACCTTCCTGTGATAACCCCTGGAATGTCAACTGTTGAAATCAGGTAGGTTTAGTAAGTCTTTGGTAAATAAGAATCACACGTTGTCCCCAACTCACAATTCCTCAGCTCTATTGTTTTCAAGCAAAATGGTGGATTAAGTCAGAAATGTATAAACATGACACATATGCCTCGAATTTATTAAATTCATTTACTTATTTATCCAACAGTCCATCCATAATCATTCAAAAATACTTAAGTGCCCAATCTGCTGGACAGAAGGAGACCCAGGGGACAGACATGCATAAGACATACTTCTCCTCGCTGATGGGCTGACGGAGTGGTAGCAGAGAGACTGGTGAGGAAACACGTAATTATGTGGCACCATGATCTGGGTCTTATGAAGCACAGTACAGTGACATAGTGTGTGTGGTCAGTGCCACCTGCAGGCATCAGGAAGGCTTCTGAGACTAGATGAGCTGGTATTTCTAGGCATCTAAATGGGCAAAGGCATGGCAGGCAATGGAAGCTCTTTGAAGGTTTCATGCCCCTGCCTTCCTTCACAGGGTTTGTTCTGCCTAAAATTCCTTACCCTGGCAGTAAGGAAACTTCTGGCACATAGGCACCCACTATATTCCCAATGGGGAGTTTATGAATAAATTAATGATGATGAGTAGTTAAAGAGAGAAAAGAGGTAAAGAAGCAGTAAATCAAAGAAAGTTGAAGCAATTGCAGACAAGGATGAGCAGACCCACAGTACGTGGACGACAGCTCCTAGAGCCCTCATCCAGGGCAGACATCATGCAGGACCACAGAAGTGGAGGGGAGTTTAGATGACAAGGGACTTACAGCCCTCCAAACCAGCATGCTGGACAGGCACATAAGATGGGACCTATTTATCACCTGTGTTTGTAGGCTATTTTGAAGAGAAACTTGACGATGAAGAGTAAAATAAAGACATACCCATAATGTATTAGAGAGGGGGAAATTTTCTCCATAAAAAAATCTCTGAATGTACTTGGAGAAGGAATATGAGATAGTCAGAACATCTCATCTGGTGATAGTAGTAAGAGAAACTGATATTTCTAGAATACCTATGATTTTGTTCAATGCGGTGTTTGTTTCTACATTTAACAAGTGATTTTGGTTGTCTGTGATGTGCTGGACTCTCCGAGGACATCATGGGGTTTGTGGAATTGTGAAGATAAAAGGCTGTGGGACTATAGAGGGAAGGGTGAGAACCTTCCAGAGCGAGCATTTAAGAAAGCTCTAGAAGAGCTGAACTTGAAAAAATGGGTAATATTTATAATGAAGGAAGTGGTATAGAAATGACATTTTAGTGAGAAAGAAGTAGCCTAGAGAAAGAAGACCTCAGGATAAAAATTGGGGGAGGGGGAGTAAGAATTACAGGGAAGGGTTTAGTATGTTCAGAACATGCACGATGCTAAGTGTATCCTGGGTATTAACTAACTCCTCTCTTAATCACATGTGGTAGCAATCAGTGCAAGGGCTACGTAGACAATATGCTCCTATTTTCATACCTTGGGGCATTGAGGAAAACAAGTGACATTTTTAGGACACAGAGGTTGTGAGAATAACTCATTCATACTGTTTGGTCCTGGGAGAAAAGTTCAAACCACTGGCCTGGCACGGGGCTGTCTCTCCATCTCTGGGCAGGAAGGGGTTACCACCAGGCTTTTCAACCTCAAAGGATTGCTGTAATTAGTAGATAAAATTATATAAGCCTCTAAAACAAAGCCAGGAGCACAGTGTACTTGGCACAGAGAAACTGGGGATTTGTGACCAGTAAAGGAGTGTTTCTAACCTTACAGGGGCATCGGGATCACCTGGAAGCTTCTTCCAACAGAGTGCTGGGTGCAGCCCCAAGTTTCTGATTCGGAAGGTCTGGGGAGGGTCCAAGCATTTGCATCCTCAGGTGATGCTCCTGTTCCAAGAATACTCTGCGGGGACCCCAGCACTGGGCCATTCTGCCTTTCTCTGCTATGTCACTTCACACACCCACTCTGAGCCTTTACTTCTTCCTGCCATGGGCCTCTCAAGCAACTCTAGTCTCAGAGACAGGAAGTTGATAAACTTATCCAAGGAAAAGCTTTAGATAACCTGTTGATTTACTACCTATTGCTTAATATAAATGAGAGAAAATCCAAAGGTAGAAATTATTTCAGGCACTTTAGGTCATGAAGGGTAAAAAGATTTAGAGGAAGGAAGAGTTTATAATACTACTGAACTCATACCTCTCTCATTGGTGAGGTGACTTTGGAAATCTCAGAATTTCTTGGCTAATCAAAGGAATACAGTCAGTATTTCTACATAGCTTAAAGGTCACTGCCTTCACTTGGCCCATGCATACCAGAGAATTCAAGTTCCTCTTTCATCTGTTCTTCCTTTTCCCTCCCCACAACCTTCCCTACCTCATTACTACCCTGAGCACACCAAGACGGCTCTGACTGACCCTTCTGCAATGGACAAAGCATCATTTAATCCAACATCCAACCAATATAGACAAGATGGTGCTGGTATCAGTTCGAATACATTCCTCAAATTTAATGTCAGAGCTCAAGGACAGAAAACCCTAGCCCAACGCTGTCACTCAAAGATCATGAGCTTGCCAAGTGAAGGTTTAGAAAATAAGCTGGGCTTTTCTGGGAAACCACCAGAATTCCAGCAAAAACCATAGCCTAATGAGAACTTCTGTGGGGAACTGGGAAACACCAGCTATGGAAAGAAAAGGCAGTATGTGGGCCGTACATATAAATAATTCTGTGCCCCTTACCCAACTTGCACTTCCAGTATAAATAAGCAAACCTGTGTGGGAGGATTTCTGTCTCCCTGTCAGCAGAGATAAGGAGCCACATCAGTTGGGAGAGCCACCTGGAAGCACCGGAAATACAGCTTGCAAACATCACTGGCCTGTCAAATCTGCAGCAAATGGCAACATCAACCCCTTCTGTCCGGCAGAACAACCAAGACAGAGTCCACAAGGTGCACATAGCCACTTCTGGACAAGAGACCTTCTGTGTAGACCTCATTTCCTTTGCAATCCAATGGGCCATCACTGACATGTGCTCATGAGTATTAGTAAAGGGAATCAATATTTATTGGTTATGTAATAGACTTCGTGCTAAGTGCTTTACAATAATATCTCATTTGATCCTCACAGCAACCCTGTGGGGAAATGTATACCCTACATTAACAAATGTGGGAACTGGGGCTTAACCAAGGTTGAGCCACTTGTTTAACATTAGTGGATATGACAGGATTCAATCCTGGCCTATTTGAGCCTATTGCTTTCACCAAAAGACCTGGTTTTTTGTTTGTTTGTCTTTGGTAAAATACATATAACATAGAATTTGTCATCTTAACCATTTTTAAGCATACAGTTGACTATTAAGTACATTCAATGAATCGTGGATCACTACATCAAAAACTAATGATATATGGTGACTAACATAACATAATAAAATTAAATTAAATTAAAAAAAAAAAGTACATTCACATTGTTGAGCAACCCACCTCCAGAACTTGTTCATCTCGCAAAACTAAAACTCTATACCCACTAAATAACAATACCGCATTCTCCCTCCCCACAGCCCCTGGTGACCACCCTTCTACTCTCTATTTCCATGAATTTGACTACTCTAGATACCTCACACAGGTGGAATCACACACTATTTATCTTTTGGTGACTGGCTTATTTCACTCCATATTATGTCCTCAAGTTTCATCCATGCTATAGCATTTATCAGGATGTCCCTCCTTTTTAAGGCTAAACAATATCCTGTTGTATGTATATGTCACATTTTATTTATCCATTCACCTATCAGTGGACACTTGGATTGCTTCCATCTTTTGGCTGTGATGAATAATGCTGCTATGAACATGAGTGTGCAACTATCTCTTTGAGACCCTGCTCTAAATTCTCCTGGATATATATACAGAAGTGGAATAGTTGAATCACATGATAATTCTATTTTTAATTGTTTGAGAATCCGCATTACTGTTTTCCATAGAGGCTACACCATTTCATATTCTCACCAACAGTGCACGAAACTTCCAGTTTCTCCACATCTTTGCCAACATATATTTTGTGGGTTTTTGGCCAATACTTATTTTTTGGGGGGATAGTAGCCATTCTAATGGGTATGAAATAGTATCTCGTTGTGGTCTTGATTTACACTTCCCTGATGATTAGTAATGCTGAGCATCTTTTTCATATGCTTGTTGTATATCTTCTTTGGAGAAATGCCTATTCAAATCCTTGATCCGTTTTTGACTCACTTTATTTTAGTTGTTGTTTACTTTTAGAAGTTCTTCATATATCCTAGATATTAACCCCTTATCGGATATATGATTTGCAAATAGTTCCTCCCATTCCATAGATTGCCTTCTCACTCTGTTGATCGTGTCCTTTGAAGCACAGAAGTTTTTTATTTTGATGTAGTCCAACTTAATTTTTTACTTTACTGCTTGTGCTTTTCATGTCATATCCAAGAAATCATTGTCAAATCCAATGTCATGAAGCTTTTCCTTTATGTTTTCTCCTAGGAGTTTTATGGTTTTAGGTCTTATGCTTAGGTCTTTAATCCATTTTCAGTTAATTTTTGTATATGGTGCTAGGTAAGGTCCAACTTCTGTTTTTGTTTTTGTTTTTCCTGGTACCTATCCAGTTTTCCAGCACCAGGTGTTGAAAAGACTGTCCTTCCCTGTGGGATGATCATGGCACCCTTGTCAAAAATCATTTGACCACATACGCAAGGGTTTACTTCTAGGCTCTATTCCATCAGTCTGTATGTCTGTCTTTATGCCAGTACCACACTATTTTGATTACTGTAGCTTTGTAATAAATTTTGAAGTCAGGAAGTCTGAGACCTCCAATTCTGTTGCTCTTCAAGACTGCTTTAGCTATCAAAAGACCTGTTTTGAAGGGAAGATTCAAAATAATAATCATAAAGAAGGCTGTTAACACAAACAATGAATCATGGAACACTTCATCTAAAACTAATGATGTAATGTATGGGGATTAACATAAGAATAAAAAAATAAAGAAAAAAAAATAAAGAAGGCTGTTAAAGTCCAGAAATGGAATGGAGTTCTTTTTTTAAAAAAAAGATTTTATTTTATTTATTTGATAGAGAGAGAGAACACAAGCTGGGGGTGGTTGGAGAGGGAGAACCAGGCTCCTCGCTGAGCAGGGAGCCCAACGTGGGGCTCAATCCCAGGACCCCAGGATCATGACCTGAGCTAAAGGCAGAAGCTTTAACCTTTAACTGACTGAGCCACCCAGGTGCCCCTGGAATGGAGTTCTTAAACACACAAAACTGACTTGCCTAAGAATAATCAATGTGGATGCCAGAATAGTCTTCCAGTTTGAGAGCATTACTTTTTACAAGAATTTTTAAAATGTCTGCCCCCTCCTTCATAAGTTGGGTCAGCTGACTTAGTATTAGCCATGCATTGTCTCCTGTCATCTCCCCAGTCCCCCAGCCACTCAGCTCAGGATCCTGGCCGAGTCTCTTGGTTAGATGAGCTGCTCTGGATGGGAAGTTGTGCTGTCTTCACGGCCTCGAAATCAGGAGTCCTAGAGCAGCAGGGCAGTAAACAGAGTGAGATTTATAGAAGTACCATGGAGCTGAGACCATGCAGAAAGGGGAGTTTCCTCTCCAGTTTTTATTTTAGTGGCAGAGGGTTAGAGCCTGGCAGAACAAAAATACCAAATTCTGCAGGAAATACCTTGCTTAATCCAAGGCACTGTGGCTGGATATGTGGAATGGATATGGAAAACTTTTTTTCCCTTTCTTGAAAAAAAAATACAATCAACAAGAAATATGAGAAAAGACAATATCGTTAGCACATTGGAAGAGAGTGGAGAGAGGTCCATGGGAGTCTGGAGACCAGTCACAATGCCACAGCCAAGAAAACGTGAGCAAAAAGACAAGAACACAAGTGATGAGAGTCAAAGAAACCCAGGTGGTGAGTGACTGCAGAGATTTTTCTCAGCACCCGATTGCTAACCCTAGATTGTCCTAAAGCCCTAGCAGTCTTCCTTGGGTAGTCTGAGCAAACAGTGGGGAGCAGGGGAGGGAGTCCTCTTACTCTTACTCCTTTCCATAACTCTGCCCACGCCCTGGAGCTCTCTCCTTCTCAGATATTCCCTGATCGTCACCACAGTGGCCTCTCCTTCCAAGAAATCTTTGGGTTTTAAATTAACCCTCTCCATCCAAACCCCCAACTCCTCCCACCTCAACTCAACAACCCCTAGACATGCATGTGTGCACACATCCATGCACATGTGTGCATGCGTGCACACACACACACATGCACACATACACACACACACACCAGACTCTACTTTTCCTGCCTTGAGGCTGTTTCATGAGTGCCAGCTCCCAAGGGCTTGGTGTCCCTACACAGGAGATTCTGAGAGATTGGCTTTCAGTGGCAAACAATTGTCAGAGAGGTAGCCTTGTGACACCTTCCCTTGGATAGAATTATAGGGGACTTTGAATTAGAAAAGGGGTCTCTAGTGGAGAAAGAGTTGCCAACAGAGAAGTTAGTAAAATGAGAGGGGTAAAACAAGATAATAAAACATATATAAAAGAAATAAAACGATCCTTATGATTTAGAGAGCACTTTCTATTCACCAGGCTCTACCAGACACATGGCACATGTGCTGTCTTGGTTAGTTCTGGTAACTACACTGTGAGGCCAATGCCATCCCCACCTTCTGTTTGCTCATGCTGAAACTAAGAGAAGGGTGATGAGGACCCACATGCTGTCCTTTACGGAAACTCTGAGATTGGGTCTGAGAGGCAGAGATCTGTCCCACTTTGATTAATCTGTTCCCCTTCGATTAATCTGTTCCCCTTCTATGGGTAGACCGAGCATTTGGGAATGTCAGTCTGGGTTTATAAAATAGTTGCCCAGCACACCATTCCCCTGTTGTCAAGAGGCAATTCATCCCCTCCCCTTTCTGAAACCCCCACTGGTCACACAAGAGTCAGGTACATTACTAATGAGTAAAATGTGGCTACTTGGTCTGTTTAGAGCAGCATCTATCCCACGTACAAACAGGAATAGGCCTGTAGAGTGTACCCTGAATAGTCAGAGATGAGAGGAAGCTCTCAGCCAGGGTGCCATTTTTGAGGGGTAGCTTCTGAGGGCCTCAGTTGGCTGCCTGCAGAATGGTGGCAGCTGAGGGGAGAATAGGAAATGCCCACATGCAGAAGGCATCAGTGGGAAGTCTCAAGAGAGTCCCCCACACAACCCTGCAGCAACCCTCTGCTTATACCCGGTACCAACAGCAGGAAGAGAAGGAGGGGAGGAAGGGAGCCTCCCCTTCTGCCTGTCCCAGCAACAAGAGGGCAGACATTCTGGTGACCTGAGCTGTCTACATCATAAGGCTTTCTCATACCTTTTCCCCGCCCCCTAATTCAAGGCTTTCTCAGGAAGAAAAATACAAGAAAGATAAGAAGAACCACCCATCCCTTCCCCCTACTTGCAGGGTGTGTATGTGTTATAAGATCATTCTTTGCCTTTCCTGTGTTCTGAGTGACCCAACAACATTCTCTCATAGCAACTGCCCTTTTATATGGATTAAGAACCAAATGTTGAAAACACAACAGAAAAAGGAATCTTATTGCAGTTTCCAATATCTGACCTGCCAAGAACCAGGAGCTTCAGGGAAGCTAAATCAATTACTTAAGAAGTTTCCATTTTTTCAGCTTTTTCTCAAGAAAAGTTGGAGGGAAACTCTAACCTACCTTTCCAAAAAAAAAAAAAAGTACATACCCGGCAGTGAAGTGATAACGAAGGCATTTCCACAGTTTGCATGTTGGATGGGAAAGCCTGCCCAGAGATTTGCCAAGAACACCAAAGCTGCCTCCAGAAGGCTTCCTGGGATTGCAGTTGAAATAGGCCTTTTAATTAGTGAACTTTAAAAATTTGCATTGTTCCCCTGTCAGTAAACTCCATTTTTTGGAACTCAGCACTTTGAAGCAAAAAGAGTCTAAGAACATGGATTTTACTGTCTTCTTTCTAGAATCTTATTGAAAATGGTGTATTATATAATTTTTAAAAAGCTCTGTCCAACTTAATCCTATTCATCTAATATATGCTGAATGTCCAAGTTTGCCTGGTTCATTGAAGGCTGGATGTGAGAATTCAGACACTCAGTAGGAACTCAGGAGATCACAAAGCAGAGGGAAAGACAGCATGCAAACAGAGATCTATGGAAGTTTGGAATCCCTGCTTCAAGGAAGGGCGTGTCAATATGGAGGGAAAGGGTTCTGTCTCAGAGCATCGAGACAGACTAGAGAAGAATGATGAAGATAAATGTTTCTGGTTGGCAAGGTTAATAAGGCAACCCAGAGAGAGGGGGCTTCCTTTGTGTTTTGGATTTTCATACATTATCTTAGTTCATCCACTCACATACAAGTGGGTTTCAGGTCTTCCAGAATTAGTCATTCCATTTTACAAGTAAGGAAATTGAGGCAACAAGAGACAAAGTTACTGGTCCACTGTTACAACTCAGTAAAGCAGGGTTTGCTCAGGCATCTAAATCACGGTCTGTGGGTTAGAATCAAGGTGTGCTCTAGCTTGAGGCAGACAGGCTTTGGTCAGGGGGGAAGGTAATGCGTTCTGCTCTTCCGATGTCATGCTTGCGGAACATGTGAAAGTAGATTAGCTGGAAGTAAGGGTCTAGGATTCGGACTTTGGAGAGAGATTCAGGAGCACAGGCAGATTGGTGAGAGTTGACGTATGTGTGAGAGTAAGTAAGATTGGCCCGGGCAAATGTGTGGGGAGAAAAACAGCTATAGATAGGATCCTGGGGTCATGTAAAGAGTCCGAAGATGGACAGCACACATGGGGAATGTGGCTGAAGCAGCAGAAAGAGGGGTAAAATCATGGAAACCATGAGAGAGGAGAGTTTGAAGGAATGAACAGGGTCAATAAATGTTGCCAAGAGCTTCCACAAGGGAACAGCCATTCAATTTGGCAATTAGAAGTTTTTCAGAGACAGGACTTTTAGTCCTGAGGTAAGAAGACAGAGAAGAACTTGGCAAGAAGAAAGGTGAGGATAAGAAAGCAAAGATGTCAGGAAAGGGGACTATGAACGCAGGAAGAGAGTTGAGTCTTGAGCTTTTAAGGGACGAAATAAGGATTGTCTTGCTCTATTGGTTGGTCCATTTTAGGATGGAGGATTTTTAAGAATGTTTGCATGCAGGATATCAAGTGGAAAAGAGAAGGTTCTGGAATAAGGTAGAGATAGAAAGTTTGAGAAGAACAGAACCCCAAACGGAATGGTGTAGAAGTCAGCCTTGCAGAGATACGAGGTGATGCAGACAAATTTGAAGGTCCCTCAGAAGACGGGGAGCAATCCCGACCCTTGTCCTCATGTTCTCTGTGAAACCTGTGTCAGAAGTCTGTGTTGTGCATGAAGCATATTATAGAGTGAGTGAGATGTGGAGCTACGGAGGAAAATAGAAACCCGCAGAAAGGATTTGCAGGAATGAAGAGATATGGTGGGAAGGGGTCAGCGGCAGGTAGGATTGTAGGAAAAATGATTTCTGGTGGCCTGATATCAGTGAAGGAGACAGAAGTGGGTTATTTATGTGATGTTCCCCCTGAAAACACTACATAATTAAGCACATGTTACATTCTATCTGATATCCTCTGTAGATGAAGACAGGAATGCCCATGCTAAGAAAAAAACAACTTAAGTGTGGATAACTTTGTCAAGCACTCTCTATGTGCCCAATACTATGCTTACTGTATACGTGGGCAGTTTTAATTTTCCCAGGATGAGTTGTTGCTATTGCTCTGTCCAGTTCACAATAAGGAAACTCAGGATTAGTTGAGCCACTTGTCTAAGGCCGTCAAGCTAGTTTGTCAGAACCAGATTTAGAACCCAGGTTTGTCTGTCTTATAATTACATGCTCTTCAATATTATGTTTCCTGATGTGGAAAACTTTCCGACATAAATTGCCACGAAAGGTTTGATAGACACAAACATTTTTTTAGAAAGGGGCCTTAATTTGATTATCCTCCTGGTGAGGTGAATATATGAGCTTCTTGATTCATCCATGCACCCCTTCATCCATTTGTTCCTTTTAGTTATGTTTTTGAGCATCCCTACGGAACTCGGCAACAGGCAAGTCAGCAAGGATGCTTGTGTGAAGGAGACCCAGTTCCACCCTAAAGGAGGCTTCTGCCTCTGAGGAAAGAGGCAGTCAACGAAAACACTCACTTATCTGTTGAAGGCAGTGTGAGAGAAGACTGTGTGGCCACGAAGGGGCACCGGGGGTGAGGGGCTGCTCTTCCTAAAAGTCAGAAAAGATTCAGAGAGGAAGTGGCCCAGTCTGAGTCTAGGAGATGAGCCGGTGTTAGGCGGAGCTCCAGGGGGCAGGGGCAGTCCTGTGAGGTGAAGCTCAGGGCCTTGTACGGTGTGCTGCATGGAACCACAAAGAAGCCCGAGTGGCTAGAGTGAGTTCCCAAATAGCAAGAAGCTGCCTTCTTCCTGATTTTTGATATATCAGCATGCCATCTGCATAATTATTTCAGTGATATATTTATTTAAATCAACTATTTAAAAATAATCTAGCTTCAAATTTAAGAATCCGCAAAATTGCTGTTTTGCTCCGTAGTTAATTATTTTTTCTAAGACATTAAAGTTAAAAATATTCATCTGTGTATCTTATAAATCCCCTGCCATGTGCATAGCGGAGTGTGAATACCCAGGGCCGGAGCATAAAAGGGAGAATCCAACTGGTGGGTCTTAAGCTTCCAGGACTTGGGACCAGGGTGTGCACAAGCATGTTCACACATGGTATTCTGCATGTCATTTCAGAACGGGAGGGCCTGGAGGTTCCTGGATGAGAAATCAAGTCGCCCTGTGTAGGCCTAGGCCGGCTGCATCGTGAGTGGTGGTGTGAAAGCTTAAAAGAGCAAGCATGAATACACCTGCTCTTCATCTTATTTGGACTCCACCAGGCCACCTGGTTGCACTAAATAGCCACAGATACAATTTTAGGAACCTTGTCTTCTTAGCAATAAGAAGACAACAGCCGTAAGAGGTCCAGGCTAAATGCAAATCAGTGTTGGCCTGTGTTTGATTGGGTACTCAGCCCTTCCCTGACTGGCTGAAGGAAGAGACTGAGCGAGCCCAGCAGGCAGCTAGTGGCAAAAAAAGAAAGCCACCGAGGTGCAGAGGCAAGGTCACTGCCCCCGTTTCGCAAGCGCTCGTTTCACAGCCTGTCAGCTAGCCTGTGGGGCAGGGAGGTGGGGAGTCCGGCCAGACCGTGCCGAGAGGGTTGCAGGGGCAGCTGGAGCCACCGATCGGGAGCAGGTTCCTGCTATGCAAGTTCTCAGCTCCATTGCTGAGGCTGAGGCCTCATTAAGTGATGCCCCTCCTCGCCCCTAGAGAGGGCCAGACAACAAGTCATGTGGGTCTCCCTTTGGCCCAACAATGCCACTCAGAGGCCCCTCCACCTTCCTCCAAAGGCCAGGAGGAGGGCAGACGGAAGGAAGGAAGAAAGAAATGAGGCAATGCAGGATGGATGAACGTGCGGAAGAATGTGGTTGCTGCTTTAAATGTACCGTTTAAGCTCCAAACACAGTAGCCAAGAGCTCACGTTAAATGGTGAGTAAATGAAAAGGTCAGCGTGTCCAGCGACCCAATTACCCTCAGCCTGGTGCACAGGAAGGCCCAACTAATCCTCATTAGCTCGGCTTCGGTGGGGTTATATGTGAGCAGCTCTGGCCCCTCCAGCTCCTGCTCGGGTTGTGTTCCTGGGTCCAAAAGCCCTATTGTGAATCTTGTTTTCTCAAGGCTCAGACTCAGCTTTAAACACTCGCTCGTTTGACCCAAGAAAAAAGAGACTGTGGCCCAGAGGTAATGAAGTGTTCTTTCTAAATCTGTCTCATTTTTCTCTAAAATGAGAATTCTCTCGACCACACAGATATTACATGAGTCAAGACACACAAACTCCATCTCCCTTGCACACACTCACACGTAGACTCTTCTGAATTCAGATGATCGGATTCTAAGAAGTTGGACCATGTCAACAGACCCTAATTTAAATGCTTTAAACAGAATGAGTAGCATAATTAAATTGCTTATGCCTCTTGTGTTTTATTGGTTTAACAACCTAATCTAATAAGTATGCAGTCATTAAGCTAAACAGACAATTTGATGCTAACGTTCTGTCACCGTAAGGTAAGAGGACAGCACTGACAGGACCAGACCTCTGTGAGGATGGGAACTTCGTCTTTCGACAGCTTCATCCTTCTGTTCTGGTATCATTTCCTCTCCTCCACGTCCATTTTCTTTTCCCGTGTCCTTTTTCCACTTGGCACCACCAGGCCCTTTCCCAGTTTTCTCTTCCTCAAAGCCCTGTGCTCCAGCGGGGATCAGCTCATTCAGGCAAAGCCACCTCTGGCCCATTTTAGTTCGGTGTTTTTTCAAGTCTGAGCCAGGACCCCCTGCAGCTGGGACAGGTGGTGCTTGTAAACAGTTCGAATTCCTGGGCTCCACCAACTGAATCACAGTTTCTTGGAGTGGGAAATAAAAACAAGCATTTTCATTAAGTGTCCCAGGTAACTCTGTGCATGCACTCACACACACACACACACACACACACACACACACACACGCATCACTAAGGTAAAGTAGTTGGCCTCCCAAAGGTTCTAAGAGAAGTTTGCAACCCCTAAAGACTTAGAGATTCTAGGGCACCACTGTAAGAGTGGATCTACGCTGAGATGCAGGTAACATGTTTGGATAATAAGGTTCCCTGTGTGTGAGCTTCTCCCATCCAGGAATCGAAGGCTTCTTCAGCAGAAAGCCAGCAGGGAAGTAGCCAAGTTTAATTGGCCATAGCCCATCATAAAAAGGCCAGAAATGAAAGCTGGTATGTTAAGAGAGTAAAAAGAGAAAGAGATACTAGAAAGGGAGATAACCTTAGGAAGGAGTGGGGAACATGTTTGCACTTGTTGATCTGATTGCCTACGATTTGTGAACATGAGTGTTATTCTGATGTCCCCATGGGGCAGGACAAATGGTGCCTGAGCCACCTCTGATTTGAGTGTTGAGTGACCAAATGTGTGGGCTCTATGAGTTTCCTGTGCCCTGTACACATCCAGGGCGTCTCCCCTCCCGCCGCCCTGCACTCAGATGCACTCACTGCAAGAGCCGAGAGATGAAGCCCGGTGTTATTTCAAAAGTGAATTCTACATGGAGCACAGATCAGTCTACTGTGGCTTAGCCAGTTTGTTTTCTCACTCAGTGATACATCTGAAGGTAGGTTCCACCATGTTTTTAAAGTCCAAGGCTCCTTCTGTCTTTCTGATCTGCCTTCCTTAGAATGTAGCCTCCTCCTTACGGTGGATGTACCCTCACCTTCCCTCTGCATTCCAGGCAAAAGGAGGAAAAGGGAAGCAACAAGGAGGAAAGACTTCTATCAAGAAAACCAAACATTCCCTGAAACCCCAGAAATCTCTGCTTCTCACTGGTAAGAACTACCTGAGAGGGCTACCTCTGATTCCAAGAGAATATGATAAATGTAGCTTTTATTTTAAAAATTTGGAACGTTGTCTCCTTGAACAAAATTGGGATGCTATTAGTAAAGAGAGACATACGGATACTGGATAGGAAATGAACAGTGAGTGTCCAGGCCTAAAGATGTGCCCTTGGCTCATCTGGGGAAGATGATTCCTTTGTTATATGTATCTGCTTGTCCTTACGGTGTGGTATGAGAAGCACTGATGCTAAGCTCCTTCTCTCTGCACATAGTTCCCCAGCTTTTAACGTGTACCTCGAGCTTGTTGTGTCTAGTTTTAAGTCCATTCATTCATTCATTCATTTGTTGAGATCCCAACTCAGTGTCAGGCACAGCACCACCCCCCCCCCCCTCCGCCCTTGGGCATGATGGAGTGAAGCTGACTTCCACTGTCATGGAGCTTGCATGCCAGTAGAGGGAGGGAGACACAAGAGCAGGTAAATACGTCGGGGAGAGCAGTGCTGTGATAAGGGAAGGAGGTGATGCAACAGGGCCCACCATCTGACAGGGCTCCCAATCCACTGTGGGGTAAGGGAAGCTGCTCGGAAAGTAATGAAGAAGGAAGGCAGTGGAGGTGAGTAGGCAGGCTAGTCAAGGAAGCATGGCCAGCACACTGCAAAGTATCTGGGGGGAGAGTATTGGCCTCCTGAAAACATTTAGGGTGCAGCATGTTTGAAATCTAGAGTGCAAAAAGGGAAAAGCCATCAGGAGAGAGATGGGCAAGGGTCAAGGTCATGATGTCCTTGTTGGGACAGTACAGGGAGCCAGTGAAGAGCCTGAAGCAGCTGTCAGGATGATCCTTTTGAAATCTCTCTCAGTTCTTTAGCTCAGATAATTCCATTCTAATGGTTTTCCTTTTACCTGGTGAAGCACCTGAGAGGAAAACAGACAATTTTATTTTTTAGTCTTTTAGGGCAGTACCATGTAGACACAGCTTCCAAAATCTATGAATCAGAGAGGCCAGACCACACTGCTAGTGTGTTCACTGACCTGTGTTGTCTAAAGCCATGTCACGAGCCATCCAGACTTGGCATGAACTGAGCGTAGAACCCACTACCTGATCTGTGATGCTCTAATGAATCCTCAACAGCGAGCGAGCATTGCTGTGTCCCGCTGTCCCTCCCGCTCCCTCAAGGGCCACCAGGCCCTCCCACAACTCAGCAGGCAACCGCTACTTCCAGCTGGTGAAGACTCACCTTGGAATTAACCCAATTTCTCTTTTTATCGCAAGTGCAGATCCAAAGAGAAACATCAGCATATATTCAGGATTTATAATGTGTGATTGCTCAAGGATGGAAGTCAGGGTGGTATTGAAAATCTTCAGACACTGAATTAAAACTTGCGAAAACTCAAGCAGAAGGTCATCTGGAAATCTACTTTTCTGAATTTCTTCACAGGAAATGATGAAGGTAGAATGGGGAAAGGGAGTAAAGAGTAAAGAGTGCAAGGACATACGTAAAGAAGATATTTATTGGCCACTTCTTACTGTGTAACCATCATCTTCACACATATTTCCTGACCTTTATGTTAGCGCTCCTCCAGTAGATGAGTAAGCTGGAGTTCAGAGAAGTTCAGTGAACTCCTGAAGGACTAAATCCCACACTCCCCACTTCACCAGCCCACCTGGTAAGAAAGACCTTAAAATGAAAATCCCAGCTTGTGTACTCTCTAAGAACAACCAAGTAGAAGCAGAAGACCCGAGATCAATCTGAAAATCTTTCTGTCCACACAGAACTTAATGTCCACACAAATACCTGCATATGAGTGTTCATAGTAGTTTTATTCATAATTGCCAAAAATCAGTGGCAACCTACATATCCTTGAATAGGCAAATGGCTAAACTGGTGAGTGGTATGCCCGTACAATGGAATACTATTCAGCAATGAAAGAAACAAAATGTCAAGCCACAAAAAGACATGGAAGAAACTTTGGTGTGGATTACTGACTGAAAGAAGCCAATTGGTAAAGGCTACATTCCATAGGATTTTAACATATATGACATACTGGAAAAAGCAACACTGTAAAGACAGGAAAAAGATCGGTGGTTGTTAGGGGTTGGGGAGCTGGAGGGGGGTGGGAGATTTTTAAGGTGGTGAAACCATTATGGATGTGGGGTACATGGCGGTATGCATTTGTCAAGAGCCATGGAATGCATAGCCTCAGGAGTGAACCCTGATGTAATCTGTGGACTTTAGTTAATAATAGTGTATCGATATTGGTTCATCGGTTGTAACAAATGTGCCACGCTAATGCAACATGTAATGATAGGAGAAACCTGGAGGGGAGTGTAAAGGAATTCTCTGTACTTTCCATACAATTTTTCTGAAAACCTAAAACTGCTCTGAAAAATGAAGTCTATGAAAAGGAATCTCTGGCTTGAGTCTTTCCTGGAAGGAAGACATGGAAGTTTGAGATGCTCACAGTGGGCCTAGCAGAGGCAGGGGCTTCACAGGGCAGAGGGGACTATTTCATGGAGACCCAAGCATGCAGGTGTGCACCTGGCCCCTGCCACACAGCTGGAGGGGTGTGGCTACCACTGCTGACTCAGGAGAGTCCATAAGTTACAGGCAAAATCTGGAGGTGGGCTCTCCCCTTTGATTTGGGGGTGGTCTGACTAATGTGTGGTTAGGAATTTTCAAGGAGACATGATCCTGATAGCTTAGGCCCTTTGCACAAACAAGTTGTGCTGTCCTCGTAGAGTGTAACCTTTAGAGTGAGGTGACTCATGGTCACATCAGACTCTTCAGATGACTGACTTTTCAGGTCATCACACGGCATGTGGGCTGGCTGGCGGAGAAGTCCTCGCGAGGGCTCCCACCTCACTGGGGACACTAGGGGAGGAGGGCAACGGGAGAGACCAACTGAACCAGGCTGTGAACATTCAGAAATGCTAAACTTTTGAATCTGAAAGACATGCCCAAACTGTGATCTCTGGTGCCACATTGTCCTCTAAAGGCAGCTCATCTCTGGAGACATGTTTAAAGACTCCTGAGAACTGAACGTGTAACACTCCAGCAAATCCACAAGGGAGGCCTGACTAGTAGTCCAGGGGAGGAGAGCTGGGGTACAGGTGGAGGGAGTGGCCTGCAGTACCCCACCAGAGCATGCAGGACCCCCCCCCACACACACACACAGAGCTGGGCAGCTGACTCGCTCTGGCGTACTACGTTCTACGTTAGTAACTCGGCATGGCCACCAATGCTCGTGGTCATTTCAGAGACTACCTAGTATTCAACACAAGCAGGAGATCCTAGTGCTTTTCTTTCCCGAGGCCTTCCTGACACCTACTGGGTCCCCCTTTATTCCATGTTCGTTTTCCCCACGTGCCAGGGCCTCAGCCTTAGAAGAACAAGAGCACGTCTCCTTTTTCTCTTGGCTTCCAGTTCTATTGCCATTACACAGGTACCGTCCGCCCTAAATTTAGGGACCCGAGATCCGGTCCAGACAGCAGAGGCCCTGCCCCACCCCCTGGCGGCCCATGCTAATAATCATCCTTATCGTCCACCAAGGGCTTTCCAAGTGCTGGATACCACACTACACTTTTTTCGTGCAAGATCTCATCTAAACCCTCCAAACCTTATGAAGATCTCGCTGTCACCCACATTTTACAGAGGAAGAATGTGAGCCTCAGAAATGTCAGTGGACCTGCACAGAGGCAGAAGGCATGCCAGCATTGAGATGCCAACTGAGTTGTTTTGGACTCAGAGCCCCAGCATGTCATGATGATGTGGTGACTACCCAGCTTAAGTAGACCAGACAGGAATTTGAGTCTTTCATATCACAGACTCTTTGTGGTCTTTACATAACATCAAAAAATCAAATATGTCCCTGTTTTGTCTATTTTCTCCCAATATTTTCCCAGTGGGAGCTTGAGATTTTTCCACTGGAGACAACTGGTTTATATTCCCCAAGAGCCAAATGGAATGCCATGAATGAGCATGTCATTGCCCTGAATACCTTTGGTTCTCTCATAACCACAGATTGTGGTATGTATAAAATGGACATACAAACTTCCTGCATATTTGTCCCTTCCATTCCAGGCTTCTTACACCACAGGATGTTATGTATATCTAGGAATTAATAGTTTTTTTTAAAAGGGGAATTCCCCCTCACCCCAATATAATATAAGCCTCAAACCTAGTCCGTGACATGGTGGGATTACCGTTTCTCTGCTCGTTGATACCACAGAGCCACGGGGGACAGGAGCAGCCAAAGCCCTTGGCCCATCCCTAGCCCTGCCCTGGACAAAGTCTTCTTTCCAAGGGCTGGTCCCACCACTCATGGCACCCAGAGAAATCCATTCTTTGGGACTCTTACCTCAAAATTCCCTGAGAAGTCGTGGAAGACAATGACACAGGATGCAGCCTAGAGATTTTAGAGGACCAGCCCTTAAGGTCCTAGGCAGAAGGACGGAACTTCTTTTTCCAGAATGGCTTCAGCTTCCAAAAGCAAATAATTCATAAATTAACCATCTCTGTCTCAGTTCTAGAAGAAATTTTTTTTAACATAAATGCTAAGAACCACATAATCAACATCTAGGAGAGCCTGCATTGGGCAAGTGCCTTTGATATGGGTAAAGACTGTATAAGACTTGCCACCTAGGAGTGTATGTTAATGCTGTGTAAATACCATCATATTGTGTTTATCTAAATACAACCTAGATAATCACTTCTGAGATACCATAACTGCATTTTTATTGCACGTTCACTTTAAGTTGTGGCTGTTAAGTTTTGATGAATATAAATAGAATTAGTACCAACATGTCAGTATCAAGGCGAACGTGACCTTCTGCCCCAGACACCTCAAGTTTCCCAGAGCTCTGTGGCTGAAGGGCAGCTTTTCTCCAGGTGATGCATAGATGCGTCCACAAGATCAAATGTGTAAAATAGAGGCAGCCAATGCAGATGCCTGCAGGGGTTTGGCAATTAATGTACATGGGAGGTTCCCTCGAAGTGTGGAGAGCAGTGGTGACTAGGTGAGGACAGAGGAACAGACCCTTAAACAGAGGACGTTTCCCATCTGTTGGTGCCACTGGCAGGCCCAGCTATGTGATATGAGGGGCGCAGTGCAAAATGCAAATGCAAGATCCTTTGTCAAGACAGAACCAGCAGAGCATCACACCCAGCACGGGGCCCTTCTGAGTGTGGGGCAGCGTGTGACTGCACAGGTCGGGGGCCATGGAGGGGGGTGGCCTGACCCAGGAGAGGATGGTGGACCAAGCTGACAGCAGCACTACGCAGAGACTGGAGCTTGCTCTCTTCTTGAGGCCCGTAAACCCAGAGCAGGACCCCACATGGATGTTGCAGGCGGTGGCCTGGGCTGCTGAGGGGTCAGTTTTCAACGGCTCCACGCTGTGCTTCCTCTCCCAGAATCCACCCCTCTGCCACCTCCACCAGCTCCCAGATTTCAAAACGCAAACCTGTTCAGAGCTCCTGAGCTCAGCTGCATCTGAGTCTTCGATAACCTGGCAAGGAGTTTTCTGAAAGCTGTGGGAACACATAGCTGTGGGACTCATCTTCCTTTCTCTTCTTCCCATTCTAAAACAGAATGCATGTCTTCTTCCAACCATGATATTTAAATTTTTTTCACTTTTGGGCGCCTGGGTGGCTCAGTTGGTTAAGCGACTGCCTTCGGCTCAGGTCATGATCCCGGAGTCCCGGGATCGAGTCCCGCATCGGGCTCCAGTCCCGCATCGGGCTCCCTGCTCGGCGGGGAGTCTGCTTCTCCCTCTGACCCTCCTCCCTCTCATGCTCTGTTTCTCATTCTCTCTGTCTCAAATAAATAAATAAAATCTTTAAAAAAATAAATAAATAATAAATAAATAAATTTTTTTCACTTTTATTCATAACTCACTCATTTTATTTAACTTTTTGTCTATTTAATAACTTGTTCATGTTTTATTTAAAATATTTATTATGTTTCAAACATGCAAAATAATTACATTTCAAATGTAATAGACAGACATCCAGCATATCTAATCTTAGATTTAATAAATTTTTGCATTTTGACATATTTCGTTCAGCTCTGTTTCTTTGTTTCAGGAAAGAAATGACTCAGTCGGTAAAGCATGTGGCTCTTGATCTCGGGGTTATGAGTTCAGCCCCACATTAGGTGTAGAGATTGCTTAAATAAATAAGCTTTAAAAGGAGGGGTGGGGCACCTGGGTGGCTCAGTTGGTTAAGCGTCTGACTCTTGATTTCAGTTCAGGTCTTGATCTCAGGGTCGTGAGTTTAAGCCTCACATTGGGCTCCGCATTGGGCATGGAGCCTACTTAAAACAAAAAACAAAAAGAAAGTAAGAAATATTACATATATATTTGACTACTGCACGTACTCCTTTCCCTTTTACTCCAGAATTAACCATAACCTTGAAGTTTTTATAACTTCCTCATCAATAGTTTTATGTTTTGATACTTAAGTATCACAGTGTGCTACTTTGGTACAAAATATCAAATACATATTACTTAAGTAAATATGTAATAGTTTTTTCTTTTCTTTTTTTATTTCTAATTGAAGTATAGTTGACATATAACGTTGAGTTAGTTTCAGGTGTACAACATAGTTATTCAACAATTATATGCATTATGAAATGCTTACTGCAGTCATTATATTATATTATTGACTATATCCCCCATGCTGTGCTTTTCATTACTGTGACTGATTTACTTCGCAACTGAAAGTTTCACCTATTTTGCTGTTCCCCTATTTCATCCATTCCCCCATCCCCTCCCATTTGGCAACCACCAGTTTGTTCTCTGTTTTTTTACGAGTCTTTCCCTCCTTGTTGTTGTTGTTGTTTGTTTGTTCATTCATTTGGTTTTTTTTTTTTTTTTAGATTCCACATATAAGTGAAATCATATGGTATTTGTCTTTCTCTGTCTGGCTTATTTCACTTAGCATAATACCCAAATTATATAATACATTTGCAACTTGTTTTTTTTTTTATTCCCTCAACACTTTCAGAATAGATCTATGTTGATACAGTACATCTAGGATATTCATTTTAACTGCTGTTTAGTAAGTCCCTATATGCATATAGGATAATTTATTCATGCCTCATGCATGAGTCTTTCTGTTTCTTTCTGGTTTCTTGTTATTGTAAACATGGTGCAGTGAAGATCCTGGTATACGGGTCCTTGTGCATGTGGATACATTTCTCAAAGCTATGGGTTGTAGAGTTTGAACATCTGCAAGTTTGGGAGCAGCTTGACAATATCCATTTCAGGGCTGTACTGACTTACACCCCACAATCAGTATGTGAGAGTCCCCAAATCCCACATCCCCTCCCACACTTATGAGACATTGTTTTTTTTGCCATACTGATGGGTGTGAAGAGACATTTCATTGCTGATCTAATCTTCATTTCTGTCACTGATGGAATCAAGTGTCTTTCCTTATGTTTATTGGACATTAGGGTTTTCTCTTTGCCAAGCACTTATTTATATCCTTTGCCGTTTAAAAAAAAATTAGATTGTTTGTCTTTCTTGTATCGCTATGAGGCATTTCTTTATATATTATGGTATGGATTATTTGCCAGTTAAATTATAGCAAATATCTTCTGGTCCATGGCTTCCTTTCTCACTTTGGATGGTCTTTTGTTATACAGAAGATTTTAATTTTAATGTGATGAAATTTATCATTCTTTGTTTTTACAGTCTGTTGTTTCTGTTTCTGTGTCTTGTTTAGGGAATCCTTCTCTAATCCAAGCTTATAAAAATACTCTCCAACATATTTTTTTAACCTAACTTCACAATTTTGTATTGATAATTAGGTCTTTGTCCATAGCATGTATTTCAAAATTGTGGTATAATTCACATAACATATAATTTAACATCTCTCCAATATGTTCCTCTAAATATTTTAAGGTACCAGGCTCCATATTTATGTCTTTAATCCTCCTGGAATGTAATGTTCTATGTTACAGAAATAGGTAACATTTGTATTAGGTAGGGTGCTAATATTTCTGAGGTAGGATGCTAACTTACTTTGTTTCCAAGTGGAGTTTTCTCAAGATCATTATATAATAGCACATTCTGTCTCCACTTACTTGTAAGAGCATTCTGTCATATACGAAGTTCATCTTCCATTGGTCAGTTTGTTCCTTCACTAACACCATGCTGTTTTCATTGCCATAACTTGATCATGATTACTGATACCTAATTCTTTGTGAGGATGCTCTGGGTTGTAGTTAATACTGGCATAAGAAGTGGGGTTTATAAAATACCGTGTAATAAGAAGTCTGATGGGAAATGGCTATTGCTCCTTCAACCATCACTTTCTCATGAAATCCCATTCAAAGACAGAAAGAAGGGTGGATACTTGAAAGGCATCCCTTGTTTTTTATCAGAGGAAAAAAAAAAAAAAAGAATCCTTTCCCAGAAGCCCTTCTAGGGATTTCTGTTTACATGTCATCGCCCAGTCCTGGGTACAGTGGACAGCCATCCTCCACTGCCTAGCAAGGGGAAATGGGGTTGCAGGAACTGGCTTATTATTGTGATTTGTCCGTTGCTCCTTGTAATTCTGTTGTCCATTTTGACTTCATGTATTTTGGGGCTCTGATGTTAGATGTTTAAAGATTCAGGATTGTGACTTTCCTGGCAGATTGTTCCTTTTATTCTTATGTGAGAATATATTTTGTATTTTTTTCTTTATTTCTTTTTCCTTAAAAATTCTTTGTTGTCTTACAGACTATTTTGCCTAACACTGATGTTAATATGCTGGTTTTCTTTTGGCCAATACATTCCCGTATCTCTTTTGCCATCCCTTTACTTTCACAGTCTATTTCTTCATGTTGTACATATTTCTCTTGTATGTATCAATGAGGTTGGGCCGTGCTATGCGGTGATAATAAACAGTTCTAACATTTCAGCAGCTTAAAAGAGCAAAGACTTATTTCTCTCTCGAGACGCACATCCTCCAAAGTTCCACAGGGGGCTCTGCTCCACCTGGTCCTTACCCTGGGTCCAGAGCAGCCACTCTCTGTAGCATTGCTAATGGGGGTAGCAGAAGAGAGGAAAAACTTAATATGTCCTACACTGGATGTTAACGTCTCCACCCCACTGTGGCACACATCACTTCAGCTTATGCCAAATTGGTCATAACAACTTCCAGAGCCAACTCTCACCAAGGAGCAGGTGAGTGAAATACAAACCATGAGTCCAGAATGAAAATAAGAAATATTTAGTGAACTACATTAATAACTGCCATGGCTGATATTTAAATCGTTAAAATAAAATTCAATGTGAGAGGTGATATTAATTAAGAGTATTACATTATATGTACTGTGAATAATGATATATGGACTAATTTGTGTTTTCTACTTACCTTGCTTTTTTTCTCTTGTCCATTTACTTTCCTCTCATTTATTGGAGTAAAGAATACATATACAACTTCTATTTTTACTTGCTTATCTTTAAATTTTAATAAGTACATTTAAGGCAGTATTTCTACATCACAAGGAACTCAAAATATAGTGATTCTATAGAACGTCCTCCATTGTCCGTGGTGTTATTTTCTAACATTTTGTTCCACTTTGCTTTTAAGTCTCTCTTGAAATAGTTTTGTTTTTTTTTTTTAAGATTTTATTTATTTATTTGAGAAAGAGAATGAGAGAGAGAGAACAGGAGAGGAGGCGGGGTCAGGGGGAGATGAAGACTCCCCGCTGAGCAGGGAGCCCAATGCGGGACTTGATCCTGGGACCCCAGGATCATGACCTGAGCCGAAGGCATTCACTTAACCAACTGAGCCACCCAGGCGCCCTCTCTTGAAATAGTTTTTAAAAACTATTTTTAATAGTCAATACTCTAGACTTAATTGTCCATTTTAACCATCATTTGCTCACAATTGTCTTTTATATCCTGCTCATTTCAGAGTTTATTTTCTTCTAATTTGATTACAGCGAGTCATTCTTTTATGAAGCATATTTAAAGAAGTAACTTCTACTCATTGTTTGTCTGAAAATGTCTTTATTTTGCCTTCTTTTTTGAAAAGAAGTTTAGCTACACTGACCATTGTTTTCAGTATAAAGTTATTTAGCACTTTGAAGATATCATTCCATTGTCTTCAGGTCTCCATTTTTGGTGATAAGTTCATTATCAGCCTAATTATCGCTCTTTCACTTCCAATATCTTTTTTCCCCAGCTGCTATGAAGACCTTCTCCTTGTCTTTGGTGTTCCATATCTCCACTGCAATGTATCCATGTGGGGATTTTGTTTTTAATCTACCCTGCTTAGGATACTAAGCCACTACTAATCTACCCTACATCTGAGACTTGATGCCTTTAAGCAATTCTAGAAAATTCTCTGCCATCATCTTTTTGAATGCTGCCTCTCTTGTCACTCTTTTCTTTCTGAAAATTTAATTTGCCATATTTTAGACTGTCTAAATCTATCCTGCATAGTGCTTACCTTCTCTTTCACATTTCAATTTACATATTGCCCTATGCTACATTCCAGGTAATTTTCCAGATTTTATATTTTTGTTTGTTGATTTTTTTCTTCCACTATGTTTAATGTGACTTATAGTCTATCCTTTGACTTTTTAATTGCAGTTTTTTTCTTCATAGAAAGAGGCTTAATTTAGTTCTTTTGATTAATTAGATTATTGTTCATACACAGTGTCATTCCTTTCAGCACGTTTTCTATTCCTTTTAAATAAAATAATAATTTCAGATAATCTCATTTCCTGGTTTCAGATTGTTCTATTCTAGTTCTTAGGAAGGGGCATCATCTTCCTTTTGATTGTGTGTATTGATTCTCTCTTACGGTGAATCATTAATTGCTTATATCATTTGCAGTGTTTTTTCCTGCAAGTTCATCTTTTTTTTTTTTTCCTGAATGGTGATTTCTCATAAAAAGCAACTCATGGTCTGATCTAGCAAACCATTAGGGACTCACCTCCACTACAAGCTGCAAACATACACAAGTGTTGGATGAACTGTAACAACAGACCAGTATTTAAAACATGCCTGAGGAAAAAAAATAAAGGGAATCTCTTTTTTGTCTTTAATTCACCAGCTCTGAATCCCTAATGGTTTCGTTTTTTTCAAGGAACCCAAGGATTTCACCTGTCTGAGACCAGATTTCATGTTAATTACTGAGTTGAGATTCTGCACTAGCTGGCACTATAAATCTGATTGTCACTCTGCATGTGACAGGCTGGAGACTTGCTTCTTTTTCTACTCTTCACTGAGCCCTGGGTAGAGCAAGCTTCTTGCAGCTTGCCAGGTTGGTCCCGGTGGTTTTCCTATGACAGTATTTTCACAGAGTGAGTAACCATGCCTTGTGGAGTCCAAGTCCATGTTTCCTGTCAGCGCGTGAGTGTCAGTACTTCAGCCCATCAATTGTAGGACACTTATCTAAATCCAAATTACCCCACTATCATATCAGGCTGCTGCTAAGTTAGCTGCGCGCTGGCCAGGAGTTCACTCTTCATTTCTGACAACTGAGATTCCTTCTATTTACTTTTCCCCTCAGATATGTTTTATAAACTGCTGTGTTGTTATAACTTATCCAGAATTTTTATGTTGTGGCAAGAGGTGCAATAGTTCAGGGTTCCACGTTGCTGGAACCACTCAGAGCTTTACTTTCTATGTAAGAAATCACCACCCAGGGAAAAACATCACCAATCTATAATTACTTTCATGGAAGTTTATTAAAATATTGAATTTCCTCAATGAATAAAACTTGGAAATACATATATGAATGTGTTAGAATGGTATCTACACCTCCAAGTAAGAAAACTGTTCTCCGTTACATCAGTCACTGTTTACCTTTTGTGTCTCAGTCATGGCCACATTGTTCTAAATCTGTGTTTTAATAATGAAACTTTTCAAAATTAACATATGGAACTGCATTTTTGTTAAACTATTTATTTCTCATTTCTTGTTTCCAGGTTTAATTTAATATTATCCTTCACTGCAGCTACCATACTTTGTAGAAAATGCGTTCTCTTGCAGAGCCAAGGAAATGTAAAACAAAAATGACACACACACATGTCCCAAAAGTATCCATCTGTTCACTCACCCTTCTGGAATTTAGGAATTTTTTCATATACTAGTATGGAGACTTTTCCCCTTTAAGGCTTGTATATCTGATATTTTTTGGGACCTGGTAAATCCATAACATAGCATGAGATAAGTTCCAGGGAGTAAGATAACATTTGTTATTTACAATTCATTCAATCCCCTTGACAATTGAGTGTTATTTTCACTTTAAGAGAAATGGTAAAATGAATGGGAATGAAAATTAAGTGCTGGGAGTTGGCAAAATAGGACCTTTATGTTGGTGAATATTGAACACAGGGAAAATGACAAGTGACAGCCAGCTAGGAATTATATTTCATGGGAAGGTACTTCATAGCCAAATATAGACAGAGGGGATTACTGCTCTTGAAATCCTGTTTTGGAATATTTCTTAAGATATTTTTTTAAACTGTGTGTTTTCCCTGTAGCCAAAGCCCCAGAAAATCCGTAGTAGTCCGGCTCCTTGCACTGCTCACGACCAGAGCTCTTGTGGAGAACACCGCCCCCACCCACCGAGGCAGAAGTTGTATTTACTGAATCAACTCTAATTACAGCTTTCGCTGAGGTTGTGAGGTCAGGAGAAGCACGAACGCAACATTCTCAGAACGAAAACATGAGGTTGGAAAATTTGATCTGCTGAATTTGTTTTCCCAACCCAAATATAGGTAGGCAGTCTATCTAAGGTATACAGATAATTGGCATTTTTGGTGCATCTTCTATCTCATAATCATGGAAACAATATAAAGGCAGCTACTAATACATGAACAGGTTGGATTTCTGAAATACATTCATAAGTACGGAACAGGAATGAAGTGAAGTACCATCTCAAGAACTGGGAAATAATTTTCTCCTTTGAGAGTTACATTAGAAACCAACCCACAAAAAAAAAAAAAAAAAGAAACCAACCCACAGGGGATCAGGGTCAGGAGAACAAAGTCACCTTAATATGGTAGAACTGATGGTTCTGATATATCTATGGCAAGGGCATGCATGGATGACATGAAAGTTGATGTAAATTTGGCAATTCATTGCTAAAGCTTGAAGCATGGATCTAAACATTGATCCAGCCAAAAGACATATTTAAGGATATATGAAATAATCCTACCAGTGTTGTCTATAGGGAAAAAATAAAAAAATAACCCAAGTTCAGTGAGGTTGGTTAAGGAATTGTTAATAATTGTTAATAATTATGTATAACTGTTAATAATTACAAAGCAATTTATAGAATAGTTCACACAACACAGGGAAATGCATCAGTTAGCCTCTTTACTTTTGACTACCACTGCTTCTCCAGACTTTATCAGGTAGATGGAATTCCTCTAGATGGAAACTTAGGGATCCCTCTATTTTGTTTTGTTTTTAAATCATTCTTAGCATGTAATTCTCCAAACTTAGAACTTGATTTTAAGAGAAAATGTCTCTATTTATCTAACTTGGGCACTCTGGAGGTAGATGGTCTAGAAGGGCTGATGGTTCCTTATGCCTCCCTCCTGCCCTGCTCTCTTTCCTCACCTTTCCCCCATTTTCCTATTTTATGAACTGTGGCTCTGACTCTTCCAGGATTTTAGTGGGGGAGGAGAGAGCCAAGGGAGCAAGAAAGTTTTTTGAATGGTTCTGTAATGAGAGGTTGCCTGCTTCTGGGGTCTGGCTGGAGGTTGAAGCTTTCTTTCTCTGCTAGGCCCTTTGCTGGTCTTCTGGAGGCTACCCCCTGGACTCATTTGATTGCATTTTCTATGACTTTGCACATATTCCCTAAAATTAGTCACCATCCTTACATAAGCCCCCTAGACAAAGACTCTGTAAGTCCCAAGGCCTCTAGGAAATTCTCTTGGGCTGCACTGAAGATGGTCCCACCAGTTCTCACTGTCTGTGAGGCCACATCTGGCCCATAGGAAACACCCACCTTCCTTTCCCCCTGAGGGCAGGCAGACCCAGCCTGGTGCATGTAGCCCATCTCAGCTTTTAAGTTTTCCAAGCAGAAGTCGGTCATCAATCTACTAGGTCTCCACAACTAAGGAGTACACATATCAAATCAATTATGAATGGTCCTTGAAGCTTCTCTCTCCTTTTTTTTTTTAAGATTTTATTTATTTATTTGTCAGAGAGAGAGCACAAGCAGGGGGAGTGGCAGGTAGGGGGAGAAGCAGGCTCCCCACTGAGCAGGGAGCCTGACACGGGACTTGATCCCAGGACCCGGGGATCATGACCTGAGCCAAAGGCAGACATTTAACAGACTGAGCCACCCAGGTGTCCAGAAGCTCCTCTCTTTTAACCAACAATTGGATGTGAAATGGAAAGCATCCTACTCTCCATCTCTTTCTGGTTGGAATGGGGATTCTTATATCCCATTAACTGCTCTATTCAGTGAAATCTTTCCAAAACCTTTCCTAATCCCCATTCATGCTTTTATATCCTGGATGTGAGGGAAGGCCCTAAGAACTATGAAACTAATCTTTTAACATCTCCTTTGAAATCCCTACCATGTGGAATGTATTGTTTTCAACTTCCTTTGTCTTTGCCACGTATTGTATCTCTGTATCTTAGTGGAAACTGTGTGCCACAAATGGGGACATGAATGGCCTTTTCCAATAACTCCGGACTTTTTGATCAGGACAGTGTCAAAGCTTTGGGGGAGACTTTGTGTATAGAAAGGGAATTCCTGAAGTTAAATTTGTGGGCAAGGTCTTATACATCTGAATTGCTGTGCAAGAAAAAAAAAAGTGAAGAATATGATTCCTCCTTGTGAGAGGGAAAAAGCAAAAACAGAATGCGAAGGGGAAGAAAGTGCATGACTGAGTAACATGGCTTAAAAAAATTCATAGGAAAAGGATGTCTACCATTTAAATGTAATAGTCTTCACATCCTGAAGTAAAGAGGGCTACACATCAAAAAAAATCCTCGTATGGATGATTTGTTGTTACTGTCGAATCAAAGAAAGAACCTGATTTCCACATTTGGGTCTATGGCCAGAGCAAAATAAAGCAACAGCTGTAGGCTGAACAATAGAGAATGGAATTCAGAAGAAACAGGAAGTCAGAGTCACAGGTGATTGTTAGAATGTGAGATTCTGGGAAGTTGAGGCATCTTATCTAGATAATAAGGAGCAGAGAGACCCATTTGACATCTGGCTTATACATATAAGTATACATATTAAAATATCTGGAAGATGTTAACTGTGGTTATTGCTAGATGGTGGGATTACAAGAAATCATTATTTTCTTTTTCATTTTTTTTTTACTAATATATGTTTCTTAGGTTTTCTACCATGTTCTTGTAATTAGAAAAAAAGCAAATTTGAGTTTAAGGGAAAAACAAAAGAAAAAATATGAATCTGAATCAGGTGAATTAAGGAGACAGAAATCCAGAGGCTCTACCTTGGCAAATTCATCATAGCTGTCATGTGCTATCCTGCTAGCTATTACATTTAAAAATGTAGAACAATAGATTTGTGTTTTGTTTTGTATGTGCATCAGTCTCTAAAATCAATTAACATGTGTCCACTCTGAATGTACTTACCAAAAAGTAAAATAAATAATAAATTTCCAACCCTCCACATTGATCAGAAATGTGGGTCTTGGAGGTGATGTACCAGAATGTCCTATGTCCTCCTGGATAAGGGACTTGGTCAGGAAAGTAGACTTTCCTGGAAGGGGCAGGGGGAGAACAGTAGAGAGCCGTCACCTTCTCAGTCTGATTTTTAAAAAATCAAGCAAAGATGGTGCCCATATAATGTAGTAAGAGGTTGGGCTCTGGAGTCTGCCCACCTGAATGAGAATCATGGCATTGCCACTTACTAACCAGGAGCATGTTTCCTAACCACTCTCATTTATAAAATGAGGGTCATCAGAGGACCTGCCTCATGGGTTACTAGGAACATTAGCTAAGCTAATACAGGCAAAGCGCTTGCCACCATGCTCAGACATAGTAATCATCACTAAATGTCTGCTCTAAGGACTGGTCCTGAGTCTTGTAGCTCTGCTGTCCTATAAATCCCCGTCTGCCACCCCACCCCCTCCTAACTTGTTTTGTTTGTGGGACCTCACTTGTTGACCGCCGGGAACCAGTCCCACTGCTTCTTGTCCAAGATGGGAGTTCTTGATTTAATGAAAGTCTTCAGGTTCAGCCTTTTGAGTCAATACTGGGCCGCCAAATCACCCAGGGACCCTGCACTATTTTGCAGTATGTATGCAGATGTACCCCTTGTTGTAGACTATAAAATCGCTGATATGGGACGTTTAATGGACTATTTGGCTCCGAAGATTGGGGATGAAGGAGAGGATCTTAGGCATTCTAAAATCCAAGAAAATAAAGCTAAGCTCTTTGAGAACTGCTTCTGAGATGCCAGCATGAGCTTGAAGTCTCTTCTGTCACCAAAAGTGTACTTCTTGGTGCATATGTAGATACTGTTTTCTGTCAATAACCTATTTTTTCTGCAATCTCAGCAATTTGTTTAAAGAATGAGGTCCAAAGTCAAACAAACAAACAAACAAACAAAATTCCCAGCCCGGCCAGGGAGAGGAATAATTATATATAGGCTAAATTTGTCATTAACTTCGCTGGATAAATTCCCCAAACAAGAATTATTATTGGCCCATTTTAGTGTGGAAGTCCAAGTTCAGATAAGATAACTTACCCAAAGGCACAGGTAGGAAAAAGAACCAAATTTTTTTTCTCTAATTTCAAGATGATTGCCTAATTTTTGGAAAATAAGACTGGAAAAACATATGTTCTTTCTCACCTCTTCTCTTCTCTATGAATGGGAGGAAGAAACCAAAAATTATTTAACTTAGCACTTTCGAGTGTTACATTATCTAGACTGTATTTGAAGACTCACTAGTTCCACATGAGGTTAATGGATAGGAGGCAAGAAGAGGGGGGAAATGAAAACAAAAGAAAATAAAGCT
The DNA here is from genome assembly GCF_011800145.1 of Mirounga leonina. Classification (NCBI taxonomy): domain Eukaryota; kingdom Metazoa; phylum Chordata; class Mammalia; order Carnivora; family Phocidae; genus Mirounga; species Mirounga leonina. Next base: position 12,167,698 of record NW_023270498.1, read on the forward strand.
TCAGGTCAAGGAAGTTTGGGAAATGTTGGATTAAACCAAATGAGATAAATTTATTTATTGTGGGAGTTCTCAGACTCTTCTACATTCCTATGTAGGTCTCCAGAATTGTATTATGGAGTACTGTATTTCTCCAAGTCATCTGGGAAAGTTTTTAAATGGGACATTTCTTCTCAATTAGTATTCCTCTAAAGTTCTACTCTATTCCGATTTGGTGAAACTTTTAAGTATATTTGACCGACTGTGCAAAACATTTTGGAGTGACATGGAAAGGGGGCAAAATGTAATGAAATTAAGTTTTCGTATAAGCTGTTGATGTTAATACTAGAGTTAGTGACATGAAAAGTCTGAAAGTGGTGATCCAGTGAAAACCGGGTGAGAAGCTTCCTGGATCTTGTGGGGGGAGGCGGGGGGTGTGTGGGTGAGGGTATGTGTGTATGTGTGGGTGGGTGGGTGTGGGTGTGTGGGGGGTGTGGGTGTGGGTGTGTGCGCCCACGCATATATATCTAAGGATGTGCGTGTGAGTTTTAACACAAGAACATAATAGCTTTCAGTTTCTTCATTGTTTATCAACCTGTTTTGGCTCATGTTCTTAGAGGAACATGCAGCATGTTATTAAAAAGGTGACACAAGCTGGTTCTTGAGAAATGATCCCTGTGAGATGAGGCAAGATAGAAGCAACAGATACAAGGGAAAAAAATGAGTGTAAGGGAAAGACCAGAATAGCAACTTCTCAGTAGACAAAGTTTTGGGTTTTTTAATTTTTTTTTTCCCATGGCTATTATGGGAAAACAGGAGAAGTAGGGTCTTTTTGGCACTCACTTAAAAAAAAAAACGAAAAATTTTTATTTTAAAACAATTTTAGATTTATAGAAAAGTTTTGAAGGAAATACAGAGTGTTTCCATGTGCCCCAGACCCAGTTTCCACCACTATTATTAGCATCTTATACTAATATGGTACATTTGTCACAATTAATGAACAAATATCCATATCCGTACATTATTATTAATGGGAATCCATACTATAGTCATATTTCCTTGGTTTTCACTTTTTTCTGTTCTGGGATCCCATCCAGGATAGCACATTACATTTACTTGTCCTATCTCCTCAGGATCCTTCCTCTTGGCTATGGTAGTTCTCAGACTTTTCTTGTTTTTGATGATTTTGACAGTTTTGAGGAATACTCATTAGGCATTCTGTAGAATATTCTTCAGTTGGGGTTTGTGTGGTGTTTTCTCATGATCAGATGGGGCTTATGGGTTTGCAGAGGTAAACCACAGAGACAAAAGTGCCATTCAGCTGCCAAAGAGATAGTAGCAAACTATGGAAAACACTCTATGTTCACCAAAACCTGTTTCTATCTTTGCCTAAGCACATAGTTAGACTACATTTCTTAGCCTCCGTTAAAGTTAGTGAGGCCATGAACCTGGGTTCTGGCTAACAGAATTCTTAAGCTTTGCCCACAACAAACCTCCCATGGATTTTCCACATTATTTTCTCATTCCTCACCCTCTAGCCAAAGGCAAAGACTCCAGTGGAGAATCTGAGACCCTAGGAAATGGTAGAGCAGTGACAAGGCAGGTCCTGGGGCCCTGAATGACCCTGTGGAGCACAGCCCTAAGTGGCCTACAGTGCACTGTGATGTGAATGAGAAATTAACCTTTGTTATGTGAAGCCACTGAGGTTTGGGGATTTGAAGGAAAGGAGTGAACCTTCCCTGAGTAACACAGAGGTGATCAGGGTGAAACTCTCTGCTGTTCCCAAGATGGTGAAGAATCCATCCATGAGGACGATTCCCTACCCACTTGCCAATCTGGCCAGTCAGGGTGTTTTCAAAGAGAGAGCCAATCTTATGAGCATCCCTTCCTTCCAACAAGTCCTTCCAGGCTAGAGACCTCCCTGAAATACTAAACCTTCCACAACATTTGTGATGTGGTCTTCTTTTTTTTTTTAAGATTTTATTTATTTATTTATTTATGAGAGAGAGAGAGCACAAAAGCAGGGGGAGTGGCAGGAAGAGGGAGAAGCAGGCTTCCTGCTGAGCAAGGAGCCTGATGTAGGACTCAATCCCAGGACCCCGGGATCATGACCTGAGCTGAAGGCGGACGCTTACCCCACTGAGCCACCCAGGTGCCCAATGTGATGTGCTGTTCTAACTGAAAGCAGAAACCATGCTCATAAGAGGTCTTTCCTAAGCTTGTCCTCTCAGTGCACCCCCACTCCTACTTCCACACACATGCAGTGCCCACCCCAGGGACATTTTGTGTCATGAATGTTCGCATTCAAGGGAGAAAGCAGGAAAGGTATTTGGAGAATATATGTCCCTGGATTCTTGGGTTAAAACAGGCAAATCTAGAAATAAAGTCACTCTGAATGTGTTTTCCCATACTGTGGAGAGTTCACACTTCTCTGCCATGCCTCAGGGAGTTCATTGTCTGACGGGCCCTGCCAGGAGCCACCCCCTGACAGTCCTGTTACCTCAGTGCAGTTAAACAGAAATGACCTGATGCCTGAAGGCATCACCTGAAGGATGGGAAACTGAAACATCCATTTATTTCTACCTAGCCCAAACCTGGGTGATAGTAAGAGTCATCCAGGAGCGCTTAAAAATATAGAAATTGGGGAGGGGAGTGCCTGGGTGGCACATTCGCTTAAGCACCTGGCTCTTGATTTTGGCTCAGGTCGTGATCACAGGGTTGTGAGATCGAGCCCCACATCGGGGTCTGTACTCAGTGTGGAGTCTACCTCATATTCTCTCTCCCTTCCCCCTCCCGCTCATGCTCTCTCTTTCAAAGATTCTGACTCACGGGTCTAGAATGAGGCCTGAGAATCTATATTTTTTTCAATGTTACAGGAGGTAATGATCAGCCAAGTTTGAAAACCTCTGCTCACAACACTTTCAGTAATAGTCTGACACACTAATTAGTAATACACTAATTATTTCACTGAATCAATTGCTTAAAAGTAGCATGTACACACACACACATCAAACAAATGCAAAGTAAAAAGTCTCTGTTTGCTCCACTATTAATTCATCTTTTTTTTTTTTTTTTTTTGAGATGAGAGCCTCTTGTCTGAGCTCCACCTCTGCCCCATTTCCCTTCTCTCACCCCTGACTCCTTCAATGACCATCAGACTACTGGGGAGAAAAAGTCTTCTCATGGCCAATGATTCACATCAGTATCTCCTGCCTACAATTACATCTCTCCTTTAATTAAAAAAAAAAAAGTTCAGGCTACAATAATACTTCTCTTTTTGTTTTGAAAAGGTCACAATTCTAAACACTTTATTGAGAAGTGAATGGATTACCAGCATACGCTCTACATGGAGTAATCATATACTATATACTTTCATTTGATCATCCTCAGTTTCTCCAACCTGTTCCTACAGATGCTGTAAATGCTGTGTCTCTAATATATTATGTCTGGAATTCAGAAAGTTTAGTACAAGTTTCTTAGGGATCCTGTGTTGCTATACAATTCTCCCTAGTTTCATTTTTCCTTGTTTAAAAAACCACCTCCTTAGTAATCATTTCAAACTGATTGCTAGGATTAATGTCAAGTTTGGTACTTTCCCCTTCAGTGATTATCAGCTCCAGCCTGGCAATCACACCCCCACGTCCTCTCAGTTCTCCAGAAGAAACCGGAACTTGCTAGGAGAGGCTGGGATTCTTTTACACTTTTCAGATCCCTTTTATCATTATTTATTATGGTTTTCCAATATGGAAATTATGCTAATTGACTGAAAATTTTATAGGCCCTAGTACACATAAATGAATGAATGAATGAAAATAAAAAATCTTATCTGCTTATCCACACAAAGCTTCCTTCTCAGAGGCCAAATTGATTCACTGACTTCCACTGAATCAACATCAAGTCACGACTGTCTTGTTGTATGAACCCAACACAAGTAAAGTCCAGTGGTAGATTCAGTCAAGTGTTTTGGTTTGTCTTTGAATTGGGTTATAGTTACCCAAAGGAAAAAAATCCCTGAACGGAAAAATGATCAAAAAAAAAAAAAAAGAAAGAAAGAAAAAAGAGGGGTGCCTGGATCGCTCAGTTGGTTAAGCGTCCAACTCTTTTTTTTTTTTCCAAAGATTTTATTTATTTATTTGACAGAGAGATAGAGAGAGAGAACAAGTAGGCAGAGAGAGAGGGAGAAGCAGGCTCCCTGCCGAGCAGGGAGCCCGATGCGGGGCTCGATCCCAGGACTCTGGGATCACGATCTGAGCCGAAGGCAGCCGCTTAACCAACTGAGCCACCCAGGCGCCCCAACGTCCAACTCTTGATTTCAGCTCAGGTCATGATCTCAGGGTCATGAGACTGAGCTCCACCGTGGAGGTGAAGCCTGCTTAAGATTTCTTTCTCTCCCTCACCCTCTCCCTCTCCCCCCTCTAAAAAAAAAAAAAAGGAAAAATGATCAAGCTAATTTCACATGAAGTATGTTTCAGTTATCTGTGATGTGAAATAAACTCAAAATGTAGTAACTTAAAAAAAATCACATTTATTTTGCTCACAAATCTGCAATTTGGACAGGGTTTAGTAGGGACAGTTTCTCTCTGTCCACTGGCAGCTGGGAAGGCTCTCCATTTGGCTCTACTTGGCTGGCAGGGTTAGGGCAGAGTGGGGGAAGGACTTGGAATCATCTGAAAGCCCCCTCAGCCACAAGCGTATTACCCTTCCCTGCAGGAAAAACTCACAGAGCTGGGGGTTGGGCCACTTGGGCTTCTCAGGCATGTCTGTCTCACTCGGAGATGTGCTCTCTCCCCAGGATGCTTCCAACAGATAGCTTTAGGGAAGCTGGACTTCTTATATGTCAGCTCAGGGCTCCCAAGGTACTTGTGGAGAGAAACTGAGGGAGACAGAGAAAGAGAAAGAGAGAGAGGAGCTGTATACGCTTTATGGCCTAATCTTGGAAATCATGCATCCTCACATCAACAGTATTTTATTCATTGCAGTGAGTCACAAAGGCCTCCACAATTTCATGGAGAGAGGACTTAGACTTACCTTTTGATGGAAGAAGAGCAAAGTTTTAGAAGAGCCTACAAGACCAGAAATATTGTTTTGAGATTAAGAAGATAAATTAGTGAAAGCAATCTAAAATTAATATTTTCCTTTTTTTAAGCAACTAAATATGTCATGATCAAAATGTTATCAAGCAGCCACTTGAAATTTTATCAGAATATTTGCCCTCCTACATCAGCTCATCACTGTAGCCACACAAACACACACATGCATACACGACATATATAATACTGATACATACACATGCACATACAAATATATACACATACACCACTTTTTTATTATTATATTTTTATCTATGTCCTCAGCCAAAGCTTCTTTCTCAGAAGTCCGAACTGACTCACTGGCTATCAATGAATCCAACATCAAGACACAACAGTCCCCAGTGTGGATGCAGGCTGGTGGGTTCAGCCAAATTGTTTTTGGTTCGTCCATGAACTGGGTTATGGATCCCAAGAGAAGGAACTGAAATCATCAAACTAATTTCACATGATGTACTAAGAAGAACGCAGTACCACATGAAAGAGCTTAGTGATTAGTGCACCAAGCCATCTCGCTCTATGTGAATGACCTGTGATAAATGACTGGTCAGCCAAAGGAGCAGAAATCATGTATTATTTCCACAGTTTGCAGTGAAATGCCATTTGTATTTATCATTGTTCTGAAACAGCACAGTAGATTGCATGGGACAAAACTTTCTGCAAACACATAAGTAACTTTTTGGGAAAAAAATAAGCTTTTACCAGAGGTTCTTCACTTGGATTATCAGTGGTGACTTGCAGACGGTGTTATTCTGCAGGCAACTGTGTAACTCACACAGAAATTTACGAGAGTTCTGAATGTGGAAATACTCAAAGTCAAGCTCTCTTGCCTTTCAAATTTTCATTATAGATCCTGAGAGTCAAAAAGTACACCCGTAGCTCTAGCATGATCTCCTGGTTTTGCATTCTTCTGCTTTATTTTAATTTTTCTTTTAGTTTCTCTGGATATAAGATTAGTGTAATTGAGTGAATGGGTGGCAGTCTCCTCACCTAAAACCTATATGTATCTTAGGGCAGCCCTGTCTGGAGAGAATGGAAGTAATCACAACATAAATGAGGCTATTTGATACAATATTTCTTACAAATCAATATTACCTAATGAATTCACATTGAGGGCCTCAGATAGCTTCCATTTATCATTTTTTGAGCACTTGCTATGTGCAGGTGGTGTGCTGACAACTTTAGGTAACGTTGTGTTTCTGATAATGACAAATTTCTATGCAGCTGGTGTTATTATTCCTATTTTATGGGTAAAGAGACCACGGCTCCTAGAAACTGAGTAACTTGACCAGGATCACAGAGTAGTGGGGCTAGGTTGAACCTAGATCTGTCAGACATGAACTGCTGCCCTAAGCCATTATAGTGCACTGCCCTTCACAGAGACTAAAAAACTCGAAAGAAAGAAAGAGAGGGAGAGAGAAGAAAGGAAGGAAGGAAGGAAGGAAGGAAGGAAGGAAGGAAGGAAGGAAGGAA
>NW_023270498.1:12174243-12270086 GCF_011800145.1 Mirounga leonina
GAAGGAAGGAAGGAAGGAAGGAAGGAAGGAAGGAAGGAAGGAAGGAAAGAAAAGAAAAGGAAGGAAGGAAGGAAGAGAAAGAAAAGGAAGGAAGGAAGGAAGAGAAAGAAAAGAAAGAAAGAAAGAAAGAAAGAAAGAAAGAAAGAAAGAAAGAAAGAAAGAAAGAAAGAAGAAAGAAAGAAAGAAAGAAAGAAAGAAAGAAAGAAAGAAAGAAAGAAAGAAAGAAAGAAAGAAAAAGAAAGGAAGGAAGGAGGGAAGAATGGAAGGAAGGAAGGATGGATGGAGGGAAGGAAGGAAGGCAGAAAGAAAAAGAAAGAAAAGCAATAAGGAGAAAAGAAAAGAAAAAAAAAGCAATAAGGAGTTTGAGAGGTGATGGGAAGAAGCACAGTAGAGTGTGAGCTAATTAAGTCGGGAACCTCATGAGGAGTATAAGTAAATACTTGAGAGTGAGAGAAGGTTCACTGGAACTAATGAAGGAGTGTCCCTAGGCCCTGAAAAGAGGCTAGTTCCTGGAAATGCCCACACCTGAGAACCTGCCAGCCAAATGGCCAATGATTACGATTCTAACAGTCTTGATTGGGCTTCCTCCGTTATTGGTTGACCAGGGGCTGCGCTCAAGAAAGATACAAGAGTGGAACTGAAGTAAAACAGGGACAAAACATAAAATATAATCCATGAAAGGAACTGGGTGTAATTCAGAGGAAAGACAGTGGTTTCAAAGTTAAACTGTAAAGGAGGAAAACAAGCTGGTTTGGGGCTGAACAGCAGAAGTGCTCCCACTAATACCGTCCCAGCGCCTTCAATGCGTCCACAAATGTACGTGTGTGAGTTTGTCTTCCAGGTTGGCTATATGTGGGTGGGTCTGTAGCAACTCTTGTACCCTGTCCGGGTTCAACTGGCAAAGTGGGGGGCTACTTGCATTGTTTTCTGTCCCATAGGATTATAATTCTCTCACTTTTCGCACCTCATGTTACCTTATCTAGTTTGCTTTAAACCCTCTGACACAATGCTTTGCAAACTTTAATGTGCTTATGAATCACTTGGGAAATAGAGTTAGGGTGCAGAGTCTTCTTTACCAAGTCTGGGTTGAGGCCTGAGTTTCTGTATTTCTAACAAGCCCCTAGCAGCTGTGGATACCCTAGTTGCAGAACCACACTTTGAGTCATGGGGTCCTAAAAAATAGAATCCTCCCAGCACAAAAGAACGAGGATGATTTCTTTCTCCCAAGGAAACACTTCTGTTTGGTCACTACACTCTATTTTCTGTATGTTCTAACTTGTGGCTAAGTCTGAGGACAGGATGGACAGCAGGTGCCACACCAAATCCCGGGCCTGTTCCCAGGCCTGTTTCTCCCCTATCCCCTCCTCCCTTTGCCTGATTCCATCTGGATGGCTGGCCTGCTTTCCTCTCCAGAGGGAATTCCATTGAAACAGCTGCTTCCTCCTCATGTGTATCCACTAGTGTTCTTATAGAACGGTTAGAATCTAGAGCTTGGAATCGAGCATGAGAAATCAGCTGCCCTAGGCTTCCACCCTCAGTAAGTAAATGTCTAAACCATTCAGAGGGAGAGAGAGGCCCATTTTCCTCACCCAAAGCACCATCCTTTCTTTTGCATTTTCTTCCCTGTTCACATTTTCAAGCATCAGCGTGGGCCTGGTTCAGTTCGAGACTCAGGCACCAAGACCATATTTGGATTAATCTGGTTCCAGGTCAAACATTCCAATTTCACACATTTATCCCATGATTTCCTAAGGGCTATCAAATAACACATCGTTTTATTTTTTTCCCTTTGTTTTTCTCTTTCAACTAATTTATTTAATGGGTCCAAAATGGGTGATTAGACCATAAAAACATGTGGTATCCTAATTGGATTTTGAAAATGTGTAAACATGGCCCTCCAGTGGCTTCCTATTACCATCTGGACCAAATAGAAACTTCTGACCATTGATTCCAACTCTCCTCTACCTACCCCACCCTGGTGCCCTTCTCATTTGTTACTTCTCTTCTCCATGGTCTTCTGCTCCAACGAGGCTGGGCTTGTTCTTTTTCAGAACCCTTCCTCAAGTTCTGCCTCAAGGCTTCTGCCTGACTGGGTGTACAGAGGAGAACAAGTCCCTGCTGTTCATTTTCTACACATTTCAGAAGGTTTTTCAGATGTGAGTTCGAGGTCTATACATTTAAGAATGTTTCCGAAATTAACCCCATCCATTCTTCGGTACATTGTGGTCCTTAGTTTACTTCAGTGCCTTCCAATTATTTGGGGAAAAAATTGTGTTTTACTCATGTATACTTATGTGGCTCACTGAGTTATTACAGTGACAGTGTGTTTCTTCTGGGTTGGGTACTAATCCAGGTGCTGCAGATCGCAGTGAACAAGCAGGCAAGGTTCTTAATATCCACACAGTTTACATTCAGGTTTGGGAAGGTGGATAATAAGCAGTAAGCAAATAAATGAACAATGATGGTGAGGAAGTACTTACTGTTGGATGTTCTGAGGCTACAGAGCAGGGAGTCGGCTTACTCTTGGTCTGAAATCTCTCTCTGAATTCACAGATATGCACATCAAAGTTTGCATGTGGATAAAACATGTTGACCACCTCTCAAGGGAAGGTTCTTCTTGGGACCAGTTTTGTCTGGGAAAATATCACTGAGGAGACCGGTGATCAATTTCATTGGTAAAAAGGTGCCTTTCTGTAGTCTTCAGTATAGCCAAATTTTGGAGACTTTAATGTCTCATTAGTTTCTCAAACGTAATTGGACTCATCTGGGGCACTTGTTTAAAAATGCATATCCAGATGTTCCAGTGCAATTGACCCTTGGACTGTATAATAAAACACTGTAACACTTTAAGCGATAATCAGAACACTGAGATGGATGGATGCATGAATGGATGGGAGGAAGGGTGGCCAGAAGGAAGGATGGATACATGAATAGACCCAAAGATTTGTAGGCTATAAGTTAGTAGCCAGATTCACAAGAGGATTCTAAGCAAGTGGGCCTATGATACAGCAGAGGCTCTGTGACTGTGGCACTGAGCCTATGCTTTGAGAAGAGAAGCTCGCTCCCATCTCCTTCCTCTAATTTTCATGAAGCAAATGCTTATTCTTTGAGCCCTAGGTATAAGAATCATTTTGAGAATGAATAATTAAAATAGACGCTGTGAAATGTAATCTTTTATTCAATTGCCCACCAAAATAGTTACAGCTTTAGAATCACATTATTTCCTGAATAAGTCAGTTTTACCAATTTTGCTGTTATAACAAGATATTTAATACCACTGGAGACAAAGATAGCCCCATATTCTGACAAGACCCTCAAGAAACCAGATGCATTGGAACCAGACATGACCACCCCTCAGGGTGACTGAGAGGCAATAGGACAGTCCCACTTTTACCAAGCACCATCCTACCAGGCCCTCCATAGCCTGGGAAGATGGCAAGAGAGGTGAGGTGCTTGGCAAGGGCCTTGTGGGAATTGCAGTGCATGTTCTCACTCCTACCCGAGGGGCAGGGAAAAGTGTGTTTCCCCTCTTGAAACGAATTGAGGGGGCTCTTGGAGAGTCATTCATAGTGACTGGGGCATCGGCAGTAAAGGGAAACTGACATTCATTCTCCAACTGGAGACTTCCTGAGCTTCCAAAGTTGGCAGACCCTCCCTCAACATGTCTCTCAATAGAAGAATAGGTACCAGACTTTTGGGGGGAGCCCAATGTGTACCCCCAAAGCATGGCACAGGCATATAGAATTATGCAATCTGTGACCCTCTTTCAGCCTAGAAATTTCTGAAGGCATGAATATTAGAACTTGGACTGCAGCAGAAATACCTGGGAAGGGCAGGGTGATCGCCAACCCGCCTTGTTTGTTTGGTTGTTTTTTTTTTCCCATCCCTGGGTAATGTGAAAGGGGACCCCGGGCTTTCATTGGCTCCACCTAAAGGAGCTCAAATATTAGTGGACGAGTTGGAGTCATGAGTTTCCTCCAGTAGCCACCAAGTGAAGAGCTGGAATGTCCACACAGGGTTGATGGCAGACAAGGCTGCTTGGGGGAGAGTGGGGCCAGCTTAAAAACACACATACGCCCCCTATGTGACACCACAGAACCAGGAAGAATCACAGCAATGTCCAAAGGTTCCCCCCTCCCAAGGGCAAGTGGACACTCGAGGAAGGATTTCTCTGAGTCCCTAGCCCTCCTTCAGTCTGCCCGAGGAGCTGGGTCTAGAGGAGGGAGGGGATAGTATTGATCCAGAGCCAGATCTTGCCCCCCACCCTCTTTGTACGCAGCCAGAGTCACAGCTCTAGCTGTAAATTGGATATGCAATTAAGGGTTTAAATTAAGCCACACTAAGTTTTAATTACCAAATGTGACCAGGAAGCTATGGAATGCACCCAAGATTTTGTTAAAGGAAGAGAAAATAGTGGATTCTACATAGCACAATCGAACACAGAAACTTTAAAAAATACATACAACCATTTCATTTTTCTTTGGATTTTAGTTGCAATTCCTTCAAGATCCCATTGTCATAAAAGCTTTTACTTCAAGCAAATTTTGTTCTCTCATGGTCAAATAATCCAAGAATGTTAATTTCCCATTTCATTTTCTTACTTTTTGCATATTTCTGGGATTGCATCATGTAGTTTCACTCATTGATCACCCCACATTAAATCTTTCATCAAAAGTTCAAAGTCAAGTATTTGATCATTTGCAAGAGAATCTATCTGGCATTGAATACTAGGTCTCCAGAGTGAGGGGATTAGATGATGTGCCAAAGCATTGCATCCAGTTCCCTGGGTGACCTCCTAAGGCGTGCACACAGCAGGAACAATACTCCAGCCAGACTCAGAGAGGAGCACATGAGTTCTCATTTGGAACACAGGCTTAAGTCTACCCTTGTTTATATTTAGCCACTCTTGTATATACACAACTTTACTCTGGATTAAGGGGGACTTGACTTGATGTAAAAATGCTTTTGGAAAAGCCTGTTCAACAAGGGCGATCTCAACTGATCAAACAGGATTGTGCCGACTGATCAGTGCGGTAACAGTAAGTCAAGTTAGTGTACAAGTCAAGAAAGGAGACCCACCCATCATTTTGATATCATGACTCTTGAGCCAAAGCCTTTGTTTTATTGTTACCAAAGCTAAAACAAAGAAAATGCATTTTAAAAACAAAATAGCATTTGTGTTTCTGCTCTTTAATTTTAAAAATAAATTATGAATCTCTAAGCCTAGTATTTTTCCATATCAATAAAATGAAAAATTCTTCTAGGAGCCTCCCTCAGGCCCCTCTTCTTCAAATTTATATCAGCTCTGTAACTAATAAAGATGTATGTTATAATAGATCCCTTCACTTCAGTGGATAATTATGTAGCTTTCAGAAATCACTTCACAATCTTAAAATAGTTATTCTTCAATCAGCCAAGATATTCAATCAATAAATGCCATTCCATGTGATCATTGCTGTGACTGCCAAACTATGCAACCTTAAAATGTAGGGAAAAAATAAAGAACAAGCGAGGTGAGTATCCAGGACAGAGTCAAGTTATTTTATGGCAGGAGGCCTTTCAGTTGACTGGCCAGATTCCACATTAGTCCATTCATATCTGGAAGTCTTTATCATTGTCTTAGGCCTGGATCAATGACCATCATCTCCTGGAGAGTCTGAAACCTGAAACAACCATATTTCTTTAAGCACCTTTGCAAAAGTGCTTAATTTTCCATGAGAGCCCACCGTTTTGACCTGGCTCCTTGAATTCAAGGAAAGGGTGGAAAGTCGAGTCCAATAAACAGATAACGTTCAGGAACTTCAAACTTCATTATTTCTGATGGCAACCCAAAGCTTTTTCCATTGTAAAAAAGAAAAGAAAAAAGGTGAGGTATTTTTTCAAGTAGCTCTTTCAAAGAGGGGAATGAGAGCATGCAGCCCTCTTTACCCTGGTGAGAGCCTCATATTCTATAGCTTGTGTCTTTGTTTCAAGTCCAGCCCCTGGTTGAGGGTCATGTGAGGAAAGACAGAATGAGGTTCAAATTCTTTAATTAGTTTTGTCAGTGATTCTCTATGGTTGGCAATAAAAGAAATACTTTCTGGGAGATCAGGTTCTCCTGCTGGAACTTTGGATAGGATAAAGCCCTTGAAAGGCGAAGATCATTTTCAGCCCGTTGTTCTAGCCTGTCTCTGAACTGAGCTTTTTGCTAAAGAGCTTTAGAGCCAAAATTTTTATGTCGTCTCCACAATCATGGCCCACGGCACCAATAAGAATGTCTCTTCCAGATATTAACGCACAGAGATCTGCCTGCCATCTTAGAAGGGCTTCATAAAACAGTGTACTCCGTGAGCCAATTAGGAGAAAAAGATTTTTTGTTTGGGAATATTGTGAATGAACATTGCAGTCTGGAATACATATTTCCTGGAATGCTCAGAAGTCGAGTCCTCCAAGGAGAAAGTACTTACAAAAGGATGAGGGCAGCACACCAAGGATGCTGAAACTTGCTTAGAAGTCAATATGGGAGGGGAGGGGGGGAAAAAAACTTCCATAGAATCATCTCTGGAATGGCCATACCCTTTCACACAAGCAAGTTCTATTCTCTAGTCTCTACACGGGATCATTTTAAGACAGATCACTTAGCATGCTACAAGGCAGTAACCTTAAAAATATGTAACTGCATTGATATGGTCATGTACCGAGAGAGAAATTCTTCATATAAGATAGGATAAAAATATTTCAGCTCCATCTCAGAAACAGGACACTGGAAACTCAGGCAAAATCCACAGAGGAGAAGTGACCATGTCTTTCCAGCTTATGGAGCAGCTGGAGCATGTCTAAAAGGGACCACACCCGCTGCCTCCTCAGTGAGTCATCACCCTCCTCCTTCCTTGGGGAATACCAGCCTTACTTCCTGACGAAGGACAAGGTTTTCTATGGAGGCACCTTTTCTCTCCCCTCTGTGTGGGGTCATAAGGGAGGGAGAAGGTATCAAATCTTATGTTGATATCTAATTTCACAAATGTTTCTCTTGGGCAATCTGATTTTCCTCTACAGGTCTATATATCTAACCCAGATCACATATCAGTTAGGAGGGAAACATTTGCTTTGTGAAGTTACCAAATTTCCCCCTTCGAACTTGACTGTCCAGGAAGAAAATAATAATAATAATTCCTGAGTATCACTTCTCTGATTTTGGGCACCAGATGACTCTCAAAACCATCTTGCATCCCTATCATGTTCATCAAATAAGAAACTCAAACATCAAGACAGAAAACAAGAGCAAAGAGAGAACATAGAAAGTAGGCATTTGTTTGCCACTTTTTGAGCAAATGCTCATCTGCATCTGTTTCTTCCAATGAAGATACACATTTTGTATTATAATTCAGGGCCATGTCCACTGACGTCATCCAATAGCACCATATCTTGGGAGCTTTCTTCCCAGTAGAAGGAAGCAGCCACTTGTTTTAGTGAGAAGAATATTGAGATATAAATGATTTCTTTTCACACTACACACATAATTTGTACAATACTTTTCCATACTATCATCTGGCTCTTAATTCAACAGCTGGGCAAATGTTCCCAGAGATCAGGGAGGACGGGAATTGCAGCTCACTGATGGTCCCTGACAGCTAACCTCCTCCATACCCTGCCTGTGGGCATCTTGTTATATCTGACCCAGTGGTATTTGTGACTTTGCCCACAATGTCACCCGTTGCTGGTGTCTGCACCTCAGGCTGGCCAGTTAGCTCCCAACATCCCAATTCTGCAACAGAGTTTGAAGTTTTTGTGCTGTGTTAAATTATTTCTCCTGCCCACCCTGCTTAGGATTACTTGAAAATTACCAAATAACAACAATAAGCCTGTCTTAACTTTGCCAAAAAAAAATTGCCCGGGACTTTTCAGAAGCCACATTCAATTTGTGAATAAATGAAATGGATCTTCTGGACCAACCATGACAATAAGCCCTGGCCTACATATTCAGGGCCTGCAAGAAGTTGAGGCAATGGGCCTAATGAGAAGCAGTCAGCGAATCTAATGAGAATCAGACAGAAGGCCTAATGAGACATTTAACATGCTCAGCCTCTCCCTCCTCTTTTGTTCCGTTTTCATGGGAATCTGTGTTTGTGGAGCTCAGTTGCACTGGCTACAAGCAGATACATATGGCCTTAGTGGGACAATCCAGGAAACAATACCAAGACTTGAATATGACCAGGAATAGGGAGGGTGGAACTCGGAAAATGTACCCAAAGGCCATGATAATGTGGCAAGGTGGGTTTTTAGTTTATTTACATTTTAATTGTATCTATGCCCTTTTCAGGATACTAGGTAGTCATAGAGCTATTGCTGATGATACAATAAAAGGCCAGAGATTTCCATCGCATTACGTCACTGCTCTGAGGGAAACAAAGATAAGGGAAGTATGCTCTGCTGTTTCTGTGGCAGACTGTTGCCATTCAGAAGAAAGGACTGGAATGCAGGTGTTGCCCAAACGAGGATACCTGGAATAGTCTCCTTCTGAGGCAACGTTCCTTGAACACTAGGGGTTTTCATTTGTTGCCTTTGGATGGAACTGCCAGCTAGAGAGATAGCTATCAAATTACAGGTTGGGCTGGGCTGACGGTGGGGGCAGGAGCACAGACCTTACTTAGTTTCAGCTCTGCATCTCAGTTACCTGTGCTGGAGGCACAGAAAGGAAAGATGTGTACGTCCGTGTCCGCTGTTTGAAATTTTGTCTGACCCATGGATTTTAACAGTTTTGGAGCATAGCTTGATTTGGAGAAAGTAGGCAAGATTCCTGTCTTACTTAGCTTGCGAGCGCAAGAAATTTGCATTGGCTTTTGTTGCTGGCCTATCAAATAACAGTTTCTTTGGACATACACACTCTTTGTTTTATTTGCTTGCCCAGATATATGCTTTAAATGCAACTCGATCCCTTCTCTGTCCATTTATTTATTTATTTATGACAACTCTTCTTTTGGTTGTCAAGGTCCAGCTTCTGCTTGCCCACCTGTATCTGAATTAAAGACCCGAAGGTGAACAGGCTTGCTCTTTGGTGGCGCCACCTAGTGGCATCCCTTGGCAACACAGTTCTTGGCTATCAAATGACTAGATTTAGATGTCATATTACCTGGGTTGGTGGGGGGGAGGATAGAGCAGAAGTGCACCAACATTTATAAGTTCCAGGTGCTAGTCTCAGAATTCATACATGTCAGCTTTTTTAAACTTTACAAAATTTCTATGGGGTAAATCTCTAAATGCTGCTATTCATATTAGCTAAAATTCGTTGAATGTTTCCTATGGGCAGAGCACTGTGCCAGATGCTTTATATACCATTGGCTTGTTTTTGCTAGTAATAATGCTAAAGAGGTGCAAATTATGTGGTCCTTTGAGCCTAAGTTTTAGGATCTGTAATGGGCTCTAGCCATTGCTTAACTGTGTAACCTTGAACAAATTACTTTGTCTGTGCCTCAGTTTCTTTACCTATAATAGCACATACATCATAAAGTAAGCACTTGTAAAGTGCTTTAAAAAGTATCTGACACAAAGTAAGCATTCAATATATACTAGCTGGTATTATTAATAATAATAGTAGCCATGGGTCCTGCCCCACTGCAGCTAAACGTTGGTGGACAAAAACCCCATTATACCGACTGGTCTCAAATTTCATGTCCAAAATCTGAAATGGACGCTCAATGGTATCAGGCAGCTCTACATGTATTTCCCTTTCATGTTCACTTTAAGACTCCCCAAACAACTATTTTTTTACCTGTTTATCCTAATATGTGCTACACCGAGGCTACTCTTAGCCTCAGCTGTTGCCTCATTATTGAGAAAACAAGCAAGAAGGTAGGAGCTTTTTCATCTCTCCTCCACCATATTTGCTGACCCCTGTTCTCTGCCCTCTCCCTTTTGCTAAAGGATGAAGTTCCCATTCCCATCAAATGGTAACTGTTCCAATTACACACCTGGATCTCATGCCCTCTTGTTTTTTCAAAGACTTGGCTCCAGTCTTTGCTAAATCATCACATTCTCCCTTTCTACTGGATCACTGCCATCAGCATCCAAACAGGCAACCTTAAAATATTCCCACCTTGAGGCTACACCCCCTCCAATTAACATCCCATTCTCTGCTTCCCACTGTTCTAGGTAGAATGAAGAAAAACATCTCATCCCAATAAGACCTCTGTTTCTACCATACCCTTGTGTCTGCCTTTGTCAAAGTCACCCATGACCTCTATGCCACCACCAAATCCATTGACGGCTTCTTTCTCCTCTCTTTACTTCTCAGCAAGATTTAATGCATCTTGTCTGAGTTGCTGTGTCACCACACTCTCCTGCTTTCACTCCTCCCTCACTTGCCTCCTCTGGCTGACCTTTAAAGAAACTGCCCACCCAAAAGTGCCATCCTAGCCCTCTTCTGTTCTCTCTCTGTGTCTTTAACTTAGAAAACTCATCTACACCCACCACTTTAAATTCACCTATATAAAACTTGAAAAGAGATATCCTTAGCCTTGGCCTTTCCCTGAAACTCCAGACTCTGATACCTACTCCAGACTTACCATTTCCATGTGGATATATAACAGGCACCTCAAACTGCCACAACAATAATTTTGATGCCATCCTCAAACATAGTTCTTTTTCAGTTTTTTTCTTTTTAGTATGTAGCATGACTGTTCACCTCATTGGTCCTGTCAGAAGTCTTAGAGCCTCTGATGAGGAGCCTTTGATGCTTCTTTCCCTTCCCTAATCTTAAAAATATGTTTCACTTCTGTTCATTACTCTCCGTGTGGATATTTCCCACTAGCAAGAGCCCCATCATTTCTCACCTGGCTGAAATGTGTCTCCTAACTTACTATCCTGATCCTATCTCCCATGTCTACAATCCATTAGCCACATAGCAGCTAGAGCCATTACCTGAAAATATAAATCAGATCACTCCACTTCTCTCCCTTAAATCCATCGATGGTTTCCTTTTTCATTATAATTAAATCCAAATTTCTCACCCTCTCTAACAAAACACAATATAGCATAGTGTCTTTAAGAAAAATAATCATGAAGCTTTTCCTTAATTCTGAGTGTTCTCCATTATCTTTCCAACAAATTCATTTTTTAACCTAAGTTAGCCAGAGTCTAACTTAGTTGCTTACAATTGAAGAGTTGTCATTATATAGCCTAAAAAAATTATTCCACTTAATGTCAGGCTCTTTGCAAGAAAACATTTGGGATATGGATAAATTATGGACGTATCAACCAGATTGCAAACTCCTTGCATCCAAAACCAATAGGTTGTGTGTGTGTGTGTGTGTGTGTGTGTGAGAGAGAGAGAGAAGTGTAATGAGAAATACATATGTACACACATAGTGATACTTAATAAGAACTTGTTGAGTTGCTTTAAATTCAACTTGTAATTTCTCTATGAACTCTGCCTGCTCCCAAATCTCAGAGACAAAAAAAAAAAAAAAAAAAAAAAAGCACTCCTAAATTGTCCTGGAAAGGAAAAGAACTGGCAAAGTAAAAGCCTTTGCTATAAGACTTAGGAAAGAATCAATGAAGATAAAAGTGCTAGAAAGGCAGGCCTGAGTGTTGTACTATGGCCCTGCTCCTGGAAACTTTCTATAATAAGTTTGGAGAAGGAGCTTCAGGAAGCAAAAATAGTAGCTTTCCATTATATGTATTTGTTTTTGTTTAACAAACACTTATATATGACTAACTGGGTTCAAGGCACCACTCTACTTGCTTTATAATCACTAAGTCATATAATCTACAGTCTCCTCAATGAATATGAAGCAAGTATCAAACACCTTTGCTTAACCTCTGCTACCCTACCCTCCCAAGGTTAATGTTCTTCAAAGACCAAAAGAAATGTGAGCACAGAATTTTTGAACTTTGTACATTTAACTCCAATGTAGCAGGTATGAAATACCTGAAAAATGGGAAAAAAAATTAAAACTTAAGTTATAATGCCAAGGGTTGATATACTATTTAATCTTCTCAATGATGGTTGGTCTTCCTTCAGGAAAACATGAAGAATACTTTAAAAAGAAAAAAAATTAAAAACTGAGCAACAGGAGAGTTTGTCTTTCAGGCAGCCCCCTCACCCTGAAAGATATTGTTGGGGAGGAAAAAACTTTACCTCGACCTTTAATATTCTTCTGGCTGGTCTGAGAATTAAATTGACATGAGGCATTTTAATAGAAGAGAATCAAATTTAATTACATATGTACAGGGAATCCACGTAAACATGAGAGATTCCAAAGAAAGTCAGGCAAAATGAGGTATATCTGTCATTCTGGACTAAGGAGAAGGGGTAGGGATCCTGGGCTTCACAGAGAGGGAAGACAATTCACAGGAAGAATGGAAAGAACAAATTTTCAGTAAACAAATATTTTCCGAGCTATTCAGAAACATAGGACTTTTTATCAAACAGGCTTTGCTAGGTTCCTCCCTGTCTCCCATACCTAGTTCATATTAATACTGTAGTTATCCATGGTGATAACTCCCTTCCTGGAATAGGTCCTCTATCTAAATTCTTTTAGGCAGTTAGGGGGCAGACAAAAACAAAAGCTTCTCAAGTCTTCTGTTTTTTGTTTTTTTCAAAATAATCAGCATGAAATAATCCATGTGCCAAAGAGACACATTTTGGGATGGCAAATTTTGCTTCCCTGTAATGTCTTCCCACCTAAGTTTATGAAGGCAAATCTCCAGACTTTCTCCAAATAAAGTTAAAAGTATGTTATTTCAGCAGGTCACAGCACAGCAATACCTGCCCTCCCACATTCTGTGTATACACAAGATGTGTTACATTTGCATTAGGTATATATATGTGCAAGTGCCTATCAATGCTTAAATTAACTGTTAGGAAAACATAAATATGACCTTTTTGTAGTTGTTGTTTTTTTTTTCAACAAATGCCCCTCATAGTGAAATTCCATGTTGAAGAATCATTTGAAGCTGTGCTAAAGAGAGATCACCTAAGCTTTTGTGAAATCCACTATCATTAGGGGCACAGTGGACAAGACTCACTCTGGCTGGGAAGAAGCTAATGGGGAGAATTCCTTTATAGACCAATCCTGGATGCTCAAAAATCATTGGAGGACTTTCTAGAAGATGCCAATACTCAGGTTCTACCTGGACCAAATAATCAGAATCTCTGGGATTGTACCTGGCCATCAACTTTTCTAAAAGCTTCCTAGGTGATGCTGATATGCAGCCAGAATTTAGAAAATAAACATTATTACCAACTGGGTACTAGGTCTACTAACATCTCCAAATAAGATGACCAGCCCTTTGTGTCTATAGGATGCTCTACAGTTGTTACCTCTTCCATATAATCCTATTCCTCTCTGTCTTTATTCTGAGACAACTTTTTAATTTCACAGTAATCATATACTCAACTCACCAAACCTAGTTTCAAAGTCATTGAGGAATTAAATCCTCATTGAAAAAGCTTCTTTGAATTGTAAAGAGGCCACTGAGAGATCCCAAGACTGGATCCTGAACCACTGAGAGTGCTCCTACTCCACCAAGACACCAGAGGCAGCATAACTAGAAGAAGAACAGTCTAAACCATTGCCAAGACAGGAAATAAAGCCAAGTCAAGAGATCAATGCCAAGAACTGATTTGAGGAGAAAGTGAAGCTAATTTGTGAAGCTAAGTGAAGCTAATCTCCTCAAACTGATTTGAGGAGAAAGTGAAGCTAATCATTCCCATTGAACAAAGACTTCCTGAGTACCTATTGTGTTCCAAGTATTGGACCAGGCATTATAGGTACAATCCTACCTTGTGGGATCTGAGTGTTTAGGGAAGATATGTCATCAAATAATTTCAAAATTACATGGAAAGTTATGAGCAGAGTGAGAAAGGACGTTTGTCCCAAAGTGGTGTATTTGAGAAGAGTTCTAGAACATATAACCTTATCCAGTCTTGAGAAGTAAGTGTTAGTGAAGCAAGTTAGGAATGCCTGAGAAGTGGGTAAAGCAAGGGCAAAGAAACAAGTTATGATACAGCAGAGGTGTGTGTGGAGGGCGGATTATAAACTGTCTGGTATGACCAAAGATTAGAATGTTAGGCAGGAGAGAGCAAGGTCAGATTCATATGGTAGATTCATGGTGCTGGCTGCAATGTGGAGAATGTGTTTGAGAGTGGGGTTGGGGTAGAGAATATGGCTGAGGAGGGTGAGCAGAAGATGACTGCATTGGTCCAGGTAAGTGATGGTAGGGCCAGCACCTGAGCAGTGTCACTAGAAGTGGATGTGAATGAGCAGGAAGTAAAATCAGCAGGACTTCAGGACTGATTGGATGTGTGGGATGAGGGAGAGAGAGAGAACAGACTATAAACAAGGAAAGTCAGACACTGTAAGAATGTTACCCTCAGGACATGGAATTTGAAATAGGCGGGGACAGGCAGTTTAAGATAAAGATCATGAACCACATGAGGATTTAGGGTGCCAGTTTTTAATAGAGTGCCGGCTGTGTAGTTCAGGTATGGCACAACCCGGAGTGGTTAAATTGGATAGGACATCTGCAGAAAGTGCTGCAGAAACATCTTGCCTGTCCTCTTCACCTTCATTCTGTATTTTACTCATCACATTGATAGTTGGGATTAGTACTTTCCTAATTCAATTGTTTTTGTAAATCCCCATTCATCTGATGATTGATTACAGGTGTCTATAAACTGAGAAATGACAGAGTAGCTTGGCCTCCTTTTGCTCCTTCCCTCAGTAAACCAGAGGCCTGGAAATCTTGGGGCTGCTTTGGGAACAGTAACACACTCTAAATGAGGAGCTGAAGGAAGGTGGAACATTTAAATTAACCTTCAGTGGAAACCCCAACCCACTTGTTATGGTCATTCTTGGCACAAAAGGCCTCTCATGTTGGCTAAAATCTAGAAACACAAAAGTGGTAAAATAGCAGGACAGAAAGTTGGCATAGACCCTGTGGTGATTTCCCTGTCCCACGGACTCCCCTGCCTTGGAATTCTGTCTAGACTTGGCTTCAAGGCACATTCTTTCAGCCTTTGGTAGGCAGAGGTGTCCGACTTTTGCAATGTGTACATGATTTAAAAAGAACTAAGAACAGGCTCTCAACAAACCACTGCTTTCTGAAGGTCAAATCTCACTGCTCCAAGTGTGACTGGGAAACACAAATATATTCCAGATCACTCAGCCCACAGGTGCAGAAGCTGAGTGCTGCAAATTTCATGTGCAGACTTGCGGGGTCCTTTCTCTGAGTCTCCAGATGCACAGGGAATGTTTTATGTACAGGAAGACAGAGGCTACACAGGGACAGCTGGGTTTTGGAGAAAAAAGTATGGACATGTAGTTAATTCTACCACAAATCCCCATATTCAAGCGCCACCAACATAGGAAGGGGAAAGGAAGCATCCAGGGGGATTTCATCCACATACTCAATCCAAAAATTTTGAGTGCTTACTATATGTCAAACATTTTCCAATGATATTTTCCTGCCTGTGACAAAATTTCTCACACTAGAGAAATATGTTTCTTGCCACTCAGAAATCACTGTGCAATTCAGGGAGTTAGAACATTGGCATACCATTTGCCCTGATTTATGATATCACCAGGAAAGTGATCTTATGACTTTTCTCCTATCTAACTATCCTAGTTGCTTTTCATGAATGCCCTGGGGAGAAGCATACCCTGAGAAGTGGATTTCACAAAGGAAGCAATCTGCCTGAAGGAGGTTCAGAAATGTTTAACTTGAAATGCAATTGTTAGTCCCTCTTGTGCCCAATGGATATATTGCCAGGAGGCTGTTGCCTTGGAGAGCCATAGGTTTTCAAATTCTCCACAAATAGAAATACAGAAAAATTTATCTGATTATGATAGTGATGATGATTAAAGTAGGCTACTAAAAATATTGAAGGAGATAAAAAGAATGAGGGAGAAAAAAGTATAAGAATAAAACTATGAGGTTAGGGAAGGGTTCAGGGACATTGATATCAGGGCATCATTCATTCAGAGATATTTATTGAGCACCTATTATTTTCAGACTGTGCTAGGTGCTGAGTATATAATAGTAAACAAAGAAACCAAACTTTCATGAAACTACCATATAGTGATGAAGAGAGAAAACTGAAATATTATATATATAATGCCAAGTGCTGAGATAGAGGAGGAGGGAAGGGGGATGCAAGGTGTATATATGCCTTGGGAGGATATTAATTTGCTTAATAAGTGTCAGAGAAAGATACACCTAGAAGAAAACATCTGAGATCTGAGCAGAATCCAGTGGCTAAATGGAAGAGTCATGCTTTGGACAGAGTTGAGTCTTTGACCTGCTCATCTTTTCTATTCCCAGCCCAGTATCCTGTTTCATTACCTATCAGAATCATACTGTTCACGAAGTCTAAATCAACATCTTCTGATTATTAGACCATGCGGACTAAGACACAAGAGTTTATAACCACTCTGTTTTCTGTGCCTTCCTCTGGCCAGGTCCTAGATCTCCTGCTCTGTATGCCAGATAGTTTCTGAGTTTTCCATGCTTTTTCCAAAGACATCAAGAAAACAATCTAGAGCATGTGCTCTAATGTCTTCAGAATAAGGGCGTGGGATTTGTTCATTCAGATCAAGGTATTAGAAAAGAATATTAGGGAGTTGAAAGACTTCCAGAATGGGTGTAACTCTTTGGTAGAGTAGAGGTGTGGATACTTTCTCTGTTCTTCTCCCTCCTTACATTGGATTTTTTGGGTATTCTCATTCTAGTATCAACAATATGGAAGAAACTGACTCCAACCTCTTACTCAAATGTGCTTTATTAAAGCAATAAGAGCTCTTTAGCTTCAAGCTAAATGCACACTGAACACCTCCAGGGGGCCATCTAGTCCACCATTTGGAGTCTTGCTTTGGCTGGCTCTGCCCTGACCTTGGGGGCAAAGATGACCAGCCATGTGAAACAACATGGTACATGATAGATTTCCTGAGCAACTTGTGCACCATTCTCTCTGTTTTGCCCCTTCCTCGGGTATATTTAGGTCCCACCTAATGGGTTTTCAAAGTCTTAGCCATAATTTTACAGTTGGGCAATTGGGTAGCTAAGTTGCCTTAGAACTCTTGTCCCTATAATTCTTCACAACTGTATAATGTTGTATTTTTTTTTCAAAGTTCTTGCATCTATTTTCTTACTTGTTCCTCATGATAGAGTTGTTAGAAAGCTTGGGCTAGTTGATAACCTCCATTTTACAGGTGAATAATATGAGTCTCAGGGAGGTTGGGTAGCTTGTCCAAGAACCTGAGCAGGTAACTTCAGAGCTTTGAGTGACATGCAGTTAGTTCTTCTGAGTCTGAATCTATTGCTCTTCAATTATAT
Source organism: Mirounga leonina (assembly GCF_011800145.1). Lineage (NCBI taxonomy): Eukaryota > Metazoa > Chordata > Mammalia > Carnivora > Phocidae > Mirounga > Mirounga leonina. The sequence goes on from NW_023270498.1 coordinate 12,191,557, forward strand.
CTCAAATGTGCAGAACCCTGGTATTGGATTCTGGCCACATGTAAAATTCTTGCTGATGGCAAACAAGTCCCCTTCTTACCTACCTTCTACCCAAAGAGTAATTTGATCTTCCTGGACTCATGAAGGAAACTGCAGATGAAGCTGTTTCCTGTGCAGTGAGATGTGAACATCCAACAATGGTGAGAATTGGTGACACTGAGAACCTTTCATTTCCTACCTTCCCTCCCTAGAAGCCCCCACCCAGGCTTTGGCCATGATTACACCAATGCTGACTTATGAGGTCAGCTCCATTTGTAAAGGAGTTTCCAGTTAAGCTACACAGGATAAGCAGAGGCGATGGGGCATCCCTTTCGCCTGCCATAATTAAGCCTTTTCCTCTATGTAGTAGCAAACACAGCACACAAAACACTGAACACATCCAGAACTGACATTGAATGGATAGTAGAGAGGGCTTCTAGGGAATGAAAAGAAGGATGATAAGGTCCATCCTCATTTGTGATCTAGAACTTTGCTACCCAAGTGGTCCGCAAACCAGATCAGTATCACCGAGAGGAGGAGGCTAGTTAGAAACACAGAAACTCAGGTCTCATCCAAGTCCTCTCGACTAATAACCTGCATTTGAACAAGATCCCCAGGGCCAGACTCCTTCTAGACACATCCCCTCTGTCTCCCTCTCTTGTTCTCTCCCCACTCCTCTGTATTGCTGTGTCTGTCTTTTTCACAGCACCCCAATCTCATAATACTCATGCTCTTCAATATATTCCTTAAATTCTCACCACTTATACATATGGTTTTTCCCCCACTTTACTGACAGTGAAACTGAGGTTCAGAGAGTAAGATTCCTACTAAGTATCACTGCATCTGGGATTTGAAGCCAGGTTTGGCTCACTGCAAAGCAGCATCTCTTCCCCTTAATAACCAGAACTATTCTATACAAGTCCTCTGTGGCCCACTCTTTCCAGGGTAAAGCCCTTCCAGAACAGGGGAAAGGCAATTCTTACCCATCCTGAAGGCTCACAGAAGGGAGACTTCCTTGGGCAGTTCAGGGCTCCCCTCTATGGTCACAAAATGGCTGTGGGAACTTTAAGCTTCACAATTCAAATGTCATACAGAAGGGAACAAGGCTCTTCTGATCAATCTATCTACTTGTTCTGGCATCTGTTGTTAGTCCTTGGCCCAAACTGTTGTGTTCCCATTCTTGTACTGATCACAGGGGCTGAAGGTGGAAACTCTGACAGAGTTAAACCAATCTGGGTATACTTCTAGAGCTTCGAGTGGGGTCTTTCCGCACAATCACATGGCTAAACAAGAGGAAGTTGCCCCCTGCACCCCACCCCACACCAGCCAGGATACAAGAGGTGAAATGAGAATGTATAGCATAGAGGAAACCAAAAAACCTTTACACCTCTACAAAAATTAAGACTGTGCTAGCAATATATTTATGGACAAGATCCTACATTAACTGGGAAAAATCAAGTCACAAAACAAAATTTTTAGCATTTTTCTATGTATTTTTAAAAAATTATTTCTCTATAAAATAAGGTACATAAAAGAATACTAAAAATAATAGGCTATGGGAGACTTTTATTTTTGATGCTTTTCTCAATATTTTGGTTTTTCTCTTCAACAAACATATATTACTTATAGACTACATATTTATTTTTTTTTAAGATTTTATTTATTTATTTGAGAGAGAGAATGAGAGAAAGAGAGAGCATGAGAGGGGGGAGGGTCAGAGGGAGAAGCAGACTCCCTGCCGAGCAGGGAGCCCGATGCGGGGCTCGATCCTGGGACTCCAGGATCATGACCTGAGCCGAAGGCAGTCGCTTAATGACTGAGCCACCCAGGCGCCCTAGACTACATATTTAAAACATAGTTTTAAACATATACTTTTTTCCTTTAGCATCATTATTATCCTCAATGTCAATATTCAGATTTTAAGACCTATACAGTTCTACAGCATTGTTTTAAGATGAATTTTGTTGAAACACCTCTTATTGGTATTATTATCTCAGTAGTTCATGCCATTCTACAAGAAATCCGCTCTAGAAAAGTAGATCTGCCCCAAGAAAAGCAAAACCCCGGGGGGTTCCTGGGTGGCTCAGTTGATTGAGTGCGGGAATCTTGATTTCAGCTCAGGTCATGATCTTAAGGTCTAGAGATCAGGCTCCGTGCTGGGTGGGTAGCCTGCTTAAGATTCTCTCTCTCTGCTCCTCCCCACCACTTGCATGTGCACGCACTCTCTCTCAAAGAATGAATGAATGAATGAGTGAATGAATAAGAAAAGTAAAACCCAGAACTTGGTAGCACTAAAAGGAGAATCTTCTCATGGGGAGGGGTCATGAGGCAATAAGCCCACTGTCCTTTCCCTGGGAGTTGCTTCACCCACCATTATGTGACCTTTAATACTTCTGCACACATTCAAAATAAATATCTTCACCTTGTTACCCCTTTGCTAGCTGAAAAACATGTTGGACTTTTTACGAATAAAATAAAATAATTTACTAATGAATGAGGAATTACACAAAATGAATAAACTTAAAGTACAATGATTCTATTACATATGCCATGCTCTTTGGGGAATATAGATGGGAGCTCACACAAATGAAACCATCTAGAAACAAGAGGGCAGCATCCTACCTCCTAGATCCATCCCAGCTTTCTCCAAGATTCCTTTTCTCTTTTTTAAATTGAACTATAATTGACATATATTTGTTTCATAGTGATTCAACAGTTGTATACATTGCAGACTGATCACCACAATAAATCTAGTAACCAACTATCATCGTACAAAGTTAATGCAATGTTACTGATTGTAATTCCCATGATGTATGTTATGTCCCCATGACTTGCTTATTTTATAAATGGAAGTTTGTACTCCTTGATCCCCTTCACCCATTTCACATCCCCCAAACCCCCTCCTTTCTGGCAACCACCACTCTGTTTTCTGCATCTATGAGCCTGGGTTTTGTTTGTTTTGTTTTTTATATTTCATTTATAAGTGAAATTATGTGATATTTGTCATTCTCTGTCTGATTTATGTCACTTAGCATAATACCCATTGGATATAGATTGGCTATTATAGAAAGAGATCCATGTATGTTTTCAAATTAGTGTTTTTGTTTTCTATGGTTAGATATCCAGAAGTAGAATTGCTGGATCATAAGGTAATTCTATTTTTAATTTTTTGAGAAGCCTCCATAATATTTTCCATACAGGTTGCACCAATTTACATTCCTACCAAAAGTGCACAAGGTTCCCTTTTCTCTACATCCTCACCAACACTTATTTCTTAACTTTTTTATATTAGCCATTCTGACAGGTGTGAGGTGATATCTCATTGTGGTTTTGATTTGTGTTTCCCTGATGATTAATGATGTTGAGCATCTTTTCATATGCCTGTTGGCCATCTGTGTGTCTTCCTGTGGAAACTATCTGTTCAGGTCCATTTTTAAATCAGATTTTTTTTTATTGAGTCATATGAGTTCTTTATATATTTTGGATATTGACCCTTTATCTGATATATGATTTGCAAATATCTTCTTCCAATCAGTAACTTGCTTTTTTGTTTTGTTGATGGTTTCCTTAACTGTGGAGAAGCTTTTAGTGTGATGTAGTCTTATGTGTTTATTTTGCCCTTTTGTTTGTTTTGTGGACCTTACCTTTGGAGTCAGATAAAAGAAAACAATTCTAATACTGATGTCAAGGAATTTACTACCTATGTCTTCTTCTAGGAGTATTATGGTTTCATGTCTTACATTCAAATCTTTAATTCATTTTGAGTTAATTTTTGTATGTGTAGTTTTTATTACCTACATGATATATGGACCAGTTTCATTATTCTGCATGTAGCTGCCAAGTTCTTCAAGCACCATTTATTGAAGAGACTGTCTTTTCCCTGTTGTATATTCTTGCCTTCTTTGTCAACTATTAATTGATCAAATAAGCATGGGTTTATTTCTGGGCTCTCTGTTGTGTTCCATTAATCTATGTGTCTATTTTTGTACCAGTACCATACTGTTTGATCACTATAGTTTTGTAATATATCTTGAAATCAGTGACTGTGATACCTCCAACTTTGTTCTTTCTCAGGATTGCTTTGGCTGTTTGGGGTCTTTTGTGGTTCTAAACAAATTTTTGGATTATTTGTTCTAGTTCTGTGAAAAATACTATTTTGATAGGGATTGCATTAAATCTTTAGAATGCTTTAGGCAGTATGGACATTTCAACTACATTAATTCTTCCAATTCATGAGCCTGGTACTTCTTTCCATTTGTTGTGTCATCTTCAATTTCTTTCATCAGTGTTTTATAGTTTTCAGAATGCAGGTCTTTCACCTCCTTAGTTAAGTTTATTCCTAGGTATTTTATTCTTTTTGGTGCAATTGTAAATGGCATTGTTTTCTTAATTTTTCCTTCTGCTACTTCATTATTAGTATATAGAAATGCAACAGATTTCTGTATATTGATTTTGTATGCTGCAACTTTACTGACTTCATTTATTACTTTTAATAGTTTTTTGGTGGACTCTTCAGGGTTTTCTATGCATAGTATCATATCCTCTGCAAATTCTGACAGTTTTACTTCTTCCTTACCAATTTGGATGCCTTTTACTTCTTTTTCTTGTCTGATTGTTGTAGCTAAGTCTTCTAGTACTATGTTGAGTAAAAACGGCAAGAATGGACATCCTTGTCTTGTTCCTGATCTTAGAGGAAGTGCTCTCAGTTTTTCATCATTGAATATGACTACTTATGAGTTTATCATATATGGCCTTTATTATGTTGAGGTATGTTGCCTCTAAACCCACTTTGTTGAAAGTTTTCATCATGAATGGATGACGAATTTTGTCAAATGTTTTTTCTCCATCTTATTGAGATGATCATATAATTTCTATCCTTTATTTTGTTAATGTGATGTTATCACATTGATTGATTTGTGGTATTGAACCATACTTGCATCCCTGGAATAAATTCCACTTGATCATGGTGAATGATCCTTTTAATGTACTGTTGAATGCTGTTTGCTAATATTTTTTTGAGGATTTTTCATCTATGTTCATCAGGGATATTGGCCTGTAGTTTTCTTTTTTTGTCATGTCTTTGTCTGGTTTAGGTATCAGGGTATTGCTGGCCTCATAGAATGTATTTGGCAGCTTTTCTTTCTCTTATATTTCTTGGAATAGTTTGAGAAAAATAGGTATTAACTCTTTTCTATATGTTTGGTAGAATTCACCTATGAATCTGTCTGGTTCTGAACTTTTATTTCTTGGAAGTTTTTTGGTTACTAATTCAATTTCATTACTTGTAATTAGTCTATTCAGTTTTTCTATTTCATCTTTATTTGGTTTTGGAAGATTGTATGTTTCTAGGAATTTATCCATTTCTTCTGTTGTCCATAGGCATATAATATTTTGTAGTAGTGTCCTTGCTCCAGTAGTGTTAGTTGTTACTTCTCCTCTCTCATTTCTGATTTTAATTATTGGGGTTCTCTCTTTTTTATAATGAGTCTGGCTAAAGTTTTATCAATTTTGTTTATCTTTTCAAAAAAACCAGCTCTCGGAGTGCCTGGGTGGCTCAGTCAGTTGATCGCTCAGCTCTTGATTTCAGCTCAGGTAATGATCTCAGGGTTGTGAGATCGAGCCCCATGCTTGGTTCCACACTCAGTGGGGAGTCTGCTTGGAATTCTCTCTCTTCCTCCCCCCCCCCACTGTGCACTCTCTCTCTCACTGTCTCTCTCAAATAAATAAATAAATCTTTAAAAAGTAAAGCCAGCTCTTGGTTTCATTGGTCTTTTCTATTACTTTATCAGTCTCTATTTGTTGCTCTGCTCTTTATTATTTTCTTCCTTCTACTAACTTTAGGCTTTGATTTTTTGTTTTTTCTTTTTTCTTTTTCTTTTTCTAGGTTCTTCAGGAATAAGGTTAGATTGTTTGAGATTTTTATTTCTTGAGGCCTATATTGCTATAAATTTCCTTCTTAAAAATGCTTTTGCTGTATCTCAAAAATGTTGGACTGTTTTTATTTTCATTTGTCTCTAGGGTTTTTTTTATTTACTCTTTGATTTCTTCATTGACCCATTGGTTGTTTAGTAGCATGTTGTTTAGCCTTCACGTGTCTGTGGTTTTTCTCTTTTTCAGGTTTTCTTATAATTGACTTCTAGTTTCATACCCTTATGGTTGGAAAAGATATTTGATATTATTTCAATCTTCTTAAATTTATTGAGACTCGTTTTGTGGCCTGGCATGTGATTTTTCCTGGAGAATGTTCCATGTGCACTTGAAAAGAATGTGTATTCTGTTGTTTTCAGATGGAATGTTCTGTGTATGTCTAAGTTCATATGGTCTAATATGTTGTTCAAAGACACTGTTTCCTGGGGTGCCTGGGTGGCTCAGTCTCTAAGCATCTGCCTTTGGCTCAGGTCATGATCCCAGGGTCCTGGGATTGAGCCCCACATTGGGCTCTCTGCTCAGCCAGGAGTCTGCTTCTCCCTCTCCCACTCCCCCTGCTTGTGTTCCTTCTCTCGCTGTGTCTTTCTCTATCAAATAAATAAATAAAATCTTTAAAACAAAAAAACCAAAGACACTGTTTCCTTATTGATTTCTGCCTGGATGATCTACCCATTAATACAAGTAGGGTGTTAAATTCTCCTACTATTATTGTATTACTGTCAACTTCTCCCTTGTAACAGATATAAATATCTGTTAATATTTGTTTTATGGATTTAGGTGCTGCAATATTGGGTGCATAGATATTTACAATTGCTATATCATCTTGTTGGATTGATATCTTTGTCATTATGTAATGCCTTTTTTATAACTGTCTTTGTTTTAAAGTTTATTTGTCTGATACAAGTATTGCTACCCCAACTTTATTTTCACTTCCTTTTGCATGGAATATCTTTTTCCATTCCTTCACTTTCAGTCTGCATGTGTGTTTAGGTCTGAAATGAGTGTCTTGAGACAATATATAGATGGGTGTTGTTTTTGTTTCCATTCTATCACCCTATATCTTTTTTATTAGAACATTTAGACTGTTTACATTTAAGGTAATTATTGATGAGTATGTACTTATTGCCACTTTGTTAATTGTTTTCTGGTTGTTTTTGTATTTCTTCTCTGTTCCTTTCTTCTTCTATTTTTCTCTTTGCTTGTGAATGATGACTTTCTTTATTATAGGTTTTTGGTTTATGGTTACCATGAGATTTATATATAACATCCTAAGTATACAGCAGTGTATATTAAGTTAATGTCACTTAAATTTGAACATATTTTAAAAGAACTTCATCTGTACTCCCCCCTCCGTGTTACATATATGTATATATATGTTTTCATATTTTACATTTTTTTGGAGTCCCTTTAACTAATTTTTAGATATAATTGATTTTACTATTTTTGTCTTTTAACCTTTATACTAGTTCTATGAGTGTTTGCTCTACTGCCTTTACCGTATGCTTGCTTTACTCATGAAAGTGTTTCCTTCCATAATTTCTTGCTGCTAATTATCGTCTTGCCCATTAAAAGAAGTTCCTTTAAATTTTTTTGTAAGACTAGTTTAGTAGTGATGAACTCCTTTAACTTTTGTTTGTCTGGGAAACTATCTCTCCTTTAATTCTGAATGACACCGTATTGGGCAGAGTATTCTTAGCTGGAAGTTTTTTTCTTTTAGTACTTTGAGTATGTTATGCCACTTTCTTCTGGCCTGCAGTTTCTGCTGAAAAATCTGCTGATAGCACTATGGTGTTGCCCTTGTATATAATGTTTGTTTGTTTGTTTTTCTCTCTTTCTTACTGCTTTTAAGATTCTCTCTTTATCATTAACTTATGACATTTTAATTATAATGTGCCTTGGTGTGGGTCTCTGGATTTCCTGGACCTGAATTTCTGTTTCCTTCCCCTGATTAGGGAAGTTTTCAGCCAATATGTTTTCAAATAAGTTTCCTGCCCATTTCTCACTCTTCTCCTTCTGGGACCCCTATAATGGGAATGTTCTTCCACTTGATGTTTTCCTATAGGTCCTTTATGGTATTTTCTTTTTTTAAGATTTTATTTATTTATTTGACAGAGAGAGAGACAGTGAGAGAGCAAGCAAGGAGAGTGGGAGAGAGAGAAGCAGGCCTCCCACTGAGCAGAGAGCCCAATGTGGGGCTTGATCCCAGGGGCCCTGGGATCATGACCTGAGCCAAAGGCAGACACTTAATGACTGAGCCACCCAGGCGCCCCAGTCCTTTATGGTATTTTCTTTAAATTTTATTTTCTTTTTCTTCTTTGTCTGGATGAGTTCCATTGCTTCATCTTCCAGCTCACTGATTTATTCTTCTGTTCCTCCCAATTTGCTGGTGAACCCCTCTAGTAAATTTTTCAGTTCAGATATTGTATTCTTCAGCTCTGTCACTTTTGTTTTGCACTTTCTTATATTTTCTATCTCTTTGTTGAAATTCTCACTGTGTTTACTCATTCTTCTCCCTAGTTTGGTGAGCATCTTTTTGACCATTACTTTGAACTCTTTTGGGTAGATTACTTATCTCCATGTCATTAAGGTCTTTTTCTGAGGCTCTGTTGGTCTTTTGTTTGGAACATATTCCTCTGTTTTCTTACTTTGCCTGATTCTGTCTGTTTGTTTCTATGTATCAGGTGAAAAAGCTCTCTCTCCCAATATTGAAGGAATGGCCTTGTATAAGAGATGACCCGTGGGGCCCAGGATCACAATCCCCCTAGTTACCAGAGCCAGATGCTCCAGGAATCCAGGGATGTCTCCTGTGTGGACTTTGTGTGCCAGCCAGCTATGGACAGGCTGTGGCTTTAGATGAAGGGTGGGGGGTGGGGGTGGTTTGCTGGGCTGTAGAGGGCTGAGGCTAACCCACCTGTGCTAACAACTTAGAGGAAGAGTGTCAAAATGGCATCCGCCAGCACTGGGATTAGCAAGGTGGAGTGGAATTGCAAAAAACAGTGCCCACCAGTGCTTCCATCCCTGGGGAGAATCCCAACAGGTTCCTGACTCTATAGCCATCACTTTAAGATTAGTAAGTAAGTCTACTTCACATGTAATCTAGGCAGTTTTCAAATTGCTGCTTTGGCACTGGTTCTCAGGGTGAGTGAGTCTGTGTAACCCTTTATGGGTGGGTTCTCCACTCCCTACAGTTCTATGTTTCTCCTGGACATAATTCCTGTTGGTTTTATGTTTAGGGGGATTGTCTCTCTGTTGCAGGACTTAAGAGTTGGGGTCCTGGGGTGCCTGGGTCAGTCAGTTAAGCAGCCAACTCTTGGTTTCTGCTCAGGTCATGATCTCAGGGTCTTGAGATCAAGCCTCAGACTCAGAGCAGAGTCTGTTTGTCCCTCTTCCTCCCCTTCTGCTCCTCTCCCCATGCATTTTCTCTCTCTCTCTCTCAAATAAATAAATAAATAAAATCTTTTAAAAAAAAGTTGGGATCCTGATGTGGGGAACAAACCCTCACTCCTCATGGAACAGTTCCATATTATTGACATTTCTCCTGATAAGTGGGTTGCCACATGTGGGGTAGGGTTTTTGGTGAGAGTGTTTCTCTGCTTCTCCTATCTCAATGTGGCCCTTTTATTCTTTGTTATGGAGGTGTCGGTCATTTAGTTTTCAAGACTTTTTAGAGGAAATTATTCCCTATGTATCTGTAGATTTGTTGTATCTGTGGGAGAAGGTGAGTTCAGGATCTCCCTACACTGCCTTCTTGAACCACCTCCTTCTTATTCTCTTTTTGAGATAGAGAGAGAGAGAGTTTTTACAATGTGTTAATCAATCTCTTGATTATAAGAATGGCCTCTACACAGACCCCAGATTGTCAACAAAAGTATTTATTTTATTTATACTGGCTTTTCTTTGGGGATAATAAATAAAAAGGAAAATCATGGTTCCTGCTCTGAGAAGCTTACCATTTCTGGTGAGAATACCCAACAAATGCCTGGAACTCATGTTAGAAAACCAAAAGAGAAATGTGAAAAGCTGTCCATTTGTCATTTGGCTCATGATTGGATGGTCTATGTCCTTCACCACTGCTTCCTCAAATCATAGGTGACCCTTATAAGCCAGCTGTAATAGGCATCTCTTCCAGGAATCCTTCTCTGATCCCCTCTCCAACATCCTAGAATCCCTTTTCTTCTCAACTCCCAGCATATACTCTGCTTACCCTGGGGGACATTTCACAATTTAATACAATGATTCTTCACTAGGTTAAATAATTCTTCACTGGGCTATGCTTCCCTCCAAGAAGCATAAAATAATAGCAACAAAACAATAAATATCCTTCATTGAGAACTCATAAGCTGGACATTATAATACATCCTTTCATAGTAACTCATTTAGTGATAGTAATTATGAGTTTCAAAATGATTATGTAATTCATCAAAATCACACAGGTAGTAGAAGACCCCACATTTTAACCCATGTATGTTTTATTTCACAAACCCTGCTTTGAATTATTGATGCCTTTTAATAATTTTCAAACTGTTTCCTCCTCTCCCCCCACTCCACCAGCCTGGATTGTGACCACTTTGTCATGTCCAAACACTTTTGTCAATCAATGGTGAATCCTTGGGATTGGTGGCAAGGGGTTACATACTACTCAGATGCTAAGGTGAAATAATACTGAGAACCACTTTTTGATCCTATTTATCTGCCTTATCTCTCCTACTGGATTTGTTACCCCCATAAGAAAGAAACTGTATTTTCTTTATCTATCTGCTGTCTCCCCCATCAGTATGGGTCTTAGAACAGTGTCTTGCTTCTATCATTTCTGTATGACTTTCAAATAACATTTCTGAATAAAGAATACAGAATAAACAGATTATGTAAGTGAAAATAATATAAGATACAAGTGATGACATTTTTAGGTAAAGAGGCTTCCTGGAGGAGGTGACATTTTTCATTTCTTTTGTCTGTGAGGACCTTGACTTAGCAGAGGTGAAGGTGAAAAACAGTCTAGTTTGGGAGAATTGTATAATGGTCTGAAGTAAAACATTCCTTGATGCTGATGAGAAATGACAATGCTGATAGATTTCTTATGACCATAGAACAGATGAGCAAGAAAGTTTAATTCTGGGAATTTCTGTTTTCCATCCCAGGGATTGTTCCTTGGGCCATTATCACTTAGTGGATGAAGGTACTTGTTACTTGCTAAAAATAAGCTACTAATGTTTTCCTTAGAATTACAGCACACGTCAGAAGAGACTAATGACCCAATGCTGTACTGTTTTCTTTTCATTTCAGTTAGCCTCAAACAAATAAACCTGATAAATATTATCAGAGTCACATATGCTCATTAAGGGTTATAGTCAATGGCTATGTTTGTTTTACTGTGTAATAGATGATGAAACCATGGTGATGAGTGGACTAAGCTGGGATGGTTTTTGTATTTTCCCATCTTAACACTGGAGACTTGCTCATTGTTTTTTTCATTGCCTGGTATTAGAAATAGAACAGCTTACTAAAACACTTATTCATTTTGACATGTCTTAAAGCAGTGCACATTCACATCTGATTTAGTTCAATGGTACATGGTAGATGTTCAAAAGTCGTTCTTAAATATAACACTGAATGTTAAGCAAGCACTTTTAGGAGTTAAACAACTGTGGGAAAGCTTTCAAATAAGAAACAGTATTCTTTAATAACTTATTAACTCATTGTAACTGAAGATTTTGTTGGTAATTATTTTATGGATTAGAGAACAAAATTTGACTCATGCTATATAAAACTTATAAATAGTCAAGGTACTCTGTGCTGACCTATTGCCTTTTTTCTTTTTTTAAGGTTTCAGGCCAATAAAAGAAAATAAGCACTGTTATTATTTCCTAATGAAAATATTACACATTTTCATATCAGATCTTCATGATTTTCATATTTTTGAAGAGACTATGAAAAAATAATGAGTCTACCCACATTTTTGTAAATTCCTATCAAAACAGTAAAATTGTACCTGTAATTTGACTGTCTGTAAGGGCTTATTTCCCCTTCTTGCTCTAATCCATCCTTCTGTCAACAGTGATCTTTCTAAAATACAATCTGATCACATCACCTTCCCATGTAAAAATCTTCAATGGTCCCCTGTTAACATGATCCAAACACCTTCACCTGATATATATGACTGTTCACATCACGGCCTATTTTAGCTCCTTTTTAAATTCACCTTTCACTCAGCTATTACTCCCCTCTTATGCAACTCACAATCACTCAAACTTCTTATGTCCTGACACCTGCAGGCTTTTGTCTTTCAGTCGTCAAGTACCCTCCCCCTTATCTTCTGGGTAAAATTGTTTTCATTAAGACTCCACTGAAATATAACTTCTTCTGAGATTATTTTTTGTCCAACTTACCCCCTAACATCTAGTAATTCCCTTTCCTGTGCTCCAACAGTACATTCTCCAGGCATTCATAACATGACATTTCCATCACCCTGCTTTTTCATTATTTGTTTTAATGTCTACTTCCTCTTGTGCTGAGAATGTTGTCTTTTTTTTGCGAGTAAAATCTCAACACTGATACAATCTTTACCCCAAACAAGTGCTCCATAATTTCCATTTATAACACAATTGAATAAATGAATCACAAGCTGCTTCTCATGAAAAAGGAACACACCCAGAGCTCATGCCTTTTAATACCCTCTTGCTAGTTGCAGTTTCAGACAGGAGTTCCAGACTGAAGCCAGTGATAATGGTTCTGCAAAAGTGTCCAAGTAGCTTTTAGTTTCTAGTTAAAAACCACACATACCCAAGAGAATATCAGGAGTGATTACTTGAACAACCACCCGTCACTTTGTCCCCATAAAAAAGGTGAACATAAACGCTTTTTTCTTTGAAAGTTTCCTTGAGTCTCTGCTGAGATGTGTTCGTTTAGAACAAAGGGTGATTAGCATGTCACCAGCCAGACAGCAGGAATTGTATGTTTGACAGCCACTTCCATAGGGATACAGGCCTGCGTTTAGTTTCCAAACAGATTTCAGGGAACTGACTTGGCCAGGAAAGTACAATCTTTCAGGGAAAGCTGCACAAGACCAAAGAAAACAGCCTCACACCTGATAGCAATAATGGTTCACCAACATCTTCCAAATCTGCTCTGTAGTTTTATACTTAATGCCATTTTAAAATGGTAGCCATCAGAGTATAGTTATAGGAACACAGAATGACACAGATGGAAGAAGCCTTAGAGGTTATTTTGTTAATACCTTTTCTTATGCAAACGTGGATGTAAGGGCTAAAAAAACAAGTCCTATTTGTGTAACCTATTTGGGATACAGGGGAAAAATTCAGGTGAAGACAATGCATAGAGGTGGTATTATGATAGAGTGGACAGGCCATCAGTTCTGGATCAGATAAGTCCTGGTTTATCACTTATCACCTCTATGGCCATAGGGAAGTTACTTAACCTCTTCAACTGTTTCTTCAACTGCAAAGAAAATAGACTGCTATTTTTGTTAGAGGGTTGTGGTGAGGATTAGAGATTCTACGTATGGAACATCTAGCCCAGTGTCTGAAAAAATAGAAGTCCTCAAAAACTGATGGGTATTATTATTGCAGTGGGAATCATATTTGAGGTAGACTTTTGTCATTTGAGGCTACAACATCCAAAATTCTTAGTATTTGGGAAGAACCCTGGGAGGAGTAAGGCTCACCCTTCCACTATAGAAGCTGTCAGCAGAAGAGTGAATACCTGGTCAAGCTCAGCCAATCAGAACTTCTTGCCTGGGGATCTGAATCTGAAATTCACAGGCTGTATGGACGCCACACCCTTACCAGGCTCCTGCTCTGCCTGCATTCTGCTGGAGGATTAAGTTCATAGTCTCCCTTAGTTCCTACATGTGCTCTGAGCCTGGAGTCTTAGGAGCTCTCCTATATCTTCCAGCAAATTCCTTATTTGTTTAGGTTAAATAAACTTGATTTCTACTATTTCTGACTAGTAAGACACTCATTATATAATTCTAATAGAGACAGAGAAATCCTTTCCAATCTACTCGCAGTCCATTGTTAACATACTTTGCACTATATCACTTCCTCAGTAATAACCACAGCTTAACTTCCTGTGTTCATGGTGAAAGAGTAGTCTATAAAAATTGGAAGTTGTGAATGAACCACAAAGTTTACTTTAATTCACATGTTTAAGCAAATATATACACAAACCTAGGCCTGAAAGGCATCTCTGTCTACTGTAAGTTTAGGGACCTGACCTAAATGGCAGCAAAGGAGTGTCAGAGAGTAGAAGCCCAGAAAATCCAGGCTCACCAAGTTAATGCCAGTTACAAAAGAATGGTCATCAAGGGTAGACATGACTTTGTGTTCAATAACCAGTGATTTTTTGATGTTTTTATGTTGGAGGGAAGTATATGACAGATGTGTTGGCTCTAGAACAAATAAAAACAGCTCCTTAGGGGCACCTGGGTGGCTCAGTCGTTAAGCGTCTGCCTTCAGCTCAGGTAATGATCCCAGGGTCCTGGGATTGAGCCCCACATCAGGCTCCCTGCTCAGCAGGAAGCCTGCTTCTCCCTCTCCCACTCCCTCTGCTTGTGTTCCTTCTCTTGCTGTGTCTCTCTTTGCCAAATAAATAAATAAAATCTTTATTAAAAAAAAAAAACCAGCTCCTTAAATCATCAAAGGGGTGAGGGAAGAGAAGGTACTACAATACAGAATTAAATCAGACTGTAGGCAGGACTGTTATGGTTGAGGGTAGCAAGGGGATGATGTGCTCAGCAGCAGTAAACAAGGTGGGGGTGAGGAGGCATTGGACTACAGGCATCAACCAAAGCAGAAAACAGCCCTGAACCCCACTCTAAAGGAATACAATATACAACTAGCAGAATATAAGAGCGATAAAATGCTAACAGAAACTCAAATGGCACAATAACATTAAAGCACATTCACATAAATTTAATAAAACAAAAAAAAAGGAAATAGTGAATCAGTAGCTTGTGCAGAGTTCTATCATGGCAGTAGTTCTCAACATTTTGTGTACATTATCTGTGGCTCTTGTTAAAAAATACAGATCCTTGGACCTCTTGCCCAATAGGTGATGCTATAATGCTTTTTGTGTGTGGAGCCAGAGATGTGTATTTTTAACTGGTTTGAAGGTGCTTCTAATGCAGGTAGCATTACTCTGTATATTACAAACGAGTCCAGTAAGGTTTTTTAGTTTTAATAGGTATAATGCCAGGTTGTGTTGTCCTAGAACAATAGGCTTGAGACTAAGACATTTGACATTATAGTATTATGAATAATCAGGAGTGAATTGAACTCATTTATGAAAATTCTAACTTCCTAGGTAGACTTGTCACCTGATGATATATACAACCCAGTGATAAGAATAGCCATCATGAAAAAAATTTAAAAAAAAAATAGCCATCATGTATTGAGCCCTCACTGTAAGCCAGATACTGCTAAGCGCTTTATATGCATTAAACAGTTTGCTCTTTAAATAAATTCTATGAGATTGAATTTATTACCATCCCCATTTTACAGATAAGAAACTGATCAACAGAAAGGATGAGAATCTTGGGTACCACATACTTGTGATGGTTATTTTTGTGTAAACTTGACTAGGCCCTGAGGCATCCAGACATTTGGTCAAAGGTTATTCTGGGTGTGTCTGGGTGAAATGAACCTTTAAATTGATAAACTGAGTAAAGCAGATTACCTTTTTGAATGTGGGTGAGCCTCATCCAATCAATTAACCTGAATACAACAAAAAGGCTGGTAAGAGAGAACTTTGCCTGCCTGACTGCTTGAGCTAAAACATTGACTTTTCCTGGCCTTGGACTAGAACTTGCACCCTTGGCTTGCCTGGTTCTCAGGCCATTGGAGTCAGATTTGACCTTCCACCATCAACCCTCATATTCTGGGTTGCCAGCTTGCTGAGTGCAGATATTGGGACCTCAGCCTCCAGAACTGTGAGAAAATTAATTTTCTGTTGTTTAAGCCACTATAGCATTTTGTTATGGCAACCTAAGTAGACTAAGCAAGATAGATCTTGGTACTGAGAAGTGGGTGCTGCAGTCATAAATACCTAAATATGTGGAAGTGGTTTTGGAACTGAATGATGGGTAGAGGCTGGAAGAGTGTTGAGGTACATGCTAGACATGTGGACATTAAGGGTAATTCTGGTGAGGTCACAGACAAATGAGGAACATGTTACTGGAAACTGGAGGAAAGGTGATCCTTATTGTAAAGTGGCAAAGAACTTGACCAAACTGTGTTTGTTTTAGTGTTTTGTGGAAGGTAGAACCTGCAAGTGATGAAATTGATTATTTAGCTGAGGAGATTTCTAAGCAAAGTGTTGGGAGTGGTTTGGTTCCTTCTGACCTCTCAAAGTAAAAAGAAGAGAGAGAGTAAATTGAAGAAATAATTCTAAGCACCAAGGAACCAGAACTTGAAAGTTTGGAAAATTCTCAGTCATACTGAAAAAAAATGAGAAAACTTCTTTTGAGGAGAACACTAAGGGCATGGCTGAACAACCATTTGATAGGAGATCCTGAATTCTACTTAAACTTAATCTGCTACCTCAACAGAAAGAATAGGGATGGAATTATATCAGCTGAGATACTGCCTTGCTAGATTTTAACTTGCTTGGGGCCCATCACCCCTTCCTTTTTTCCAATTCCTCCCTTTTGGAATAGGAATGTCTATTTTCTGCCTGTCCCAGCATTGTATTTAGGTAGCACATAACTTGTCTGGTTTCACTGGTTCACACTGAGAAGAATTTTGCCTCCAGATGAATCATACCTAGAGCCTCATCCATATCTGATGTAGATGATATTTAGATGAGACTTTGGACTTTAGGCTTTAAAGTTGATTCTGGAACAAGTTAAGACTTTTGGGGATGTTGGGGTGGAATGAATGTAGTTTGCATATGAGAAAAGAACATTATTTTGAGGGTCCAGGGGAAGAATCCTATGAACTAAATGTGTCCCTCCAAAATTCATGTGTTAAACCCAAACCCCAATGTTAGGGTACTTAGAGATGGGGACTTTGGGAGGGAATTAGGGTTACATGAGGTCATGAGGGTGGGGACTTCATGATGAGATTAGTACACTTACCAGAAGAGACACCTGACTATACTTTGGGTGCTCATGCTTGCAGCTCTCTCTCACTCTCTCTCTTCCATGTGAGAACACACTGAGAAAGCAGTCAGCTAAGCCAGAAAGAAAGACCTCACCAGAACCCAACAATGCTGGCACCCTGATCGCACACTTCCAGCCTCCAGAACTATAAGAAATAAGTTTCTGTTGTTTACCATATATTGCCAGCCTGTCTGTGGTATTTTGGTATGGCGGCCCAAGCAGACTGACACATAACTAGGTAATGGTAGTGTTGGGATTTGAACCCATAAGTCTAATTTGAGGACTTTCCCATGACTATACTACACTTTCAATAAAACTTTTGTCTCCCTAAAAGATCTCTAGACAGCTAGCTTTATCCTTAAAGTATGTTTCAGTCTTTCACATTCCCCTTACACCAATGAAATAGATAAAAATGTGACTCGACTGAAGGTTCCAGGTGCTTGGATTCATTCTTCCTTCTTTAAATGTCTTTGAGTACAGGGACAGAAATTTCTCCATTCCTCCCTTCATGAAGCTGTGTAGACAGGCCACCAAGGGAGGCAGCAACTGAATCTCTCATTTCTACATGACTTGACCATGTCATCAACACCTGTGTTGAAATGAAGTTTCACCAGATGCAGCCTGGCCCCTGAGGGGACTGCACAGCCACAGCATCTCCAGGAGGGCCCATCGATGACACACACTCCAAGCAGCTCATCAGACCACTGTGTGCTGACCTTCTGGGGTCTGGTAAGAATGGAGCACTTGGAAAAAACACAAACACATATTTAGTACTGACATAAAGGTAAATGCAACAGCATTTCTGGCCTTTAGCTTAACACATACAATGTATCAAGTTCACAGGTAGTTTGAGATTGAATCTTGGTAAAGAGTTACTGATTGGTTATAGAGTAGAGTGACACGAATCACACTTTTTCACATAAGTTTGCTTATGGATGTCTTGGAGCTTGGTAATGGGAAATGCTGATGATGGATAGTTAGAAGAAAGGCAGGCAGGGACAAGCTGCCCCCTCCCGCCCCGACCCGGCACTAAGAGGAAACCACTCTTAAAAGGATTTTACACCACCCTGGAAGGAGCCCTCCACCCTTTCCCACGTGATAAATGACAAAACCCAATTGGATGACAGGCACATAGAGAGTTAATCAGATTAAAACAGTCCACCAACAAGCCCATAAAAACCCCTAGACTTAGAACTCCAGTGGCAACCCTCTTGGGTCCCCTCCCTCTTCGGGAGCTTTGTACTCTCACTCAATAAACTTTACTACTGCTCAATAAACTTTGCTTTGCTGCCCACCACTCTTTGTCTGTTCTATCTCTTCATTCTTCCAAGTGGCCTGACCAAGAACATGTGGGCACTGAAGGAAAAAATCCTGTAACACTTAAGAGGGAAACCCAAGTTAAGAAGGTCCCCTTGTAGATGTGTGGTTCAGTATTTTGTGGAGACATAGGCAAAGGGCCATATGAAAAAGGCATGGGGACAAGAGACCCTAAATGTGTGAAGTCCACCACCTTACACTTATCTCGTCAGGGAGGTTCATCATAGAGCTACACCAGGCAAATAATACAACATACTACAACTAGAGCTATCAGCCACGCAATCTTCATGAATCCCAAACCAAACCATGACATCATTGTCTTGCTTAAAGCCTTTCAGTCCCTCCCACTACATGAAGAAAATGTTGAAAAGCCTTGACCTGACCTACAATGATCTGTCTTGTGCACATTCCAATAAACTAACCTTGTGCTTTCTCTACTTTTCTAGCTTTATTCCCTCACACCAGTCTCCCCTTGGTTCCTGGAGTGTGTCTGTCCTTTTTTTCCCCTGTAGCCTTGACATATGAAGGGTTTCTTTCAGATTGGACTGTTCATTCTCTTGACCTTGGCTTAGTCTTATCCTTCTTGGTATTATTACTTCTCCAACCCAAGTCTTACTCCCTGGTTTGATGTTATTTTTGCTCTCATTACTTCCTTAGCACTCATACATGATGAAATTACTTTGTGTGTCATCCACCTAGACTACTTGGCCCATGAGCACTGGGACCATGTCTGTATTCCACCACCTTATATGCACCCGGAATTTGGTAGGTATTTAATAAATATTTGTTGAATGAATGAATGAGTTTAAAGTCTCTGTGACAAGAGCTGAGCTGTCTCTGTCCATGTCAAGATGTTGCAGTTGCTGGATGCAGAAGTCAAGGAGCCTGGAGAACTAGCACTGACTGACTTGACCTGTGGCCAACCTCTTTGTGACATTTTGGCAAAGAGAGATTAAAGGTGTTGCCACCACCAACCACGCTTACAGCATGTATCTGTGTGAGGGTCGAGGGGTACACCTGGAGGCTGAGTATGAGCCTGCACTTCACACGTACCCTGCCTCAGCTGCTTCAGTCCGCAGATGCTTTCTAGTTGATGTGCCAAGAGCAGGGAGTCTTTGGTAATTCACACAAAGATGCAGTAGGGGCTATCCAGGATCTCGTTCAATAACTCAAGAGTGCAGACCTCCAAGCCAGTGATAACCAGAAAAAACTTGAGTCTCAGGCCCAGGATGGCTGGAGTTTACAGGTCAGATAGCCAACCCATTGGACCTCTGAGGCAGCCTTTGTATCATAGAAGGACATTAGCCAGATCCAACACTAAAGCCTCCCTCAAGAGCAGGAGTTGGTGGCACTTAGACAATATCTGCCTAGGAAGGGATGTACTGGTTACTTTAATGCAGTTTGGCCTTACTTAATTTGGAGGGAAAAGCAAACACTAGGGGAACCAGAGAAATAAGACAAAGCAGAATAACCTTGTCATTTTTCTTTAGCAAAACCAACATTCCCATGGGAAAGAGTGGCTTCCATTTCTTGTCAGGGCAGCAGCTTTATAAATTTATGTCCACTTCCTTCCCTGTCAACCCCATGCAAACTGTCACCAAAGAGTCCCTTGAGAAATGTTGAAGCCCTAATTCCTTCATTCTCCTTTTCCCGTGGAGTGCAGATAGACCTGAGTAAAATGAGATAGCACATGCAAGTTGTTTTATGAACTTGCAAAGACTCATGACAGACTTTAAATAATCTATGACAAGGGAAAACTAAGAGGATGGAGAAATTGAAGATGATTTTGCCATTCTCTTTAGTAGTAGGAGCCCTGTCCTGTCCCTTTAATTTTGTAGCTAGCATACTGTGGAGGTCAGATCAGTAGCTCCCTTTTGCAGATGGTCTATTGCATTTGCTATTGACATTACAACCTGTTCCCTTTTCTTTCCCTTCCAGTGGCAGCCAGAACATTGACCAAAGGCTCTTGGAAGAAGAAACACATTCAAGGCCATTAGTGTGTGGTTGCATGTGTGTTCGGGCCTCCAACTTGTACTCACTCCATCCTGACAAGTGCAGAAGGTGAAAACATTGCTAGACAGTCTGTTTCTGAAAGGTAGCAACCTGTTGCTGAAAGATTTATCATCAGGGAACTGTGAGGTAGGAGAAGGCCTTTACTTGAACCAAAATTGGTCAGAGTTCATACTGTAACTTGATCATTTATTTATATTTTATGCACCTTCCACCAAGGAGAAGAGGATGCATGTGGGACCATTACCTCACTGAATGTGATGGGTCAAGTGACTATCTCACTGGACAGTGCTACAGAGACTTCATTGTGCAGTTCATGTGAATATTGCTTTTAACCCTTTGGGTTCTGTATGATCTCCAGTGAACAGGGCAAAATTAAGTTTTGCCTTCTCTATTCACCATCCACTGCAGAAGGGATCATGGGACATGGCTACTGCTTCCAGCTGACACATACCCCATACACATACATATCTCTTTCCACCCATTAGTGAAAGAGAATATGGCTGGGGAGAGGTGACAATAGGCCTGGAAAAATCTAAGGATGGACTATAGCAAAGAAGACTTATAAATATCAATTGCCTATGTTCATGAGATGTTCAGTTACATGAAACATATCAATGACCAGATAAGGCAGTGACATCCTGGCACTGTTCTAAAAATCATAGTAACACCTATGTACACAAGGCTTCACGCCTGCCAGAAAGTGCTTATTCCATTTTCTCACTTAATCTATGGATATTTCTATTCTTACTTCACAGATGAAGTAATGGAAGTCTAAGGGATGATTTTCCCAAAGTCATAGCCCCAGAACTGGGATTCAAGCCCACCTTTGGATGTTTAGACCAGAGATCTGTTCTCCAAGGTCTCCAAAACCATTTCTAAAGGTCAGATATATGAACCCACATTTGAATACCCAACTCTTACCCTCAGCCAGCAGACCCCCAGTCATGATTGGTTCACATTGAAGGGGCACCTGATGATCTTGGGTTGGTCATTCAGATTGAAACAAGGTGACACAGACTTGAGCCTCTATGGAGCTAAGTTAAGTGGGGCCATGAGAGGAATGCCCCTAACCTCTTGCTGCTGAACTCTCAGAAGTTACTTTTCTTTCTACCTCTCCAAGTCTTATTTGGGGTTCTCCAAAATCTTCCTCTTCTTAAGATAACATGGAAGATATGTGATGTTGGTTCATTCAACACACATTCTCAACCAAGCTCTTCCTTGCCTTCCTCTTGTCTTTGCATGTAAGGGTGGCAATAAAATGTAGTTCTGGCCAAGGAGACAAAGGCACAACTCCTTGGGCTTGATTATGGGTTCAAAAATAAAAAAGCAAAGATGTGCCTTTCCCATTTCTTGCTGACTGGAAAGCAGATGTTATGCCTGAAGGGGCAGAAGCCATCTGGAAAACATTTAAAAAAAAAAAAAGACCAAAAAACTACAGAGCTAAAAGATCACTGAGTCAGGGTATCAGCCCTGGACAGTCTACCTCTAGTCTTTGTAACATGTACAAAAAAATATACAGCTATTGGTTTAAGCCTCTGTGAGTTGAGTATTCTGATATTTCCAAACAAAAGATGCAGCTTCTTAAGCTTAGAACTAGTAGAATATTGCACTCCTTTGAAGCATATGAAACTGATTTAAATGATTTGAACATCTCATCTGTGACAGGCGGCCTAAGAAAGCCATCCACACATAGAGATCCAGAGGACTACACTGTACATGTAAGAAGGATGGTCCTTGAGATGCCCACTTCTAAAGCTTTCATCCTTTTCAGATTGGAACTGGATGAAGGTATCCTGGTCAGGCTTCTTTAGGTTATTTGAAGAAAAATGTATAGAAAACCTTAGGTGAGTATGGTTATTGCAAAGATAGGAGAAATGTGGAATAATCTGGAATACTGACCAGACAACATGGTAGTTCAGATTCCATTTATTACTAATCATCCCTTTACTAATCATGCAACAAATGTTTATGGACACCAATAATGCTAGGTACACATATTCCATGGTAAATATGATTTATCTGCTTTCAGAAAACTTTAATATGGATCTCAAGGCACATGATTCAGTAAGCACTTCCTATAAAGTTGATGAACGTCTGGATAGTTGGGATCTGCATAAGTTTCACAGAAAAATGAAAAACAGCTCAGTATAACTAAGAACAAAAAATAATAATAATCTGCTCTGTTGTTGTTACCTAGCATTTGTGCTTTCCCAAGAAAAGATTTGAGAGGATTGGTCTGAGACCAGTCAGGGTGAAATACTGCTCTTGGACACATTTGACAAGTCATCTCAAAAGGTGATTGGATTTCCTCCTGCCCAGTCATAGTGGCTGTTGCTGGAGTGTCTTCATGACTCTGTTAGTCTGTCTGCTCAGGCTGCAATGACAAAATACCAGAGACCATGTGGCTTCAACAACAGAAATGTATTTTCGCACAGTTTTGAAGTCTAGAAGTCCCAGGTCAGGGTCTGGCATGGTCTGTTTCTGGTAAGAACTCCCTTTCTGGATTGCGGTTAGCTGCCTCCTGGCTATGTTTTCCCACAGTGGAGAGAGAAAGCTTGGATGTCTCTTTTCTTTTAAAGGTACCAATCCTATCAGATTAGGGCCCCATCTTTATGACCTCATTTAACATTCATCACCTCCTCTCAGGCCCCATCTCCAAATGCAGTTACGTTGGGGGTGAAGAGCTTCAATATATGAATTTTGGAGAGGGGAGGGATGCAAACTTCCATCCATAAGAATGACTAATTCTGTCTGCCTGGAGAATAGTCTTTATGAACATTACCACAAGATCAGGAAGAAAATTAGGGACACTTTCCTCCTAATTTAGCTCTTTAGACACTATGGATTTTCTATCAAATATTCTAGTAGAAAAGGACATGCTTTCCCAGCATGGGGACAAAAATACTATACCTGGAGGGTATAGTAGTCAGGATCTCCCTCTGCAGAACACCCAGCTCATTCACTTCAAGGAGACACCATATCTGGCCAACAGGTAATCCATTTCAACTGATCTGTTTCCAGTGCCAGGAAACCCATGGGCAAACTATGGAGAACCACTATTGGGGGATAAAGGACAGGGCTCTAGGTGGGATATAAAATGCTGCCTGGAATCTATACTTGGGTCTCAACACACATAAATAAAAACAAGGATTTTTCAGGTGATTCTCAAACTGAGGTCAGGGTCAGATATTTGTATTCTCATTTAACAGAAAACCAAAAAGAGAATATGCCAAAGTCATAGGAAGAGCTTATGATAAAAACATGCCCAAAACCACTGGCCCCAGCCACTGTCAAGATGCATGCACTGCAGTCCTGTCCTCTGCGAGGCCTTGATCTAAGGACAAATCTTTCCTATTTATTTAGCCTTCTGATGGTTCAGTCTTGCTTTTAACAGTGTTAGCTACTGCTCAGGGGTCCTCTCCCAAACTTTTCCTATGTATTAAAGACAACATACCCATACCTGAAAAAAAAGAGACTGAAACTTTCCACATTAAAATTCAGATTGGCATAAGCCAAGAGCCCCCAGGGAAGGATACTAAAAAAGTCAGAATTGCATGTTTCCACATCTGTTTTCAATGAGACTTATGTCAAATAATTGTATTCTTTGACAAAAGCAATCCAAAGCATTACTTAGTTTTTTCAGAATGCCTTGAAATGTCGTTAAAATTCACCTACTAGTACACAGCCACAACATACCACCTGTCCATAGTGTTAGATCAAATAAGAAAGCAGGGGCCTGGGCCTCCTGAATAGGAAGAGACTTGACCTACAGCAGAAAGGGAGAGATGATGCTGTACTTAACATTCCTGTTCCCACCAACATGGGGCATGTGATCTGTTTTAAGCTTGACACCAATCAGAAATGGATCTGTTACAATACCCTCCCTGTTAATGCAAATGAGACATCCCTGGAAAAGAGAACACCAACATGGGCCTGAGGACTCAAATGAAAGAAGTCATTCCTGCTAGCAAGTCAACAGCAATAATCGTTTTACAGAACACAATTGAGAAAGCAAACATGCAAGGATAATTTCTAAAAGATGATTTGGTAACATGTATGGAAAGTCTATAACAGTGCAAACACTTTGGTTGAGTGATTTCAGTCCTTGGAATTTACCCAAAGGTTATTTAAAAATGTATAGGCAAGATATGTATTATTAGGGGAGAGCCCTTCACGATGTTCTTGTGCTCCTACACATCTTGCTGCATATGCCAAGAAGACAACATCTACCACTCTACCCAGGCCATTTCTCAGGCTTATGCTCAAGGCAAGTGACCTTGAAGGATGAGGTAATGTCTCCTGGGACAAAGAGCAGGCGTTCTTAACTGCCTACATAGAAGTGGATTCCCTAAACTCGCTGTGTGCATGACATCCATCTGGGCCCATGGAATCGCTGCTGTGGGGCTTGGGGACCAGGAGAACCAGTACACAAGCTGATGCCCAGAAGTTTTGTGTCTGCCAGCATCCATAACATAATACTTGGCTTATTTCTGAGATGGCAAGTGGGATAAAATCAATCCCAAACCTGAAACTTAAAGCAGCATTGTTTAGTAAAAATAATGAAACTAAATGGTCTCCAAAGAGAATTGATTAATTATGGTATAAACATACAAAAAGTATGGTGCAGACATTTAAAACTTTTGTATCTTTATTGACATGGAGACAATATAACAGTATATTTTTGAGTAAAAAAAAAGCAGGTAACTAAAAAATGTGTATAGAAGAGCCACCTTTATATAAACACACATATATATTTCAGTCATGCATAAAATTTCTGGATGGTTCCATATAAAAGAAATGTCAATACTGCTTTCTCTAGATGGTAGACTTAATGAGTTTTACTTTCTCATCTGTATGATCTGTTTCCTATAGTCAACATGAATTACTTGTGTAACAAAATATTAATTGAAAGAAAAGAACTGCTAGACAAAAAATGTGATAAAATACTTGTTCTTGAAACAAACTGTGAACAAATAATATTCAAATACAGAGGAAAAGTGCAAATAGAAATAAGGCTCAACTTCTCAAACTCAGCACCCAAAAAACAATCCAGTGAAGAAATGGGCAGAAGACATGAACAGACACTTCTCCAAAGAAGACATACAAATGGCCAACAGACACATGAAAAAATACTCCACATCATTTGCCATCAGGGAAATACAAATCAAAACCACAATGGGATACCACCTTACACCAGTCAGAATGGCTAAAATCAACAAGACAGGGAACAACAAATGTTGGTGAGGATGAGGAGAAAGGGGAACCCTCTTACACTGTTGGTGGGAATGCAAGCTGGTACAGCCACTCTGGAAAACAGTATGGAAGTTCCTCGGGACATTAAAAATAGAGCCTACCCTATGACCCAGCAATTGCACTATTAGGGTATTTACCCCAAAGACACAGATGTAGTGAAAAGAAGGAGCACATGCACCCCAATGTTCATAGCAGCAATTTCCACAATAGCCAAATTGTGGAAGGATCTAAAATGTCCTTCAACTGGATGAATGGATAAAGAAGGTGTGGTTCATATATACAATGGAATATTACGCAGCCATCAGAAAGGATGAATATCTACCATTTACATTGACATGGATGGAACTGGAGGGTATTATGCTAAATGAAATAAGTCAATCAGAGAAACACAGTTATCATATGGTTTCACTCATATGTGGAACATAAGGAATGGTGCAGAGGACAATCAGGGTAGGGAGGGAAAGCTGAACGGGAAGAAATCAGAGAGGGAGATAAACCACATGAGACTCTTGACTCTGGGAAACAAACTGAGGGTTGCGGAAAGGGAGGTGGGTGGGAGCATTAAAGAGGGCACGTGATATACTCAACTAATGAATCATTGACCATTATATCAAAAACTAATGATGTACTATACCTTGGCTAATTGATTTAAATTAAAAAAAAAAAAAAGACAGTGTGAACCAAAACAAAAAAGAAATAAGGCTCCTGATAGGACATAGCTCTTCATGTGGTACAGATGATAAACCACAGAGCCTGAAAGAGGAGAAATAATGGAAAAGTCCCTTATTAGACACTATCTTCCTAGAACATCAAAGATGAGTATCAGAACGTACTTTTTAAATTCTACCTAAGTATGCCTACTGTTTTAATGGATATTGAGACAATCTGTCTTAGCTATTGTAAGTAATGTTGCAATCAACATGGGTTTGGACATATCTTGTCAATATCCTATTTTCATTTCCTTTGGATAAATACCCAGAATTGGGATTGCTCGGTCATATGGTAGTTCTCATTTTAATTTTTTGAGGAACCTCCATACTGTTTTCTGTGGTGGTTGCACCAATTTATATTCCTACCAACAGTGCATGAGGGTTATCTTTTTCCACATTCTCACCAACACCTGTTATCTCTTGTCTTTTTGATAACAACCATTCTAACAAGTGTCAGGTGATATCTCATTATGGTTTTGATTTGCATTTCCCTGATGATTAGTGATTTGAGCACCCTTTCATGTACCTGTTGACTGTCAGTCTTCTTTGGAAAAATGTCTATTCAATTCCTCTGCCCATTTTTAAATTGGATTCTTTAGGGTTTTTCTCTTGAGTTGTATGAGTTCTTATACCTTTTTATAATATTTTGGATAATAACCCCTTATCAGAAAATGTGATTTGCAAATATTCTCTCCCATTCTGCAGGTTGCCTTTTCATTTTGTTGACAGTTTCCTTTGTTGTACAGAAGCTTTGATGTTTATTGCAGCATGATTCACCATAGCTAAGATATGGAAACAACCTGAGTGTCCACTATGGATGAATGGACAAAGACAATGTGGTATGTATACAATGGAGTATTATTCAGCAATGTGAAAGGATATCCTGCTAGTTGAGACAACATGGATGGATTTTGAGGGCATTATGCAGAGTAAAATAAACCAGACAGAGAAAGACAAATACTTCATGGTATCACTTAAATGTGGAATCTTGAAAAAAAGAAAAGAAAAAAAGTCAAAAGAAACAGAGACTAGAAAGTAGAAAAGTGGTTACCAGGGGCTAGGATGAGGGGTGGGGGAATTATGAAGAGGTTGGTAAAAAAAAAAAAAAAGAGTACAAATTCTTAGCTATAAGAATAAGGTCTAAAGGATTTAATGTAAAATGATGAATACAGGTGACAACGTTGTATTGTATAATTGAAAATATCTTAACAATTTTATATGTCGATTACACCTCAACAAAGCTGAAATTTAACAAAAAGACAATTTGTCACATATATGAGTTACACCATAATTTATATCCGAAGTCTGAGCCTGGCCTTCAATCTCACTGATTCTATATGATGCCTTTTGAATCTCTTAGGTCCCCCTCCAGCTCATCTCACTGCTCCAGCCTGAATCTCGGTCTCCCCCATCATTTTCCTGGATATCAGCATAATCCTTGAACTGGCCTCTATTGCACATCTCTCTGGACTATCTATAACTGCTGACACATGGTTAAAACAACACATCAGAGAATGTCACTCCTTTGCCTCCAATGCTTCCACACCTCCCAAATACCAACAAAATGGTCTGGCAGGCAAGGCCCACAGTAATCTTCTCCAGCTGTCTCACCACACATCTTTCTTATCTTCCGTGCCCAGCTCTCCAGACTCATTTATTGGGGCAAGAAGCCCCTTCCTTACAGAATGATCTCATCCCGACCCTGTCAGGCAAATGCTTGTTTCAGGATTCAGCTCTTGCAGGAAGTGTGTCATAACCACCTCCCCAAGTTGAATTCCCTCCTTGGAGTCATAACTAGATCATATGCAAATTAATCAAAACACCTACCAACCTTTGCTTTTATTTGTTTCATACCATTCTTTCCCATTGGCTTGTTAGCTCTTTGAGGGAAGGAGTATATCTTAATTATATTTATATTATCAACATCTAGTCCTATTCCTGACACAAAAGAGGGTATCTATGCATAAACTAAAAAATAGTTAAACCTTAAGAGTCTGAGTTCAGTCATACTCAGAAAACCTTTATTATGAAAGTTCCAAGTTAAGAACCTCTCCTGACAAACTCTGAATGTGTTGCCGTCAATATTTTGCTGCCCTGAAAGGAATAAAGTGGATGATTCCTACCTGCAAAGAATGTTGCTTTGGAAACAGTTGTTGCTGTCTGTCACAGGGCAGCTGCCTCTGCTGCAGTGGAGACCTTGGGAATGTCCACATCCCTGGGAGGAGAGCCAACAGGAAGAACTGACACTGTAATAGCATATGCTGTGTGCTTTATAAGATTATCATAGGGCACTGAGCATACTAAAATACTCTAAGCTTTTCCTATGATTTATTAATAAAAACATTCAAGAACAGAAACAAATGTGAACCTGGGAAAATCAAAGCAGATGTAGAAAAAGCAAATAAAAGCCTTTAGACATGACTGATGTAATAGGATGTGGGACTGAATCTGGATATCAGGTTTTTATATTCCATTTCTTTTTTAAAAAGATTTATTTATTTGTGAGAGAGAGAGCAGGAGCAGGAGGAGGAGCAGAGGGAGAAGCAGGCTACCTGCTGAGCAGGGAGCCTGATGCGGGCTGGATCCCAGGACCCCAGGATCATGACCTGAGCCGAAAGCAGATGCTTAACTGACTGAGCCACCCAGGCACTCCTCTATATTCCATATAAAATGTCTCACTTGGAATAGGGCTCTAAAAGATAGATCAAATGTAAATTTAGAATTTTCTTTACTTCTTCCATATGATCCCTTACCTTAAGCAGGGCATAATAAAGTGTTTATCACAAGGTCGAAATGTCGAGACAGACCCTGTAACATAATAGGATTTGATAAGCCATTTCTAACATGAAGATTTTTGCCAAGAAACGTTCTGGAACAACCAGCAACAGTGGAGTTCACAGAGCTATCTTTAATTTTATTTTTTTTTAATTTTATTTTATTATGTTATGATAGTCACCATACATCATTAGTTTTTGATGTAGTGATCCACGGTTCACTGTTTTCATATAACACCCAGTGCTCCATGCAGTACATGCCCTCCTTAATACCCATCACTGGGCTAACCCATCCCCCCAACCCCCTCCCCTCTAAAACCCTCAGTTTGTTTCTCAGAGTCCATAGTCTCTCATGGTTCGTCTCTCCCTTCAATTTCACCCCCCCCCTTCATTTTTCCCTTCCTTAGAGCTATCTTTTAATCACAAGCAGGACAAACCATCCTGTCATTAAAGTGTCTTTCTCCTCCTGATACTCAGCACCCTGAGTTGGCCTCACTCAGCTGGCTAGAGAAGGAGCTAGAATAAAAGCATAACTTAGGGTCTTCTGGAAGGGACTGGGTCTTGGGAGCTCACCCAGCATCCACATAGCTAGAGGCAGGCCTTCTGGACACTCATGTCACAGAGGCTCAAGAGGAGCACTCCAAACTCTGTTAGGTCTATAGGTAAGGGCAGCACTTGGAGTAAGAGTCAGCATGTGTCCTGCAGTAAGTCTACCCCAGACCTCCCCTAATGTAGCAACAACTTTCTTGTTGCTTGGGGCTTTGCTTCAGAGAACTCTTTTGCTCCTCTTGCTTTTTTTATTTTTTTCAACAATTCTATACATTACTCAGTGTTCATCAAGATAAGTGTACTCTCCTCTTTATCTATTTCACCCATTCCCCCCCACCCCGCCACCTCTCCTCTGGCAACCACCAGTTTGTTCTCTGTATTTGAGAGTTTATTTTTTTTTGTTTGACTCTTTTTCCTTTGCTTTGTTGTTGTTCTTTGTTTTGTTTCTTCAATTTCACATATGACTAAAATCATATGGTATTTGTTTTTCTCTAACTTAGTTTACTTAGCATTATACCCTCTAGGTCCATCCATGTTGCTGCAAATGGCAAGATCTCATTCTTTTTTATGGCTGGGTAATATTTCATTGTATACCACATCTTCTTTATCCATTCATCTATCAGTGGACACTTGGGATGCTTGCATATCCTGGACACTGTAAATAATGCTGCAATAAACATAGAGGTGTATGTATCTTTTGCAGTTCATGTTTTCATTTTCTTTGGGCAAATACCCAGTAGTGGGATTACTGGATCATATGATATTTTTATTTTTAATTTTTTGAAGAACCTCCATATTGTTTTCCACAGTGGCCACACCAGTTTGCATTCCCAAAAACAGTGCATGAGGGTTAATTTTTCTCTACATCCTCGCCAACACTTATTTCTTGTATTTTTTTATTTTAGCCATTCTAACAGGTGTAAGATGATATCTCATTGTGGTTTTGATTTGTATTTCCCTGATGATTAGTGATGTTGAACATCTTTTCATGTATCTGTTGGCCATATGTATGTCCTCTTTGGAAAAATGTCTGTGCAGGTCCTCTGTCCATTTTTTAATCAGATTATTTGGGGTCTTTTGGTGTTGAGTTGCATAAGTTCTTTATATATTTTGGATATTAACCCCTTATTGAATATAAGATTTGCAAATACCTTCTCCCATTCATGGGTTGCTTTTGATTACACTATCTTGGCTTATTAATCATTAAGCCATATGTCATCTTCATACCTTTAGCCAGCCCAGACTTTTTGTCTTGTGATCAGCATGACTTCTTTTTTGACAGTCCCAAGAGAACTTTGTTGTGTTATTTGATGTTTCTTCTGGCCTCAGAAGCTGATTCCCACCTCTGAACTAGTTGGATCAAGGTTGAAAACTAATGTGTGGACACTACACTACATCAGTTTCTCTGCTCCCCAGAGCTAGAACCATCCACCAAATTATATACACAGAGGAAGCATAATCAACTGATCATGATTTACTGTGCCTAGCCCAGGTCTAAGTTTAGCCCTGATAATAGGATGAGGCTGTCTTGAAGCAGTTCTCACAGTTGACTAGGCAAATGCAATTCTATTATTCAATTCAAAGTCTTGGGTATGGTTCAGTTTGTGACAGTCTATGGGTGTTGTAAATGATTTGTTGTAAAAAAAAAATGTTTATTTCATAAATATTTCAGAGATCTCTAGATTTTCTCATTTCATTCTTTCTAGTTTTACAGAAGTATGTAAATAAGACTCAAATATATGGACAAGAGAAGGAATTTGTTCCAAACCTTATCATAGAATGATAGAATGAGTATGTTTTTCATTTGGAAATTTCCTTACATTCACTAAAGAAGAAAAGAAAAATAGGTGGGTTACATAGATTTAATAATCTTTATTAAATATCATCTGTTATTAAAATTATGCCCTACAGGTTGAAAATATTCATCATTTTTAGTTTTTCTTCATTGCTTTCAGTATTAGGCTCTATCTTAGGGAAGAAATAGTGAAGGAGTGACTTTTTGTGGTTATTGTATGTATTTCTATATGAGAAATCACTGTTTTATTTCCAGAAATTCCCCAAATTTAAGAAAGGACATTCAAAGCTACTTAGCCAGAATTTAAACAAGTACATCATCAACATCATTTTGATTGAGGGTGGGAGTGTATGAGATTGGGAAATGGGGAGGAGGTTATTTTATTTTAATTGCTTGGGTGTGGGAGGATCTGGTTATCAGTTTCCTATGAAATGCACTCCGTGCTGATGAGTTCTGTGCTCGTCTTAGTCATTAAATCAAGATTCTGTGATTCTCTCAGTACTTACACACGAACTTAGTGACTTACAATAACACTTCATGATCCAATCTCAACTTGCTCTTTTCCAGCTGTGACAAGGATAACATCCCTGCCCCTAGGAGCCTAGCAGCACCTTTCCCACGCCAGTGAGATTGTATTCTGGCCCATGCAGAAGCAGCAGCTATTGGGCAGCACAGGATTCTGTAGTAATGGGAGAGAAGGCACAGGGCATGTCAGTTCTCACCCAATCTGGGAAACAAAAGGGATCTTCTGAGTAACTCCTAGGTTGTGCTTTATAGATACTGAGCCCAGAGAAGGGTCATGTGCTGGTAATCACCAAATTTCCAAAAGATGGAAGAAATATGGTAGATGTACATGTACATCGCTCTGAATAGGGGACAAGGAGCTAACTTAAACATCTCTGGACTGGTTGAAACAGCCTCTAGGACAGTTTCACATGCTTCCTCTCCAAGCTCTTTCAAGCAAACAGTGAATCTTTTTCAACATGGCAGTCTGCTATGTTAAGGCAAGATTTTAATCACCCCTTAATAGAGTTATTAACTTCTGAAGAGGCAAAAGAGGACAATCCATAACCATAAAGGAAATATTGCTATCATAGGATCACTAATATATGTTCAGAGTATGATGAAAAACAGGTTTGTTTATTAGTTTTCAATTTTCCTATTATTGCAGAATCTTTCTCTTGAGTTCTCTCTTTCCTGGTCCTCCCTCATAGCCTTTATGTCCTGGTTCCCTTCACCCAGAACCCTGGCTCCCAACCAGCTGTCCCATTTAGCTTCACCACCTCTGGAAGCTCTGTCAAATCTATAGAGTCCTATTTATCCTTAGAAGTAGCTTTAGGTTCTTCATAATTAAAATACACATGAAAAAACTTTGATCATATTATCCCCTCCTTCTGCATAGCCTTGATCTTCTGTACAAAAACAGCCTGATCTCTATTCTCCGATTAATTTAAAAAAGAAAGTTCCTGACTGAGAGATGTATGGCGAAGAAAAGAAGAGAGTTATGGGGGAAAAGACAATGGGGAAAAATCCTGTCTTGTATTTGAAATTAGGCCATTACCATGACTAAATTCTCACAACTTTTTGGATTTTCAACCAACTGTCTTCTTTCAGTCATGGTATCTGCAAATTAGTGAGGTTCAGCTAATGTAAATAACTTTTCATTTTTATTTGCCATTGTGGTTTTTAAACGAAGTATTCAATCTCTGGTAGTAGCTGCATAGGTTGATTCTCTATCAGTTTTTCCAAAAGGGGCTAAATTATCTTTCAGAAATAGAATTGACAAATTCTTGGAGCTTAAACCAACCAAAACACAAAAGTATTTATTTTGTTTCATTTGTTTTAGTGTGATATATAATCCTTTAAAAGAAACACCATATGCAACTCAATTAATATGATTCCTAGAGTTGTCATTAGAAATTGGCCAATAACTGGGTGTTATATGCAAACAATGAATCATGGAACACTACATCAAAAACTAATGATGTAATGTATGGTGATTAACATAACATAATTTAAAAAAAAGGCTATAATAAAAAAAGAAATTGGCCAATAATCATGCTGAAGTGAAACAAGTTTTATTTTGAAAATTACCAACTGTTGTTCTTTTTTGTTATTATTTATTCTCTGCCTCTTTTCTCAGATTACTTGATGATGGTAAGACTAAAACAAATGAATTAATGAAAAAAGAAAAAAAGAAAGAAAAGAAGGGAGGATGATAAAAGAATGTAAATGCACAAACCATATAAGCTTACAAAGTTGCATACATCATTAAATTTGGTTCTAAGGCCTCTGGCAGCCAAAGCAAAACAAGGGAGGTATGGACTATTATGCAGTTCTTATTATTAGATAAGAAGAAACACACTAGTTCCTCAGGAAAGCAAATGTATTTTTCTTGTATTAATTTCTCAAGGAAATCACACTGATGGGGCCTCATACAGGAAACACTGAGTGATGTCATACACACTATATTCAACTGGAGTTCTTCAGGCCTTCCCCCCTTAAAAATAAAGGGCACAAAAATAAAATGCAACTTAATTTAGGCAAATTTGAAGTCCAAATATGAATCTTTCTGTGAGTCCAGCTCAACTGGAAGCATGAATGGAGTACTTAACTTTGAGACAACTCTTTTGTTGAGGCTGGTAACAGACACTTTAAATGTTGCCTTTAAGTGGGGACATGGAAGGCCAGTTGTGTGATGAAATGGTTGAAAGCAGATCCATTGTTCTCAACCAGAGAGACTCAACCACAACATAAGGATCTATCACAACGAAGCTATAGGTGAGCAGTGGTTATACTCTTCATTGATGACTCTCCCACCTCTACTCAGACCTGTTTTCATTTTTTTTATTTTTTATGCTTACCTGGAGGTAAATACAGACACAACTTCTTATAAAGAGTTATTTCCAGCATATGAAGAATTGAAAATGCACCTTGTGTAAACAGAGAAGACTATGTACTTGGGTCCTGCTCAACTGGGATCATTTCCATGGAGTTGCACAGACTGAGATTGGAACTGCTCTGGGGGACAAAGCATCCTCACTCAGTGTAGCAAACAATTGACTGTTTCCATAATGTGAGTTTTGTGATGTGGTGTGACTAGGTCCCATCCAGAGGAAGCCAAGTGCCTATGACATTTGAGGCCCTTGCCTAGACTGTGCTTTCCTGAACCCTTTCCAGAATCTGGGTCTCAGAACCAGCCCTCTTACTGATCAGCACAGTCAACACTGATGTCCCTGCAAGACTGAATGTACTTCTGTTTTTAGGATATAATGTAATATTTAAAATGAAGTTTAAATTTTAGCAATTCCTTTCTGTTTCCTCTCATATACTGTCCTTTTGACCTAAATGGGGTTCTCTTTCTACCCAAAAAGACCTTCCCAACCAGGAACTAGATGGGCAAGGTCCATGGTTATTTAAACACAGAGCGACAAATCTTTTTCAATTTATAAATGATTCATTGATGGGAAATACAGATGTCCTTCTTGAGAGAAAGTTAGTAAGACATTTCAGTATCGGGACGCCTGGGTGGCTCAGTTGGTTAAGTATCTGCCTTTGGCTCAGGTCATGATCCCAGGGTCTTGGGATGGAGTTGCACATTGGGCTCCCTGCTCAAAGGGGAGTCTGCTTGTCCCTCTGCCTATGGCTCACCCTGCTTGTGCTCTCTCTCTCATTCTCTTAAATAAATAAATAAATAATAAAATCTTTAAAAAAAAAAAGACATTTCAGTATCTTCAAAACTACAAAGAATACTATACAGAATATGAAAACTTTTCTGAAAACTCCTAATACCATTTGTTCAATTCAGTATTCAGTGGGCTGAGAGACATCACTTCAAGAGTTAAAGTGAAGGAAAAACAGTTGTTCTTGACAAGTCCAAGATAGCCCTCCTGATGATGGTCCTAATCAGGCTAGGTGAGTAAGTCAGCTTCATGCAAATGCACCATCTAAACCTGCATTCGACATCTTTTCAAAGGATCAAAATATTGAGTGATATAAAATGTTGCTATGTTTGACCTATTTTAACATATCTTGATGATTTTGAACTGTTTCTACATCATCTAGATGTGTATGCCCTGCCAGAATGAAGAGAGTAAGTACACACTGATGGTTGCCTATAACAAAGTGACTAGGATATTGATCTATGTAAGTATAACTAAAGTACTGATTATGCAGGTAATATTTCCCCATATTTATCCCAGAGAGTGCCATTTAACATTATTAAATTCTGTATGCAAATAAATTTGGAAAGAAGTATTTCATTTAATTTAACACAGCTCTTCTTAGGGAGAGCAACACGAAAACATTCTTCCTAGTACAAATTGGCTCCAGGTAAGGCATGAAAACAGATTCTGCTGTTCAGGTTTCTTTTTTTTTTTTTTTTTTTTAAGATTTTATTTATTTATTTGAGAGAGAGAATGAGATAGAGAGCATGAGAGGGGGGAGGGTCAGAGAGAGAAACAGACTCCCTGCTGAGCAGGGAGCCCGACATGGGACTCGATCCCAGGACTCCAGGATCATGACCTGAGCCAAAGGCAGTCGCTTAACCAACTGAGCCACCCAGGCGCCCATGCTGTTCAGGTTTCTGGAGACAATTATTTTCATTCCTAAAAGCAGAGAAACCAAACTGATGTTAAAAAGCTATCTAACTGGAGTCTAATATCCAAGCAGACAATGTATTGGGAAGAGTGGCATCTCTATCTCATTGGAAAGCGGATTTGGGATAAGATATGTTCTTGTTCAGTGAGCTGAGGAGCTTGGTGACAGTCTCCACTTGGGAAGCCAATACTTTTACATCTGCCAAAAATACTCTTACTTCTGGGTACAAAACCCAAAATATTTGAAATAAAATAAGCAAAATACATGCATGTGGGAATAATTCACATAATATTTAGGTAAATTTTGAAACGGTATAACTCAGAAGAGAGAACTTATAAAAACACAGGCTGGATCTGTACTGGTTCCTCATTTATTGAAATTCCCAGGAAAGGTACAGTTGATGCTTAAAATATAGTCTCTTTGGTTTAGTCAGCTTCTTCTTTGCCCTTATTCTAAGGACAGGGTACTAGAAATACACTCATCTCCAGGTGATACACCTAGAAACCAGCCTAAAAGAGAGATACATAGATTTGAAAATAAACAGGCTGGGGCTGATTAGGATACAAAAGTTTCCAGAAGCTGATCCACGACACTCCTATCTAATAAGCACATTGAATTCTGTTGTATCCCTTATCAAAAGTCAACCTAGAGCCATTGTGTGATCAGTCCAGGAAAGGCCAAATAACCCACCTATTTCCCATTCAACTGCCTACTATTTTCATGACATTGATGAGGACTTTTCAACTTAGAATTCTTTACTAGTACTGCCAGTGTGCTGCCTGTCTAGCCAAGACTCACAATTTTCTTGAGTTCATTGTTGTTGTTATTATTGTCTTTAAAGGGATCCCTTTAGTAGGGGTTGGGAATCTTGGGGAGCAGAGTCTATTGAACTATTGATATCACTCAATCTGAAACATATAGAGACACAAATTGTCCACTTGAGGAAGGGGGACATCAAGCATCCTACCTCTATTCTATCTTAGGCTTTGATTGCATTTGAAGTAAATACAGAAAAACTGGGGTTTTCTGAGTTCTTCCCTCCCTCCTCAGCAATAAGAAGTGGAAGATAAAGTTCAACCTAGCAGAAGCCAAGGCCGGGAAGTGGAGTGACTGATAATAAAGAAGAAAAGCAAGAAGGAGATAAGAGTCCTGGAAGCATCATGGAGTCCTCAATGAAGGAGTCTTTGGTTACACTCCCTCACCCTTTTTGGAGGGCAGGGTGGGTTTCTGTGTGTGAACCCATCTGCCTCAGAGCCTTCACTCAGAGAGTGCCCATGTGTAGACAGGAAGTTCAGCCTTCAAAAGACAATTAACTTGGACTTGGTAAACTTTACTGCAGTTTGAAACCATTCAAGATTATTCAAGTATTTCTAAATATAATGAATTCACTATGTAATTTAAAGTGACCTGCTATGGGTGGGCCGGGGAGAATTCACATCCAGTTACAGTCAACCATGATAGTGTTATTTCATATCATCTGTGTGTACACAGCATTTTCCCCCTTCTTAAGAGACTATCCCAATTTTTCAAGAATAAATATTTGACTTCAAAAATCCGTATGGTAATACTCTTCAAATATGTCTGTTCAGATAAGTTGTCATATCACCAGTGACATGTGGGGTTGCTGTTGAACACTCACTGCAACACACATATATGTTTGGTGGACTGATGCATTAAAGTTCTGGAAGAGAAGTAATGTGCTGGTAAGCTAAGATATATTACAAGAAATATAAAATTACATGTAATTCTAAAGACTTTATTTGAAAAGAAAGAACAGCTAGAGGCATGAGAAAAGTTGGAAGAAGAACAAGTGAAAAAAGACACTTCAAACTTTACCAAATTGATGTGCCATATATTTGTAATGTTTTTCTTTAAAAATGTATTTTTAGTGCCACTAAAGTGCAGGCCTCTGAATTTCCAACATCTTTTAGATTCATGGGACATTTGAAAGTATTTACAGTATCTGGAATGCTTATATATTGCACAAGACCTACTCTGGTTTCAAATGTTCTTGTTTGGACTTGGAAGCAAAATGGAGCATCCTTCTAATGGCACTAATGGGACTCTCTTTGCAAATACTGATGTCATTTATGTTCAACGACTGCTGCAAGAATAAACCAGTATGGGAACAAAAGACTGACATGAACATAAGATCTATATTTGTCAAGTCTCAGCTTCCAAAAAAATTGCAGAGACCACTATGAGAAACAATTCTGAAGCATGGAGTGTAAATGAGGTGCTATGCCTTTTTGTGGGTAGTTGTTTTTTTCCACTTCACAAAGGGCTCAGAATCTAATGGTCATCATTGGCAGTTGGGCAATGCAGCATCAAAGGTTTCTGGGGGAGCAGGGTTATTGCCAGATTTGACACTAAATCTGTTTGTGGGTTACATTCCAGTGCAAGTGACATGAATCATGGAATGATGGAGGAAGCCATCTATTAAATGTTGCATTAGTGATCTATCTTGCAACCACTCTGGAACACAATCATGGGTGGCAAATTTTTTTAGAGATAGCTGGGCTGGTATTTTCATGCATAGCGGAAATGCCATGACTATAACAAATAAGTAACTAAACTGTAAAAATTATTTTCTGTTTGGCATTCAGCTACTTGTGCTATGACACAGTACATGAGAACCTCCAAGACATCCATGAAGTTTCTTTGTAGAAACAAACCAGCCTAAGGGTATGTCTTGTGTTTTCCAAACGCATAATGAGAGAGCATTAGCCATGTCTTTACTGACTTCAAAATGGCAATGGAGGCTTCACTAGCTAAAGGAGAGATGCTGTCTTGCTGCATACTGGATAGGATAAAGATTCAAGCATTCCTGCCAATACCCTTTATGATTTCACCAAGAAACTGCTGACTGAACTTGAGGCTCTGAACAAGCAATATGTGAAGGCTAAGGCAGAGTTGTAAACCGCCTACTTGAGCACTGACAGCATCCCTCAAGACATACAGAGAGGCCCTCGGCAAAGAATGGTAAACAGGCATTTAAAAAACTCTCTTTCCAGTAATTAGTGGACTGTTAAGCTAATTGAACAGAAAATTCAATGTCCACACATGACAAAGAATACAGGCTTTATATAATTAGTTTAGGAAAGTCATTAACAACATCAGGAACAATAACAAAAATTAGCAACAATAACAAATTCTGTGGAGGGGGTAGAATTTGATTTCTAGAGTTGCTACATTATATTATTTAAAAAGTCTAGTTTTCAACAAAAAATATGAGACATGCAAAGAAAAAAGTATGGCTCATTCACAGAAATAGAAGTATACAATGGAACTTGTGAGGAAGCCCAGACATTGAACTTACTAGAAAAAGGCTTTAAATAAGATAATTTAAATATGTCCTTACAGCTAGAGGAAATCATGTCTAAAAAAATAAAAGTACGAGAATGATGTCTCATCAAATGTAGAATATCAATAAAGATAGAAATTATAAAAATAACCAAATAGAAATTCTGGAGTTGAAAAGTAAAGTAATTGAAAGGAAAAATTTACTAGAAGGGAGTAGCAGCAGATTTGAGCCAGTAACAGGAAGAATTAGCAAGCTTGAAGATAGGTTAGCTGAGGTAGCAAATATGAAGGATAGAAAGAAGAAAAAGTAAAGTAAAATGAAAAGAGTCTCAGAGACCTATGGGATACCATCAAGAGTACAAACACATGGATAATGGGAGTCTTAGAAGGAGAGGAGTGAGAGAATGGGACAGAAAGAATATTTGGAGATATAATGTATGAAAACTTTCCAAATTTGACGCAAAATATTAATCTACATATCCAAGAAATTCCAAATAGGACAAATTCAGATATCCTAATCAAAACACATTATAATCAAACTGGCAAAAGACAAAGACAAAAAGAGGATCTTGAAAGCAGCAAGAGAGAAGCAATTTAACTCATACTAGGAAAAATCATCAGTAATATTAATAGCTAATTTCTCATTAAAAACCATGAAGACCAGAAGACACTCGGATAACATTCACAAAGTACAGAAAGAAAATGAGAATTCTACATCTAGCAGATTTTGTTCTTAAAAATAAGATTAAAGAGGGGGCAGAGCAAGATGGCGGAGGAGTAGGAGACCTGGATTTCGTCTCCTCTCAGGAATTCAGCTGGATAGGGATCAAACCATTCTGAACACCTACAAACTCAACAGGAGATCGAAGAAAAGAAGAGCAACAACTCTCTCATCAGAAAAGCGACCACTTTCTGGAAGGTAGGACGTGCGGAGAAGTGAATCCGAGGCGATATTCGGGAGGATAGACGGCGGGGGAGGGGCCTCCGTCGGCCGCTTCTGGCAAGTGATAGAACCACGGAGCACAAAATCGGAACTTTTAGAAGTCGGCTCCGCTGAGGGACGTCACTCCGGGGGCTAAGCGGGGGGTGGAATCCTCCGGGACAGTGTGGTCTCAGGACCCTCGGGGTCACAGAAAGACCGGGGGTGCCTGAGTGTGGCAGAGCTCCCGGGTATCGGAGCAGGGAAGGCGGCTGCAGAGGCGGAGCCCAGGCGCGGGCTCTCAGCTCGGGGTGGCCATAAACCGTGATCTGCGGCACAGTCGGGCCCCTGCGCCTCCAGCAGGGACCCACCAAGCGGCAGATCCGGGGAGACTCACCTTCCTCCCCCGGGAGGAGCCACGCGGGAGCGCACCGCAGGGATCTGCTGGGTTTGGAGACTCCACCCGGGGTCGGGTGCCGGAGATAGAAAGGCGCGGTCACAGGCCGGATGAGCACGGAGTGCGGCCGGAGACTGGGGAGACGGGAGTGACTGACGGCCTTTCTCTGGGGGCTCACTAAGGAGCGGGGCCCCGAGTTCTCGGCTCCCGGGGAGGAGATTGGGAGGCCGCCATTTTCACTCTCCGCCTCCAAAGCTGTAGGGAAAGCTCGCAAGGAACAAAAGCCCGGAGAGCAAACCCGAGCAGATTACTTAGCCGGGAGGGGGCAAGGGCGGGGCACTTCCGCCTCCGGCAGAGACATTTGGAAACCACGGCAACAGGCCCCTCCCCAGAAGATCAGCGACAACAGCCAGCCAAGACCAAGTTTACCGATCAATGAGAAGGGCAGAACTCCAGCGCTAGGGGAATACTGCACATAGAATCTATGGCTTTTTTACCATGATTCTTTAGTCTTTCAAAGTTAAGTTTTTTTTAACTTTTTTCCTTTTTTTTTTTTGAATTTTTCTTTTTCCCTTTTTCAACCAACATCTTATCAACCCCTTTTTTTAAAAAACATTTTTATTTTTCACTTTTAGAGTCATATTCTATCCCTTCATAGTAGTTAACCGTATTTTTGGAACATATATATAAGTTGTTCTCTCTTTAAAATTTTGAGATAGTTTCTTCTAACAGATTAAAATATACCCTAAATCTCTAGTATATGGTTTTTTAAACTCTGCTGCCTGATCACATTCTCTCCCTTTTTTTTTCTTTTTTCTTTTTTTAAATCCACTTCTTTCATTTTTCAAACAACTTCTTATCAATTCCTTTTATAAAATTTTTTATAATTTCCATCTTTACAGTCATATTCCATCCCTTCATCATATCAATCCTTATTTTTGTACATATATAAGTTTTTCTTTCTTTAAAATTTCGGGAGATACTTTCTTCTAACAGACCAAAATACACCCCAAATCTAGTGTGTGGCACTGATCTATATACCAGCCTGATCATATTTGATCACATTCTGTTTTTTTTGTTGTTGTTGTTTTGTTTTGTTTGTTTTTGTTTGTTTATCTTTATCTTTTTCTTTTTCTTTTTTTTCTTTTTCTTTTTTCTCTCTTTCCGTTTCTTTTTCCACTGCCTCAGGTCTTTTCTGATTTGTTTAGAGTATATTTTCTGGGGACATTGTTACCCTGCTAGCATTTTATTCTCTCATTAATCTATTCTCCTCTGCACAAAATGACAAGACGGAAAAAATCACCTCAACAAAAAGAACAAGAGGTAGTACCGACTGCCAGGGACCTACTCAATACGCACATTAGTAAGATGTCAGATCTAGAGTTCAGAATCATCACTTTAAAGATACTAGCTGGGCTTGAAAAAAATATGGAAGTTATTAGAGAAACCCTTTCTGGAAAAATAAAAGAACTAAAATCTAACCAAGTAGAAATCAAAAAGGCTATTAATGAGGTGCAATCAAAAATGGGGGCGCTAACTGCTAGAATAAATGAGGCAGAAGAGAGAATCAGTAATATAGAACCAAATGATGGAAAATAAAGAAACTGAGAAAAAGAGAGATAAACAACTACTGGATCACGAGGGCAGAATTCGAGAGATAAGCGATACCATAAGACGAAACAACATTAGAATAATTGGGATCCCAGAAGAAGAAGAAAGAGAGAGGGGCCAGAAGGTATAATGGAGCAAATTATAGCAGAGAACTTCCCTAATTTGGGGAAGGAAACAGGCATTAAAATCCAGGAAGCACAGAGAACCCCTCTCAAAATCAATAAAAATAGGTCAACACCCCAACATCTAATAGTAAAACTTATGAGTCTCATAGACAAAGAGAAAATCCTGAAAGCAGCTCACGAGGAGATATGTAACCTACAATGGTAGAAACATTAGATTGGCAACAGACCTATCCACAGAGACCTGGCAGGCCAGAAAGGACTGGCAGGATATATTCAGAGCACTAAATGAGAAAAATATGCAGCCAAGAATACTCTATCCAGCTAGGCTGTCATTGAAAATTGAAGGAGAGATAAAAAGCTTCCCGGACAAACAAAAACTAAAGGAATTTGCAAACACAAAACCAGCCCTACAGGAAATCTTGAAAGGGGTCCTCTAAGCAAAGAGAGAGCCTAAAAGCAACATAGACCAGAAAGGAACACAGACAATATATGGTAACAGTCACCTTACAGGCAATACAATGGCACTAAATTCCTATCTTTCAATAGTTACCCTGAATGTAAATGGGCTAAATGCCCCAATCAAAAGACACAGGCTATCAGACTGGATTAAAAAACAAGACCCATCGATATGCTGTCTGCAAGAGACTCATTTTAGAACCAAAGACACCCCCAGATTGAAAGTGAGGGGATGGAAAACCATGTACCATGCTAATGGACACCAAAAGAAAGCTGGGGTGGCAATCCTTATATCAGACAAATTAGATTTTACACCAAAGACTGTAATAAGAGATGAGGAAGGACATTATATCCTACTAAAAGAGTCTATCCAACAAGAAGATCTAACAATTATAAATATCTATGCCCCTAACATGGGAGCAGC
The DNA here is from genome assembly GCF_011800145.1 of Mirounga leonina. NCBI lineage: Eukaryota > Metazoa > Chordata > Mammalia > Carnivora > Phocidae > Mirounga > Mirounga leonina. Next base: position 12,234,864 of record NW_023270498.1, read on the forward strand.
CAATTATATAAGGCAATTAATAACAAAAGCAAAGAAACACATCAACAACAATACAATAATAGTGGGGGACTTTAACACCCCCCTCACTGAAATGGACAAATCATCTAAGCAAAAGATCAACAAGGAAATAAAGACTTTAAATGACACACTGGACCAAATGGACTTCACAGACATATTCAGAACATTCCACCCCAAAGCAACGGAATACACATTCTTCTCTAGTGCCCATGGAACATTCTCCAGAATAGATGACATCCTAGGTCATAAATCAGGTCTCAACCGGTACCAAAAGATTGGGATCATTCCCTGCCTATTTTCAGACCACAATGTTTTGAAACTAGAACTCAATCACAAAAGGAAAGTCGGAAAGAACTCAAATACATGGAGGCTAAAGAGCATCCTACTGAAGAATGAATGGGTCAACCAGGAAATTAAAGAAAAATTAAAAAAATTCATCAAAACCAATGAAAATGAAAACACAACTGTTCAAAATCTTTGGGATGCAGCAAAGGCAGTCCTAAGAGGAAAGTATATAGCAATACAAGCCTTTCTCAAGAAACAAGAAAGGTCTCAAGTATACAACCTAACCCTACACCTAAAGGAGCTGGAGAAAGAACAGCAAATAAAGCCTAAACCCAGCAGGAGAAGAGACATAATAAAGATCAGAGCAGAAATCAATGAAATAGAAAGTAAAAGAACAGTAGAACAGATCAACGAAACTAGGAGCTGGTTCTTTGAAAGAATTAACAAGATTGACAAACCCTTTGCCAGACTTATCAAAAAGAGAAGAGAAATGACCCAAATCAACAAAATCATGAATGAAAGAGGAGAGATCACAACCAACACCAAAGAAATACAAACAATTATAAGAACATATTATGAGCAACTCTATGCCAGCAAATTAGATAACCTGGAAGAGATGGATGCATTCCTAGAGATGTATCAACTACCAAAACTGAACCAGGAAGAGATAGAAAACCTGAACAGACCTATAACCACTAAGGAAATGGAAACAGTCATCAAAAATCTCCCAACAAACAAAACCCCAGGGCCAGATGGCTTCCCAGGGGAATTCTACCAAACATTTCAAGAAGAATTAATACCTCTTCTTCTGAAACTGTTCCAAAAAAATAGAAATGGAAGGAAAACTTCCAAACTCATTTTAAGAGTCCAGCATTACCTTGATCCCAAAACCAGACAAAGACCCCATCAAAAAGGAGTATTACAGACCAATATATCTGATGAACATGGATGCAAAAATTCTCACCAAAATACTAGCCAATAGGATCCAACAGTACATTAAAAGGATTATTCACCACGACCAAGTGGGATTTATCCCTGGGTTGCAAGGTTGGTTCAACATCCGCAAATCAATCAATGTGATACAATACATTAACAAAAGAAAGAACAAGAATCATATGATCCTCTCAATAGATGCAGAAAAAGCATTTGACAAAGTACAGCATCCTTTCTTGATAAAAACTCTTCAGAGTATAGGCATAGAGGGTACATACCTCAATATCATAAAAGCCATCTATGAAAAACCTACAGCGAATATCATTCTCAATGGGGAAAAACTGAGAGCTTTCCCCCTAAGGTCAGGAATGTGGCAGGGATGTCCACTATCACCACTGCTATTCAACATAGTATTGGAAGTCCTAGCCACAGCAATCAGACAACAAAAAGAAATCAAAGGCATCCAAATTGGCAAAGAAGAAGTCAAACTCTCACTCTTTGCAGATGATATGATACTTTATGTGGAAAACCCCAAAGACTCCACCCCAAAACTGCTAGAACTCATACAGGAATTCAGTCAAGTGGCAGGATATAAAATCAATGCACAGAAATCAGTGGCATTCCTATACACCAACAACAAGACAGAAGAAAGAGAAATTAAGGAGTCGATCCCATTTACAATTGCACCCAAAACCATAAGATATCTAGGAATAAATCTAACCAAAGAGACAAAGGATCTGTACTCAGAAAACTACAGAATACTCATGAAAGAAATTGAGGAAGACACAAAGAAATGGAAAAACGTTCCATGCTCATGGATTGGAAGAACAAATATTGTGAAGATGTCAATGACACCTAGACCAATCTACACATTCAATGCAATCCCCATCAAAATACCATCCACTTTTTTCAAAGAAATGGAACAAATAATCCTAAAATTTGTATGGAACCAGAAAAGACCCCGCATAGCCAGAGGAATGTTGAAAAAGAAAAGCAAAGCCGGCGGCATCACAGTTCCGGACTTCCAGCTCTATTACAAAGCTGTCATCATCAGGACAGTATGGTACTGGCACAAAAACAGGCACATAGATCAATGGAACAGAATAGAGAGCCCAGAAATCAACCCTCAACTCTATGGTCAACTCATCTTTGACAAAGCAGGAAAGAATGTCCAATGGAACAAAGACAGTCTCTTCAACAAATGGTGTTGGGAAAATTGGATAGCCACATGCAGAAAAATGAAACTGGACCATTTCCTTACACCACACACAAAAATAGACTCCAAATGGTTGAAAGACCTCAATGTGAGACAGGAGTCCATCCAAATCCTAAAGGAGAACACAGGCAGCAACCTCTTCAACCTCAGCCAAAGCAACTTCTTCCTAGAAACATCGCCAAAGGCAAGGGAAGCAAGGGCAAAAATGAACTATTGGGACTTCATCAAGATAAAAAGCTTTTGCAAAGCAAAGGAAACAGTCAACAAAACCAAAAGACAACCGACAGAATGGGAGAAGATATTTGCAAATGACATATCAGATAAAGGGCTAGTATCCAAAATCTATAAAGAACTCATCAAACTCAACACCCAAAGAACAAAGAATCCAATCAAGAAATGGGCAGAAGACATGAACAGACATTTTTCCAAAGAAGACATCCAAATGGCCAACAGACACATGAAAAAGAACTCAATATCGCTCAGCATCAGGGAAATCCAAATCAAAACCTCAATGAGATACCACCTCACACCAGTCAGAATGGCTAAAATTAACAAGTCAGGAAACGACAGATGTTGGCGGGGATGTGGAGAAAGGGGAACCCTCCTACACTGTTGGTGGGAATGCAAGCTGGTGCAGCCACTCTGGAAAACAGCATGGAGGTTCCTCAAAAAGTTGAAAATTGAGCTACCATATGATCCAGCAATTGCACTACTGGGTATTTACCCCAAAGATACAAAAGTAGGGATCCGAAAGGGTACATGCACCCCAATGTTTATAGCAGCAATGTCCACAATAGCCAAACTGTGGAAAGAGCCAAGATGTCCATCGACAGATGAATGGATAAAGCAGAGGTGGAATATATATATACAATGGAATATTATGCAGCCATCAAAAGGAATGAGATCTTGCCATTTGCAACGACGTGGATGGAACTGGAGGGTATTATGTTGACGAAATAAGTCAAACAGAGAAAGACATGTATCATATGATCTCACTGATATGAGGAATTCTTAATCGCAGGAAACAAACTGAGGGTTGCTGGAGTGGGGGGTGGGGTGGGAGGGATGGGGTGACTGGGTGATAGACACTGGGGAGGGTATGTGCTCTGGTAAGCGTTGTGAATTGTGCAAGACTGTTGAATCACAGATCTGTACCTCTGAAACAAATAATGCAATATATGTTAAGAAAAAAAAAAAGAAGAAGATGAAGGTAGCAGGAGGGGAAGAATGAAGTGGGGGAAATCGGAGGGGGAGATGAACCATGAGAGATGATGGACTCTGAAAAACAAACTGAGGGTTCTAGAGGGGAGAGGGGTGGGAGGATGGGTTAGCCTGGTGGTGGGTATTGTGGAGGGCGCATTCTGCATGGAGCACTGGGTGTTATGCACAAACAATGAATCATGGAACACTTCATCTAAAACTAATGATGTAGGGTGCCTGGGTGGCTCAGATGGTTAAGCGTCTGCCTTCGGCTCAGGTCATGATCCCAGGATCCTGGGATCGAGTCCCGCATCGGGCTCTCTGCTCCTTGGGAGCCTGCTTCTCCCTCTGCCTCTCTCTCTCTGTCTCTCATGAATAAATAAATAAAAATCTTTAAAAAATAAATAAATAAAAATAAAAAAAATAAAAATAAAAATAATGATGTAATGTATGGGGATTAACATAAGAATAAAAAAATAATAAGATTAAAGAAGAAATGAAGACATTTCCAGATAAACAAAGCTGAGAGAATGTGTCACTAGCAAACCTGTCCTACAAGAAATATTAAATAGAGCTCTTTCGGTTAAAATAAAAGGACAATAGAGAATAAGTCAAATCGACATGAAGAAATAAAGAATGCTAATAAGGATAAGCACATAGGTGAATATAAAAGATAGTACAAATGTATTTTTTATTTATAACACTTTTTTCCTCCTTTCTTATTTAAAAGAAAATTACGTAAAAATAATTATGTTTTTATTTATGGTCATATGATTTATACAGATTTAATTTTATGAAAATAATAAAATAAAGGAGGAGGGAAGAAGGAAAATTTTTTATACTATTTGAATTAGTTGGTATTTATCCAAATGAGACTGTTAAAAATTAAAATGTTAATTGTAATCCCCAGGGCAACCACTGAGACAATAACTTAAAAAAATAGTAAAAGAAATTACAAGGGAATTAAAATGATACATTAGATAATGTTTAACACAAGAGAAGGCATTAATGGAGGAATAGAGGAACCAAAAAGATATCAGATGTATAAAAACAAAAGGAAAAACAGCAGATGTACCTTACTGGCAATTATATTAAATGTAAATGGATTAATCCAATCAAAGAGCAAAGATTTGAAAAAGGAAAAAAAAAGTCCAAATATATGCTGCCAACAAAAACTTTAGATTTATGACACAAATTGAATGAAAGTAAAAGGATAGAAAAAGATATACAACCAAACAGTAGTCAAAGGAGAGCTATAATGGACATCCTAATAACAGAAAAAATAAACTCTAAGAAAAAAATTGCTACTAGAGACAAAGAATGAAATTTTATAATGATAAAAGGGTCAATTTATCAAGAAGGGATAACAATTATAAACATATGTGTACCTAATATCAGAGTCCTAGAATATATGAAGCAAAAACTGACAGAAATGACAGGAAAAATATACAATTCAACACTAATGATTGGAGAATTTAATACAGCTCTTTCAATGATGGTGAGAACAACTATAAAGAATAATGAGAAAAAAGAAGATTTTGTAACACTATAAACTGACTAGACCAACAGACATCCATAGACTCCACCTAATAACAGCAGAATGCATATGACTCTCAAGTGTACATAAAGAATTCTCCAAGATAGATGATTTTATGCCATAAAAGTAGTATCAACAATGTAAAATAATTGAAATTGTACAAAAGATTAACATTCCATAAAATGATATGAAATTAGAAATCAATAACTGAAAAATTTGGGAAATGTATAAATACATGGAAATCAAACTTGAATGATCAATAGGTCAAAAAGGAAATCACAGAGGAAATTAGAAAATACTTTGAGATGAATGGGGGCACCTGGGTGGTTCAGTCAGGTAAGTGTCCAACTTTTGATTTCAGCTCAGGTCATGATCTCAGGGTCATGAGATAGAGCCCCACTTGGGCTGGGAGTGGAGCCTGCTTAAGATTATCTCTCTCTGCCTCTCCCCCTCCCCCTCCTATTCATGCATGCATGCTCGCTCTCTCTAAAAAAAAAATAACAAAAACAGAAAATACTTTGAGATGAATGAAAACCAAAATACAGGCTTCCAGTTATGGAATGAATAAATCACAAGAATAAAAGGCACAGCATACGGAATATAGTCAATGATATTGTAACAGTGTTGAATGGTGACAGATGGTAGCTACACTTGTGGTAAGGGTAGCATAACATAGAGAAGTTGAATCGCTATGTTATATACCTGAAACTAATGTAGAACTGTGTCAATTATACTCAAATTTTTTAAATACATGTCAAAATATATGAGGTGCAGCTAAAGCAGTATAGGAGGGAAATTTATGACTCAAATGCATATATTAAAAAGGAAGAAAGCCTCACATTAATAATAACCTGATGTTCCATCTTAAGAAACTAGAAAAAGAAGAGCAAACTAAATTAAAGCAAAAAGGAGAAAAAAAATAATAAAGATTAGAAACTAAATAAATGAAATAGAGATTAGAAAACATTAGGGAAAACCAACAAAACCAAAAGTTGGTTCTTTGAAAAAGATCAACAATTATAATAAACCTTTAGCTAGGGCTCAAATTATTAAAATCAGGAGTGAAAGAAGGCCCATTAATACTGATCTGAGAGAAATAAAAAAGGATTTTAAGGGAACACTATAAACAATTGTATGCCAACATTTAAGATAGCCTACATGAAATGAACAAATTCCTAAAAAGATACAAACTATCAAAACTGAGTCAAGAAGAAAGAAAATCTGACTACACCTATAAAAAGTTAGGAGACTGAAATAGTAATAAAAATTTACCACAAAGAAAAGCCCAGACACAAATTGCTTCAGTGGTGAATTCTATCCAAAAAATAAAGAATTATTAGCAATACTTCACAAACTCTTCGAAAAAAGAAGGCAAGAAAACGTTTAACAACTTAGTCTATGAAGCCAGCACTCCTGTTTCCAAACTCAGGCAGACATCACAAGAAAGGAAAATGACACACTAGTAGAATCCCTTTTAAATATAGATACAAAAATCTTAAACAAAATATCAGTGACCCCAATGCAGCAACATGCAGAATGACCATGTGAAATTTATCCCAAGAACACAAGGTTGGATAAACATACAGAACTTAATCCACGTACTGTATCATATGAATAAAATAAAGGACAAAGAAACATACGATCACTTCAATAGTAAAAGCATTTGACAAAATCCAGCATCTTCTATGAGAAAAAAAACAAAACACTCAACTAAGAATAGAAGTGAAGTTCCTACCCTGATAAATGGCATCTATGAAAAAAATCACAAGACTGAAAGCTTTCCTGATAACTTTAGGATTAAGAAAGGATGTCTGCTTTTACCCCTTCTATTCTACATTGTACTGGATATTCTGGTCAAGGAAGTTAGGGAAGCAAAATAAATAAAAGTCGGGACGCCTGGGTGGCTCAGTCGGTTAAGCGGCTGCCTTCGGCTCAGGTCATGATCGTGGAGTCCTGGGATCGAGTCCCGCATCGGGCTCCCTGCTGAGCAGGGAGTCTGCTTCTCCCTCTGACCCTCCCCTCTCTCATGTGTGTGCTCTCTCTCACTCATTCTCTCTCTCTCAAATAAATAAAATCTTAATAAATAAATAAATAAATAAATAAATAAATAAATAAAAGTCGTCTAGGTTGGAAACGAAGAAGTAAAACTATTTCTATTTGCATATGACATGATTTTTGTGTAGAAATCCTGTGGAATCCACACATACAAAAAAAGGACTAGTGCTAATAAGCAAGTCCAGCAAGTTTGCGGGACACAGGATCATATACAAAATTATTTATTTTTCCGTACATTATTTTCCTGTCACAAAATATGTTTCCCACATAGAGAGTTTGTACAAGATCTCCTCATCCACAAAGTCTAAACAATCATACTTTTAGGCACTGTAGGGACACTCAGGTTTACAAGAGACCAGAAGCTCTATTAAAATGAAATCACTCGTCACTACTTGACATTGAGCTCAAACTAGTATTTGTTTTTGACAGAAAGGCAAAAACAAAACCAAAGTGTATTAACCTGTTTGGGCTGCCATAACAAAATATTATAGACCATGCACCCTAAACACAGAAGAGTATTTCTCACAGTTCTAAATTCTGTGAAGTTCAAGATCAAGTTGCCTGCTGATTCATTTCCTGGAGAGAGCTCTCTTCCTGGCTTGTAGATGGTCACCTTCTCACTGTGTCTTCACCCAGCTTTCTTGTGGCTATTCTTATAAGGGCACTAATCTCATCATGAGGGCTCTACCCTCTGACCTCATCTAATTCTATCTCCCACATGCTCCCTCTTCAAATGTCATCACATTGCGGGTTAAGGCCCCAACACATGAATTTGGGGGGGGTGGAGGGAGGTGACAAACATTCAGTCCACAACATAAAACAAACTACTTGAATCTAGAAAGTGTCTGATTACATTTATCCAAAGTTTTCTTTTTTTTTTTTTTTCTTTAGCATCCTTCTGATTTCCATCAACAATTTCAGGAAATCACCTGATCTACTATCCATGAAGAGCCCATTTCTCCTTGAGGGAAGGAATTTTGTGCATGTTTGGCTAAGTAACACCAAACAAATAGTCCAAGACAAAGATACTATTACTGAATTCTGAAGGGCTCCTTTATATGTTTCCATTATAAACTAAGAAATAGAAGGCTCAAGATTCTATTATTTAAATATTGAGTAACATACATGGTCCTATTTAGAAAGTTTCAAACTGTATTAGATAGTATTTACTCAGCATCAGTAGTACTCCATTAGCAGAATGAGCAGTGGAGTGGAAAATTTCAAGTGACAATTCGTCCAATGTTCATTTTGTTAGGCTTGACTGTCAGGCTCCACGAATTTTGTACATCAAGTAAAACGCCGAAGTTGCACTGTGAGGATGCCATTTTAGAGGGGATAAGAAACTGTCCAGTTTCCTTATCTTGGCCTTTGGTTCAGCTATTTCATCCTCTCTACTCTGAACTGGAGGTTCTGGAGTCTTTTGCAAAGCACAAGCCCAGAAGAACTGTCCTTTGCTAAGGAGTGGATTTGGGGACTCTGAGGGCCTTTGCAGAACAGAGGCTGGTAACACTTATCATAAATGGTGCTAATATCACAAAAAAAGTTGAAAGCATGCTATGGTTTGTCACAATAGTTATCTCTGGGAAGGATATATGTGCAGATAACAGGGAGATTGCATTCTACTGTGCATACTTTAGTATGAGGAAGTTGGAGAAGACTCATTTCTTTCCCTGAAGGGATTCAAATTGAAGGCGTCATGCAGAAACCAGTCTTTACATGCGGGGAATACCATGCAGGCTCATCCTATGAGAAGCCATTCTCAATGTGAATGTTGGCATTTGGCTATCATCAGAAAGCTTTAAAAAGTCCAAAAAGAGTAAAAAGTCAAGATTCACTCAAGAAAAAGTAAAATTATTCTAAGAGAAAAATCAAGGGCTCCCTCTTATAATGCAGAGATATCACTAAGCTTTGTGAACTGTGGCCTGCTACAGTTCTCTTCCTTCTGAAACACAGACCACAAAGAGTTCTGGGCATAAACATTAAACTTAGAGAAACTTACATATGGTGCACTAGGAGCCATGTATACGAATCTTCATAGCAGCGTAATATCCAAGTGACTGGACAATGGATAAATAAATTATGACATTATAATAGCATACTATATTGTGGTAAAAACAATTGTATTACAGTTGCATACAACAACTTGAAAGCATCTTACAATGTGAGTGAAGAAAAAGTTCACCTTTACTGAGGTATTGATGATACAGACTTAATAATTAACAGGTACCAACCTCTATGTTTCCTTCCTCTGTTCTCACCACCTAAATAGATTATGAATTTCTTGGGTATGTGGACTGTTTTGTGCAAGGCCTTATATTCAAGCCCCAGAGGTGGTACTCCCTTGTTGAAGTGTGCCCTGTAATGTGTTCATAGATAAAGCAGAGAGCTGAGATCCTTGGACCCAAGGTGATGGTTGATGGACTAATCCTCCAATCTACTGGGCAATCTTCCTATACATTTTAAACATAGACAACTGAAAGAACTAAGCTACCTTAGTTGAAGGCCAAATGAGGAAGTTCATTCCCAGCAGGGAAAAGTCTCCATTCATGGTTCAGAAAGATCAAAGACTGTGGCCTCAAGAATGATTCAACTGACATTGAAGGAATGAAGTATGGAAGACTGACAAGGACTCACTTAGAGAAGATAACTCAGAATGGGGTCTGCAACAACAAGGATGCAGGCAACGATAGACTGAAGAAAACTGCAGATCTAGAGAATAGATTGGTGGTCCCAGAGAGAATTTTGACAAACCAATGCTTGTACCTTGGAGGACAGATTGAGGGGTCTGCATATTTTTAATCAAGTTAGAAATTATGGCAACTATTTTCTACCTCTTTAAAGTAAAAATGCAAGCTTCATTTGCACTAATGATTATCACATAATTATTGAGTGTTAACTCTGGCTAAGTGTAAATGTGTAAATGTGCTCTGAATGAGTGAATGAAAGAATGATGCAAAAATGTGGTTAATTATTATTAATGACCAAGCTAATATCACAATTTGAGTTAGACTTCTAGTCTAAACTTATGATCTTGATTTTTCTGATTCTCAAAGGGCATTTTTCTCACCAAATATCTCCTGCATGTAGTATCTTCAACATACAGAACGGACAATTCTGTGATGTCCTCTGGCAGTCACTTTTTGCCAAGCAAGTGTGGGTTTTAAAACCAGGCAAGGGTTCAGGGGTTATGATTTCCTAGATGAAAGCCCCACAGGATGCACACTCTGAATGGAATATTATTTATCTCTTTCCTCTCCTTCTTCACACTTACAGGCTAAGGGATCTCCTTAAACTCCTATCATAGAGATTCCAACTGAATCTCGAATGGGTTTGCCATGACATCTACCTCCTGACCCCAGCTCAGCTTTCTAACCTTCCCAAGAGCACATATGGAATGTCCTCACACCAGAGTGCCCACTCTGAGTCTGTCTGGTAGACAAGAGCTGGGCCCTTTCAAGACAGCTCAGGGGCCAAATCTCCCACTGGTAATTATTCATGTCATGCCTGCTTGTGTAAAACAGCCAAAGAGCAGTAAATACCACTGGGCACAGAGGGGAAAGGTAGAGGCCTATAAAGAAACTTGTTTGGGACAAGTCAGTTACTTGTGACATTTACTGCCAGGTAAATTCCATTCACCATTATCATAAAGTTGCTAACTCCAATTTAAGGTAAGAGCCAAGGGCACCTATTTATTAACTCAGAGCTCACTAGGCGTCTCCTTGAATATTGCTCATTTTTGGATGAAATGAAATATACTGATGGGTTTTTTTCCAGAGGAGAGACAATCATGGTGGACCTGTATACTTAGTGAGGAGAGCCAGTGTTTTGCTGCTTCCTTTCAAGCATGCTTGTGATTTCAGTTTTGCCTGAGGCTGCTGTCTTGGGCTCCTTGGCAAGGACAAAGAACCCTGCCCCGTGAGTCAGGGTCTGACTCCTGAGGCATGAACTCTAAGGTGGGTTGAAAGAGCCACCTAATGGAGAACAAAGGTGTTCTTTTCAGAAGTGCCCAAGTCTTAGCAGGCACACTCAAAGGGATGAAGCGTTTACGCACCACTCTTCCTAATGATATCTTCTCTTGTGAATCAGGGCCGGGCTCTGGTGCCTCCTCCACCAGGGAGACCAGGTGGGATGTCTTCTCCCCTGCTCAATTCTGTAGAAACACTGGAGTATGTGGCAATCATTTCACAAAGTCCAAAAGGGGAGACCAATGCACAATCCAATTCAGAGAAACACTTAAACCTTTATCATCCATGAGCCTCTCACCCCTTGGCAAAACCCTGGCAAAAAATCAAGTGTCTCCCTTCACAGGTATGGATAACCCTGAGGGAGCAATCCAAATGATGATAAGATTTTTTTTTTCTTCTTAACTTATCTGAGCTAATATAGGAATACCTTGATTCTTCTTTGAATCTGCATATTAACTGACTCTAATATGATTTATATTAATATTTTGGATATATGTAACTTTTCCAGGTGGGAGTGAAAAAGATGGTAATATCGTGTTGTGATGTTCTAAATAAGTGGCTGGGCCTGCCCCCTCCTTATTGTGACATTGTCCTTTTCTGCAGTCAAGAGTCTTCCCGCACATGATAATCACCCCCATAGGCGCACACACACAATCCTTCAAAGCACAATGGACAACCTCACTTTCCAGCTGGAACACCTGAGAGACAGGAGAATACAACTACCACTCCCAGAAGCTTGTAGTTTGGGAAGCAGCAAAGGCCTCTGCAGCAGGCTGCAAAATGTGGAGTCATCTGCTGGTGCCATTCCTGACTGGGCCATTTGCCACTGACTATGGTGGCCATTGTTGGAGGTGAAGAGGTTGCTGCCCACACCAAACCTGGTCTCTCAGAGCCCACCTCCTCTCCCTGAGGCCCTGAACCTGAGCCCTGTCAAGCCTCAGAACAACTGTTCATGCCAGCAGAAGTTTCCATCTACCCCTGCCTCTCTCTAGCCCTATTGATATTCTATCAGAGACCCTGTAAAAACCTTTCACCAGGACCTTTCCACCCGGATGACTTTCAACAACTTTGAACTTTGAAAACCCGGATTCAGGGACCTGAGTCTCCATGTAGTCCATGTGCAAATTTACCCACCACTCTTCTGAACATTATCTTCTCTTATGAAAAAATAAACAGAAATAAAAATTTCACCTTGCCAGCACTGCTAAAGTGAGTCTTACAGCATTACTATTTTCTGCATATGTTAATGCATTTCCATCTATCTCTCTAGAGAACTGGCAAATGCAGAAGGTGTCAGTAATGCTCAACCTGCAATGGGATACATGGGCACAGAGGCTGGACCCAAGTTCACCCAACCCAGGGACATTACCCTGGGGGTCAACACCAATCTATTTACTTCTAGCCTGGGTTCTTTCCTCAAGGGGACCTCAGAGAAAGGATACAACAGGACTATAATTCAATAACCATCCAAATAAACGTGTTTTGCATTTATTTTTTTTAATTTTTTTTTAAATTTTATTTATTTATTTGAGAGAGAGTGAGGGAGCACAAGAGGGGAAACAGCAGGCAGAGCGAGAGGGAGAATCAGACTCCCCGCTGAGCAGGGAACCCCCCATGGGACCCTGGGATCATGACCTGAGCCGAAGGCAGATGCTTAACAGACTGAGCCACCTAGGTGCCCCCCCTTTTTAATTATTTTACAAGGCTTTCAGATAACAAAGGTACTAAGTACTTAAGTCTTAAAGCCACTTAACTTTCATTTACCTCTTGGCCACATCCCTCTCACATTATTTCTCCTTTTGTCCCTGATAACATCTAAAAAGAAGCTATCCTTTCTCTTTCATCTGGGAATCCAGGGACATCCTGAGACCAAACAAGATTTGCCAATTAACAATTTGGGTGATAATTTTCTTGCAGGGCAAGAATGGTGGAGGAGAAAGAAGAAACCAAACCAACTAACCAGCCAACTAAGGACAAGAAAAGGAAAGCACATAGCACCTGCAGACAGGAAGTTGCTGCCAGGTGGGCTGAGAGTGTGACCTTCTGGCCATTCCTAGAGGAAAAGTCCTATCCTCTCCTTCAGCCCTTTCTGTTTGGCAGTATCAGCTGGTACAGGGCAGGTGGCAACAAATGTGGAACTTTCCAAGGCTTCTCATGACATTCTAATTAATCTCATTCACAGTTACCACCTATGCTGCACATGGCGATTTTCCTCACAGATGAGGCCAAATCAAAGAAAGAAATATTTGTCACAGCATGGTATATGGCAGATATGGGCACTTAGGAAATAAGAGTGAACAACACACCATTCCTTCCCCAAAGAAAATAACAGTATAGCAGGTGTGCTAGACATATAAACATTTTCAATGCTAGGTCATAGTGGATAAATTCTAAAATGTATAAGAGACTGAGGAGACTGGGTTAAAAACCCAGTAGAGGAGATGGGAGAAGGTAGTCAAGGAAGACTTCCTAGAGAAGGTGTTCCTAGGTCGAGTTATAAAGGACAAATAGGGGACTCTGTAAGAAAAACTATGGATGAAAAGAGAGGCATGAGTGAAAATAATTGGTCAGCAAGATGTGTTCTGGGAACAAAAGGCGCAAAAGGACCAATAGGAGAGCTATGGGAGATGAACTCAGAGAATCAGGGGAAGCCAGATTGTAGAGGGCCTGAATGCATTCATAGGTGTAGAACTTTGTGAGTTACACAACAGGGAGTCACTGAAAAGTTTTACACAAGGGAGTGAAGAACGTTCTAGCAATAATCTGAAAAATGAATTTGGGGGAATGGGTGGTGTAGAAGGAGAAGACTGGACAAGAAGATCTATCAGTCAGTTATTAAAATATTTATGACTAAGAGATCATAAAAACTGAATTAAAAACCCCTAGGGATGGGGCTATTTGTGAGGTAAAATTTATAGGACTTTCTGAGTGATTAAATGCAAAATGGAGGAGACAGAGGATTCAAAAGTAACTTCCAGGTATCTGGCTGGAATGACTCAGATGACAATTGTACCAACAAATAAGGTGGAAGATACAGGAGGAAGCTTACTTTGAGAGAAATAGGAGTGTTAGGTGGGTTGAGTTTGAAGTGGCTGTAGGGCAGCAAGGTGGGGATGTCTAGTAGGTGTTGGGTGGGCATATGAGTATGGAGCTTGAAGAGAGGTCATGGTTACAGAAATAAACGTGTGAGTCATCTATACCTAAAAGGTGGGTAAACATGTGTGATTCGATGAGCTCATTCAGGAGTGAGGAGTGAGGAGAGAGGAAAGACAAAACTCTGGAAAACCCCAACAGTTAAAGTGGGTGGTTCTCCATTTCTATGAAGTAAATCAGAGTGTTTAGGATAACATTTCTCCCATCACCACCTTTGAGGGGATTTTTTTTATTTGTTCAGAGTTCCCCCAGGCACCAGATCTTTCGGTCAATGACAAACACTGGAATCAAACAATAGCATAATAATTTAAGCATTACCTATCCTTGTGAAATTTAGATTCTAAGGCACTCTGGCTGCTTCAGTGTTTTAATACCAAGGAAAGAACCACTAAGAGTGAAATTTCAGGCATAAACAAAGATTTTTGAAGCCAGGATGGACACCATGGAGATCATTCTCTCTTTTCTCCATTCTTGCTCCATCTTTTTATTCCAATCGTCCTCATCCAGGATTCTGGTCTCACTCGGTGCTGTGCATTTCACCCTGCAGAATAGCTATAAGGCCTGGCAAGTGAAAACTTCTCTAAAACAACTAAATTATCCCCATGCTAATTTGGGTCTCCTCATGTAAGCACAGCCTTGTTGCTTTAATAGGTTAATAGAGTTTCCATATTTTCCCCTCTCTCACTAAAGATTTCAGGGGACAGGGTATGTGGTAAAGACTTTTCTTCCCACCAATTCCATTCTCTTCTCTTCAGCTCATGGCTAGACATTTCCCACTTCCCCTTACAATCACCATCTGACTAATTTCTTCCAAAGGAAAGAATTTCTGTTTCTCAGTAATAGGATAGGTGCTCTCTACATCCCTGAAGTCCTTCCTTTAGTGACTTTCATCTTTGCACTGCCCCAGAGCAATATGAAACAATGGTTGAGGTAAGAAAACTCATCTGCCGCTCAGGGAGCAACCATGTGTGCCCCATGTGGGTAATCATGCTCTTTGTCATGTAGGAAACATAACAGGAGGTGCTTGGCAATGATCTGAAAATAAGTTTGCCCCATATTCTAGTATCTTCTGATATGGTTCCTACCTCCCTGATTTGGTTTGCATTAACCTTTTATTGGTAGAGAATAAACTTTTCCAGCCCTGCAAATATCTAGATCATCTAATTCTCAACTTTTTTATTCTACAGGTTTCATGTAAAAGGGCAACTTTCAACAAAATTGTACTTTTCTTCCTCTGATTTCAGATGTGCCAGCTTCAGCATATGCTTATTTAATTCTGCTGGGACCTTTATTATCTCTTTTAAAAGTCTACAAAAAGTGGTTCACATGTTCCAAGATCCTGAATTTCTCCTTCCAAATTCCCTAATGCAGCAGCGTTTGCAGGCATGTGGTCTGAGGTCTAAGATACAGTAGTTTGGGACATGGCTACACCAATGAGTAACTTGACTCACCAACTTCTAAGTTATAAATAGGAGCTCTCAATGCCTTCCACTCTACTCCCTCAGCTTAGCATTTTCATAATTTAGGGTCAACTACTATACACACTCCTGGTAATGATTTGTGTATAAGTCAAGATCCTATCTGTGCTTGATTTTCTAAATATGAGGTATCAAGCATAGATACTAATTGACTCACAAAACTTGAGAGTCCAGAAGTAGACCTGATTTTGCATGTGACTTTAAAAAACAAAGTGAGAGTCCTTGTCCCACTAGTTAGCAGCCTTGTCTAATGATAACACTAATCACTGTGGCAAAGGGGAGGCAACTTACCCTTTGGGTCATGTACTACACTCTCGGGATGAGTGTGGAACCCCATCCAGACACTCATGACTGAAAGAGGAGGAGGGGAGAATCCTTAGACAAAAATTGGATCTGTAGGAAAAGCAATGTTGCCTGAGCAAACTCAGGAATAAGCAACAACAACAAAACACTAAAAAAAGAGATCTTTATTGAGTAGCTTTTTTAGTCTCTTTTTCAAATGCCATATTTTTTCTTAATAGTATGGATTATTATTAAGCAAATATTTATTTCTTCCCCTTTCCTGCGTGAAGTTTGTCTTCCTGATCCACTGATGCTTAGTTTAGCCATATGATTTTCTATAGCCAATGGAATGTTAGTGGACATGACATGGAGTGGCCTTACATGAGTTTGTGCATTTTGACTTGGCTCTTGTGCTTTGTTAATCTGCCATAGGAAGAGCATGCTGCAGATGGAACCGCCCCATCAGCCTGGGTCCCAGAATGGACACACATACAGCAGATCTGAATACAATCCACAACCTCGAGCTAAGCCACCTGGATAAGTCCATTCTACATGAGCTGCAGGCAGCCTGCATAACTATAAAAGAATAAATGCTTGTGTTGTAAGCTACTGAGTTTTGAGATTGTCACGCAGCATTATTTTGGCAACAACTTACTAAGACATTTTTGCCATAGATGCTCCAGAATTTCCTTCTAAACGCAGGAATACAGAACAAGGGAAATTATCTTGAAGTTGCATTTCCAGAGCAAAGACATTGTTTTTATTTAGAAGGTATGTTTACTTCGGGTGGGCTAATAGAGATTTGGGGGATGGTGGGATGTTCTCAGTTCTAAGAGGTACCTATTTCCACTCTAACATTTCGGTCCCAGGATGTGTCATTAAATCAATGTGCATGAGGCCTCGTTGGTAGATGGTAGTTTCTCCATTTCCTTGCCCCCCACCCCCCAGTCGTGTGTCCTTTAAAGGTAGACTCAGTGGGTCTTGCAGTCCCGCCATTCAGAAGTCAGGAGGCACACATATGTTTGGCCGGACTGAAGCCGATGAGGGTTGTGCTCACTGACTGGTGTGGTAAGTGTCTAAACAGCATTATTAAACATTGAGAGAGTATGAGTTAACTGAATCAAGCAAAGTAGTATTCTGTTGGGAAAACTAAACAGTGAATTCCACACTGCGGTATGGGTGAAGTCAGCTCTTTTTGGATGTGCCTAATTGCCTGAATGCACAGTTTTTCAGAACCCAGATTACTGTATCATGTAGTAACAAAGCAATTATTTTTTATTTGGAAATTGTTCAGAACAGTTATTATCAAATGGCCATCTTGACAGTAAAAAAAACTGCAAGCATGGTCCCATCTAGCATGGGAAACCACACAACATAAACCCATGATGGATGGAGTTACTTAGTTGTCGCCTTGTGAGTGCTGGCGATAGTCAACAAAACAAAAGTTTAGCTTCAGTTTATCAGATATTAAGCTGCTCTGTTTGATTGCAGTTAGTCAACAGTTTCAGCTGCTGAGGTTTTCCCACGGAATGATATTATAATTGGTTGGATAATTGGGGGTTGTGTTCCTGACCAAGGACTCAGCAAGAAATAAATCATAGATATCACCAACAATGTGTCATACAAGCAAGATACAACAACCATAAACCTCTAAAATCATTTGAATTAGTAAAATTATGATCCCAGTGCCATAAAATGGGCAAGAATTTACCAATAATACATAAAATACAAGCCTAATGTATCATAAATTTGGCCAATCTAAAACTAATAGAAAAATAACTATTGTAAACACTGAGTTAAGACTTTTGTAAAATGATGTGTATGGCCCTAAGTCTTCAAGACAAGAAAAGCAAGCTGTCACAGTAAATTTAACTGATGCATTCTTTATTCCTCAATAAATTCCAGTGTTGTAAATATGTCAAATAAAAGCCAATATTGTTTCTTTAAATGCAAGACCTTGGGGAAGGGTGTTTAGGACAAAACACCACTAGACCTTAAATTTAAATTGTTGACATTTCCATCCATCTCCATATATAATTAGCTGGCACCTGTGTGTACATGCACACATACACCCACACCCTCTCTCCTGCATGAGTCATGGTATAATTCCTCCAGTGTCCATCCCTGAACACAGGGCTGTGAGAAGCAACACCAAGAAAACTCCTTTTCGTGGTTCCTTCAGGCCGGTGGTTCTAAACTAAACCTAAGTTTTCTTGACATTTGGGACACCAAACATTGGGTGGTGTCTAGTTAGTAGAGGCCAGGGATGCTGCTAAACGTCCTACCATGCACAGGACAGCCCCCTACAAGAAGTTATCCAGCTGTAAATGTCAACAGGGCCGAAGTTGAAAGACGTGCTTTACACAAAAATTTGTATTGTAGAAAAAAAGATGTGGATTCAGCCATTCAGCTTACCTGGATAATTCTTGATCATCTATTTTACTGTTCAATAGAAAGTGCTTCTCATCCACAGCCCTACCACAGTTAACCTGCAAAGAAAACAAGAAATATGATTGTTTTGGTCATCACTGTGATATCAGTCTACTGCCTGGCACATTTTTGTGCTTCAATGAATATTTGTTAAATAAATGAATAAGTGGATGGAAAGAGGAAGAAAAAAAGAAGGAAAGGAGGGAGGAAGGATGTGAATGGTGCCAGTTTGCTTGATTTTAGTGAACTTGCTTTCCTTTCATTTACTGTCTTCCAGAAAAACAATAGGCACGGGTTCAGGTAATATTTACTGTTTACTAATTACTATTAATAGCTTCTTTATTGAACGTATCATATTAATGGTAATTAAAGGACTCAAGGTGTTAGTAACAAACACTATGCCATTGTTTTCATAGCTGCTCACAAGTAGAAGATTGTAAAATAGTGTCATTGACTTTCAGTGTCAATGGCACTCAGTTTAGAAGATGATTTTCAAAAAAGCAATCACAACATCTAAATAACCTAGGGCTTCATTAAAGTTTTTGGTGGGCTGTATTGTTTGCTCATTTGCATTGTTTTGCTTTGTCTGTTGTTTATCTTCTTTGGTCTCCTGGACTTTCCCCACCCCTAAGCAATATCCTGAGGCAAAAGAGTCACCAGTGGTTACTTTGAGGGACGTGTTCAGGAAGAATGGAAAGTCATGCCTGTTGGCCATGATCCCAGGGAAGAGGTTGGGAAGGGGGAGGGGCACAATAATATATATTAATAAAGCCCAGACTTATTCTTATTTTTAGCAGTCTATTATCAGAGTCTCCTCCTCTGTCTTTCCTTAAATCACAATCCAGGGTCAGCATGGTCTGTTTTACCAGCAAACAAATGAAACCCTACAAATGTCTCTGTAAAACCATTTTGACTTTTCCTAGAGCCTATCATAATTTCTACACATCAAAGTTAATCATTACATAAATGCCAAATTAGTAAATGTAGTTGGCATCTATCGTGCGCCGTGGACTATACTGGGTATTTGGACATAGATAAAGAAAGTATGCTTTCTGCTCTCCAAGAAAGGAAACATGGGATTAGCATAAATATTACGCACTGCTCAATAGGTGGCAGAGCAGATGAGTGAGATAGGAAGCCAAATGCAGCAAAGGGTGACTGTATTTGCCAAATTCACCAAAACTGGCTTCAGTTGGATAGGGCAGTAAAACCCTTGGTTGGTATTGGGCACACAGATAGCCAGCCTCGCCTCTCATCTCTTCTAAATGTTATTATGTCCCCTCTAGGTTTGCACTCCAACCACACTATAAATACAGATCAACTGTCAAGTTTTTATCTCATTATAAAAATGGTCCATATTCTTATAGGCATCTATAGAAGGCATCTCAATGTCTCTTAAAATCCAACACATGATAGGTTAACTATTTTCTGCAGATAGCAAGCACCAACTTAAGTTTATAATTCTTGCTATTCTCTATTAAATGTTAATATTCTCAGACTGGGCATTTTGCCATCTTTATCATATTTTGACCTAACATCCATCATCCTTGGTCTTAATCTTACCTTTCTACAGCTTGATACACATTTCTTAAGCCTATGATCGCTTCACGTCTCAGATGCTTTGTCTACTCAATGGTCTCTTCACAGAATTTTCCCTTGAGGGCAACAGGACTTGGAAAAGCACTTTTTGTGTTGAGCATGCAAAACACACAAAAAATAAAGCAAACAAAACAAAACAGAACAAATCCCACCCCCATTCAATTTAATGCAGGAGCCCCTGGATTGAATTGAAATTTTCCAACTCCGGACGTGCTCCCTCTTGTCACCAGCTTCTAACAAGGAAAATGGAAAGTGAGTTCACCTGTTGAACCCTGACTCAAGGAGTCAGCTGGTAATGTGAGCACATCCCTGGAAGATGCCCCTGGGTGGACCCCTGTCTAACCAAGTTGCTGTTTTTAGACTCAGACATGCTGGCTCTAAAAGCCGCCACTCTGCAGGAATTTCATACAGACGAATTTAGTCTTCTGAAAACTTTCCTGATAAAGGCACTAGATGAGTCCAAACTACCTCATAATCTTGGAGCCAGCCTGTCTGGAAGGTGCCAGAATAACCGGAGAAGTGGCCTCGTTGAAATCTTTCATGAAATATCTGGAAGCAGATCTGGAAGCAGGTAAGAATGAGAAAACAGAATTCCAGATGAAGTTCTACCGAAAGAAAAGCCAAGCAAAGGCAGCCATTAGCAAAGGACTCTTTGAGGATAGATTTTCCTCTCACGCTTTCCTCCCTGTGATGTCGCAAGGAAGACAGAGGCACGCACTTCAGTGACCAGCTCTGTCATAAAATAAACCAACACTCAGCAAGGGAGCCCTGGCCCGAGGCCCACAAGCAGGAGCTGAGTGACCCCGGGTGGACATGCAGCCCCGCTGCGGGGTAGTAAGTCAAAGAGGCACACGCTGTACGAGCCACACTCTGGAAACACAACCGGTGTCCGTGGGCTTGTTCCCAAGTGATCTACTGCTTTCCAGCCCTCCGCCCGTCTTGGAGGAGCTCCGGCCCAGGTGACCTGAGCAGGAAATGTTGACTTTGGAAATGGCTGGGGCTGTATTTCTGCCACAAAAGATGATTGGGTCGGCCCTCTCTTTTACTTAATAAAATTTTATAGTTGTGCTTGCAGTGTATGTTCATTTTAGCAAAAGAAATGAGAATAAAGAAGAGAAAACCAGAAATGATCACCCAGAGATAGTTTTGTGGGCATCTAAAGGTATTCCATTCCAAAGATTTTCTTCTGGATATAAGGTATCCTTGCATATTCTTAAAAAATGGAACCATAGTATCCATATTAATTCTAAAAACGTAAATATAACATATATACAGAAAATGCACATATAAATGTACAACTCATAAAAATCGCTATGATTTTGTAAATTCTTCATTGTGGCTGTCTAAAGCTACAAATAGTCCGCTTTGTTTTAACAGCTACTTGATATTTAATTGTAGGGATCTTCTAAAATTAACTTAACCGATCCCCTTATTAGACATTACAATGAAAATTCTAGTAGCTATATATTCTGCTGCTTAGTATTTTTTTTTAAGATTTTATTTATTTATTTGACCGAGAGAGATAGCAAGAGCAGGAACATAAGCAGGGGGAGTGGGAGAGGGAGAAGCAGGCCTCCCGCCGAGCAGGGAGCCTGATGTGGGGCTTGATCCCAGGACACTGGGATCATGACCTGAGCCGAAAGCAGATGCTTAACGACTGAGCCATCCAGGTGCCCCAGTATTTTTTTATATTTTTAAAATTATGTTGTAATAGGAATTTCTACAGGAAGAAAAAAATGCTGTGTCAAAAGAAGGCAGTTTTTTTCTTTTTATTGTTATGTTAATCACCATACATTACATTATCAGTTTTTGATGTAGTGTTCCATGATTCATTGTTTGTGCATAACACCCAGTGCTCCATGCAGAATGTGCCCCCCTTAATACCCATCACCAGGCTAACTCATCCTCCCACCCCCCTCCCCTCTAGAACCCTCAGTTTGTTTTTCAGAGTCCATCATCTCTCATGGTTCGCCTCCCCCTCCGATTTCCCCCCCTTCATTCTTCCCCTCCTGCTATCTTCTTCTTTTTTTTCTTTCCTTAACATATATTGCATTATTTGTTTCAGAGGTACAGATCTGTGATTCAACAGTCTTGCACAATTCACAGCACTCACCATAGCACATACCCTCCGCAGTGTCTATCACCCAGCCACCCCATCCTTCCTACCCCCTACCACTCCAGCAACCCTCAGTTTGTTTCCTGCGATTAAGAATTCCTCATATCAGTGAGGTCATATGATACATGTCTTTCTCTGATTGACTTATTTCGCTCAGCATAACACCCTCCAGTTCCATCCACATCATTGCAAATGGCAAGATCTCATTACTTTTGATGGCTGCATAATATTCCATTGTATATATACCACATCTTAAAAGAAGGCAGATTTTGATACCATTAGACAAAATGCTTTCCAAGTTCTAATGATGTCTTTCTTTCCTCATACAGTATTTATCTAAGAATTGATGTCAACTTGATAGAATAAAGTGCTATTTTATTAATGCTTTAATTTGTATTTCTTTGATACTTATGCGTTAAGTGACTTTCGTGGTGATGCCTTTCCCATTTTTCTAGTTGGTTGAGTGTGAGTTTTTTTCTTACTGATTTGTGTACATATCTAATAAAAAATAGTTACTTTTGAAGATTTTGAAAATATAAAGTAATGGAACTAGCTCTCTATTTACTAGAGTTAGGAATTAAAAAGTAAGGATCGACCCTCCCCCATAAGATAAATAATTAACAAACTTTTCTTGTTTTACCATTTCAGTTTTGGTGAGGATGATGTCAGACTTTTATCTTAGATTACAGTAGTAAAATGCAGTGAGTCTCAGGCATTGTCAGCACGCGCTCCTCATCTCTACACACTTTGGACTCAGAGATCCCATCCAGAAATAACATTGTGGTCAAGTGACTGGGCTGTGATGTGAATCAAATCTGGATTCCAGTTCTCTCTGTGACCTACCAGCTATGTGACATTGGGCAGTATAATACAGACTTCATCTCAGTTTCAGTTTTTTCAGCTGTGAAATGGGAAAAGCAATAACGCCTACTTCATAGGGTCTTTTGTGAGCATTAGATGAGGCAACACATATAAAAATAATAAGAGCTACATGTTCACTACGTTTAGGCACTGCTTTACGAGCATAACGCCTGACAGAATGATCGCTTAGTAAGTGTTGGCTGTATTAAACTAGTATTATTACACCTGTTCTTCATGGACTCTAACAATTAGAATGAGGAATTCAGAGCCCAGGGAAGTATGAGCTAGATTAAGCACCACCCCTTATGGTGAGGTTGATTTCTGTCTGGGAATGCAACGTATAACACAATAGTAGGTAAGCTAAGTCAGGATGCAGACACTGCACTTCTGAGCTGAGACAGCGTTTAATCATAAGTGTGTTCAGGAGGAGTGCATGAGCCAGGAAAGCTCGTGATCATGAGTCAGAAAGCAAGTCCCCACCCTCACAAGTCTACACATACTATGTATACCCTCACATACGCCCACCCCCACTCCCTGCCCCATACTCATACTTAGGACAGATATTTCTCCTGAGGAATAGATCCTTACTTCCAGTTTTCTACCCTGAACTCAGGCCTGTCCTGTAATAAGAACAAAGAAACAGCCAGGTAAGCCCATGGCTCCTGGCACCAGCACCTTCATGATGGAAAAAGAGAACCATCGTGAGTCTATATGAGACCATTAGTGTTAAAGGGATAGCTCCCTCTCTGGGGATATTTTGTTACTTGGTCTGTCAACTCTAAATTATATAGCAGTTTTTAAATTTGACTCCCACCTATTTCTTAGGCAGCAATCCATGTGCTTATTCTATTCTCTCCTCTTTTCCTCCTTCCAGTTTTTTAGATGTGTCATTATACTTGGTCAGAATAATAAAAATTATGCTATTTTTCTTTCCTTGTCTCCACATTAATTTTAGACTTAGATCCACAATTAAATATATCCAAGGCTCTCTTTTAGTCCTTCTGCCAAAGTTTCCCCAGGCCCCTCTGATTTATATGAAGCTTCTCTCTTTGGACAGCCCTCAGGAAGGGCTTGGGGTACAGGAGGGCCTGAGTTGGGCGTATTGAAGGCTAGTGAAGGATAGCTTGGCTGGGTATAATCCTTGGATCACATTCTCGAATTTTTTGAAAATGTTCTCCACTATGATCTTGTTTATTATTGAGAAGTTTGATATAAAACCTAATTTCTTAAATTACCTCAAGGCCTAGAGGACTTTTAAATTTACCTTTACAGCATAATAGTTTTATTGGTATATGTCTCAGAGTTGACCGTTCCATAATTTCTCAGACATATGTAGGCCCTTCCAACCTATAGATTCAGGCCTTTGTTTCGGGAAAGTTTCCTTGAATTAGAATTTTCTTTTAATTTTTATTCACTGTTTTGTTTTTCTCCTCTGGGGACTTCAACTATGTAATGCTAACTCTTCTTTACCGGTCTTCTGTATTTGTCACATGTCTCTGATTCTTTTCACTTGCTTTTTTAAATTGTGTTTTCATTCCCTTGGCTCTTTTCCTTCCTCTGTTTAATGCCCCTTATTATATTTTTAGTCAAATCTATTCTCTCTTCTCCCTGGGATGCCTTGAAATTTCTTTCTTTTTTTTTTTTTTTTTTAGTTGATACTATCCTTTTCTTAAATTTCTTTCCTGAGCTTGGTTTCTTTGCATTTCACATGCTCCTGATTTTTATTCCTTTTGTTCTGAGTTT
The DNA here is from genome assembly GCF_011800145.1 of Mirounga leonina. Classification (NCBI taxonomy): domain Eukaryota; kingdom Metazoa; phylum Chordata; class Mammalia; order Carnivora; family Phocidae; genus Mirounga; species Mirounga leonina. The sequence continues at coordinate 12,259,735 of NW_023270498.1, forward strand.
TTGAATTTCTGTTTCAAGGAGTCTTCATATCTACAAATGCCCATTTACAGATATTGAATTCTGTTTGGGGTATTACAGTTCCCTTCTGCTTTGTGATTTTATTTTGGGGCAAAAGAAGATTCCTCATGAGCTGAAATGTTTTATTTCTTTTTAGCTTTACTTCTTACAGTAACTGTGTTCAGGTGTTGCCTGTCATTTTCTATTCATTTTGAAATGTCTTATAATCCTGTGCAGGCAGGAATGGCTTGTTAAGTTCCTTAGTCTGAGATGCCCCTCTTAGGGAGATGGTGTGAAGTGTAGTGTCTTCGATAGGTGACATTTTGGAGGTTGCAAGAGGGGTTACTGTGACTGCTGACATGGTGGCTCGCTTTTATTTCTATAATGCTTTTACTTTTCACCTTTTTACTACCAAACCTCCAAAGGCTACTTCCCCTCCCAAATTGCCCATCTCTCCTGGAAGTGGGGCTTTCCTAAGGTGGCCATGTCTGCTCACTGCAGTTCTCACACCACCTTCCTTCTTTAATTTCTTCAATCACCAGTAGTCTCACTTACCAGATCTCAGACCGAGTCTCAATATTTCCTCACTCAGGATGGGTCCCCCCTTTCTGGGTGTTCTGCATCCATGTAATACTGTATCTGGTTGAATAGTGTCTCCTCCAAATTCATGTCCATCCATATCCTGTCAGTGGGGTCATATTTAGAAATAAGATCTTTGCAGATGTAATTAAGTTAAGATGGGGTCATGCTGGATTAGAGTCGGCCCTAAATGCAATGGACTGGTGTCCTTATAATGAGAGGGAGATTTGGAGAAGGAGAGACACAGACACACACAGAAAGAAGCAGATCATGAGAACACGTGGAGAAAAAGACCAACCATGTGACCATGGAGCCAGGGATTGGAGTGGGGAAGCTACAAGCCATGGGATGCCAAGGATTGCTGGCAAACACCAGAAGAGGAGAGAGAGACATTGAACAGATTCTCTCTCAGAGCCTCCAGAAGGAACCAAACCAGATGACATCTTGATTTTAGACTTCTAGCCTCTAGAATTGTGAGAGAACTAATTTATGTTGCTTTGAGCCACCTAGATTTGTTACAGATGCCCTAGGAAACTAACACAGCCACCAACATTAGCCATCACTGCCCTCCCCTTTTGCCTGTGCTAATGCTTGATGCCAGTATCTGCTCCAGAGCCAACTCTTCTAGTTTGGGTGCTTCTTTCCCTCTTAAACACAAATTGAAATCTGTAGTAATCTTAGTCTCACAGTATACTATTAAGTGTAGACTGTGAATGATTTTGTTTATATTTCTTTTTAACCTGCATGTTTTTGGAAGATGTGTAGAGAAATTCAGATCTGGGAACCTGCTACTATCCTACAGGCAATGTGATTTATTTTTAACCAAATCAAGTGAGTAATAGATGTTCTGGCATAGTGAGGACCCTGGTTCTCAAACTGAACACAACATCAGAATTACCTTAGATTCTTGAACACTATTTCCCAAAATTCTATTCTGTAATTCCAGGGCAGGAACCAGGATCTACACTCTGAAATAAGCTTCCCAGGTGTTTCTAATGTAGTTGATACCTGTGAGTTATCATACTTGAGCAATGTAGGACAGGATTTTTTTCCATTTATGGAATCTGAGTTTTGAAGAAAGCAAAGAAATAAATAAGAAATTTAGAAAAATATACTTAGTGAAGCATAAATGACGCATAGATTCAGATAAGCGTAAATGACACTTAGATTCAGATAGTTACATTAAGCCAATTTCTTTAATTTCTGTATTTCATACAAGGCATAATCCATAGATACTCTCAAGGTGCTAACCATTCAAAAAGTTCACTGCCTTGGCCTCATATACTGGTCAAACAGCTTTTTGTTTTCACAAGAGCCAAGAAACTTCATCCTCCTGGTGGAGTAAATTTTTTTTTTTTTTTTTTTTTTTTTTTGCAGTCAGAGCCACTCATTGCCAGGCTCCATGCAATTCCAACTCTCTATCCAGAGGGGATTCCTTAAAGTTCATTCTCTCAGCAAACATATTCTTCCTTCAAGCCTATGAAGGATATTGGTAGTGAGAATTTAATCAATTTCTTGTCCTCTTCACAGAATAAAAACAGTACTTCACAGAGTAATGCTTAGATGGGTTGGCTGAATGGATTTAGTATGGACATGACCTGAGAAACATCTGAAAGTGAAACTAAATGATAAAAAAAAAAAGCTTGAAAATGAAAGAGAGTTGAGTAGCAAGCATTCCATAGAAGTCTTCCAAAAATGTTCATTTTCATCAATCTGATCCACTATGTCTCATTAATTTTTAAACCTTTCCAGAGGTAATACCTTATTTGTTGGTCACATTAAGGACAAATTACACAGAAACATAAGTATAAAGGCTAAAAATATAAAACTGTTAAAAGGAAACATAGGGGAAAAGCTCATAATGTGGAAGTTGGCAATAATTTCTTGGGTATGACATCAAAATTACAGGCCACAAAAAGAAAAAATAGATAAGGGCGCCTGGGTGGCTCAGTTGGTTAAGCGACTGCCTTCGGCTCAGGTCATGATCCTGGAGTCCCGGGATCGAGTCCTGCGTTGGGCTCCCTGCTCGGCAGGGAGTCTGCTTCTCCCTCTCCCACTCCCGGTTTGTGTCCCCTCTCTCGCTGTGTCTTTCTCTGTCAAATAAATAAATAAAATCTTTAAAAAAAAAAAAATAAAAAAAAATAAAAGAAAATAAAAAAAAAAAAGAAAAAATAGATAAATTGGACTTCATCAAAATTAAAAACTTGTGCACCAAAGGACACTGTCAACAGAGTGAAAAAATAACCCATGTTATGGAAGAAAGTATTTGCAAATGACATTCTGATAAAGGATTAGTATCCAGAATATATAAAGAACTTCTACAACTCAACCATAAAAACACAAACAACCTGATTTAAAAAATGAGCAAAAGACTTAAATAGACATTTTCCCAAAGAAGACATACAAACGGCCAACAGGTACATGAAAAAAAAAAGTTGTAATTACATGAGATGATGGAAGTGTTAACTAACCTTATTGTGGTAATCATTTTGCAATATATATCTGTATCAAATCAGCATGTTGCACATCTTAAACTTACACAATGTTATATGTCAGTTATATCTCAATAAAGCCAGAAAAAAAAAGCTAACTGATATAGATCTAAAACTTATCTCTGCCCTTTTTTTTTTTTAAGATTTTATTTATTTATTTGACAGAGAGAGACACAGCGAGAGAGGGAACACAAGCAGGGGGAGTGGGAGAGGGAGAAGCAGGCTTCCCGCAAAGCAGGGAGCCCGATGTGGGACTCGATCCCAGGACCCTGGGATCATGACCTGAGCCGAAGGCAGACGCTTAACGACTGAGCCACCCAGGCGTTCCTATCTCTGCCCTTTTTTATTCAGAAAAGAGAGAGGAGAATTTCAGATCTAGGCACCTACTAATATCTTGCAAGCCATGTGATTTATTTTTAACCAAACCAAGTGAGTGATAGAGCTTTACTTTTAGTACACAGTAGGAATTTTTATTATTTTATTTAGAAATTGTATAGCTGTTCATAAATAGCAATTCATGGGCAAAAAGGACACATTTAAGAAACTTAAAGTCTTGTTTTTGCTTTCAGATGAGCAAACTTAGACTGAAACATATCTCTTTCTTCCTGAAAGCCAGAAAAGTAGCCAACAAACCACAATATTTAAATATCCAGCTGAGTCCTAAGATGAAATATATGGCCATTTATCTGACTCTGGACCGCTATATGCAAAAGAATAAAAGTTCTTATCTGAGTATGGTGTAATTGTCACTTGCATTAATATCTCCAATCAGTCTATGACTTTACACTCCTCACATCCAAGCACCAATTTTGTACTTGACTCTGTGTTTAAAGAGTTCTCTAAAAGGGGAACCCTCCTACACTGTTGGTGGGAATGCAAGCTGGTACAGCCACTCTGGAAAACAGTATGGATGTTCCTCAAAAAGTTGAAAGTAGAGCTACCCTATGACCCAGCAATTGCACTACTGGGTATTTACCCCAAAGACACAGATGTAGTAATCAGAAGGGGTACGAGCACCTCAATGTTTATAGCCGCAATGTCCACAATAGTCAAACTATGGAAAGAGCCAAAATGCCCATCAACAGATGAATGGTTAAAGAAGATGGAGTGTATATATATATATATATATATATATATATATATATATATATATATAATGGAATATTATGCAGCCATCAAAAAAATGAAATCTTGTCATTTGCAACAATGTGGATGGAACTAGAGGGTATTATGCTAAGCTAAATAAGTCAATCAGAGAAAGACAAGTATCATGTGATCTCACTGATATAAGGAATTCTTTTTTTTTTTTTTTAAAGATTTTATTTATTTATTTTGACAGAGAGAGACACAGCGAGAGAGGGAACACAAGCAGGGGAGTGGGAGAGGGAGAAGCAGGCCTCCCGCGGAGCAGGGAGCCCGATGCGGGGCTCGATCCCAGGACCCCGGGATCATGATCTGAGCCGAAGGCAGACGCTTAACGACTGAGCCACCCAGGCGCCCCGATATAAGGAATTCTTAATCTCAGGAAACAAACTGAGAATTGCTGGAGTGGTGGGGGGGAGGGATGGGGTGGCTGGGTGATGGACATTGGGGAGGGTAGGTGCTATGGTGAGCGCTGTGAATTGTGTAAGACTGATGAATCACAGACCTGTACCTCTGAAACAAATAATACATTATATGTTAAAAAAAAAAAAAAAAAAGATACTAGGAAGGTAAAAATGAAGGGGGGGAAATTGGAGGGGGAGACAAACCATGAGAGACTATGGACTCTGAGAAACAAATGAGGGTTTTAGAGGGGAGGGGTATGGGGGGATGTGTTAGCCCAGTGATGGGTATTAAGGAGGGCACGTATTGAATGGAGCACTGGGTGTTATACACAAACAATGAATCATGGAACACTGCATCAAAAACTAATGATGTAATAATGTATGTTGACTAACATAACATAATAAATTAAAATTTAAAAAATAAATAACTTCAGTATGAAATGATTAAAAAAATAGTTATTTAAGAAAAGTCCATGGGGCACCTGGGTGGCTCAGTTGGTTAAGCAACTGCCTTCGGCTCAGGTCATGATCCTGGAGTCCTGGGATCGAGTCCCGCATCGGGCTCCCTGCTCAGCGGGGAGTCTGCTTCTCCCTCTGATCCTCCCCCTCTCATGCTCTCTGTCTCCCATTCTCTCTCTCAGATTAAAAAAAAAAAATCTTTAAAGAAAAGTCCATTTCAAACTTTCATAAGCAAAATAAGAATGCATCAGGTTATATAACTAAGAAGTCTAGTCCAGATGTTCAACCACTTCCTTGTCCTTGTTTTTCTTCTTGTCCCTCTCTGTCTCTTGTTCTTCACCCTTCATTTAATCCTGTCCATTTCCCCCTCTGTTCTCCATGTATTATTACCCTCTTCTACTTCATATTGTCTTTTCTCATGTGCCCAGGAAATATCTGCAAGCTCCCATCTGCCATGTCAGGTGACATATTCACAGGTTCCAGGGATAAGGATGTGGACACCTTTGGGAGGCCATAATTTGGTCTACCGCAAATGAGTTTAAGTGTCTCATTGAAAAGATTTTGGAGCCTGGCAGAGGAACAGGTTTGCAGGGTAGAAATCAAGAGTTCAGGTTGGGGGATGTTACATTCAGAATGGCAATGAATCATTAAAATGGAGGTGTCAAGGAGGGTAATACCTGTGAGTCTGAAGTTTATTGGTGATTTATATGCTGCAGTTATCAGTGTGAGAGTTAGCATAAAGAAAGATGGTCATCTTTTTAATGTCCTCAGTTTTTTCCATATTTATTCTTTTTGTTTAATTTTCAACCTTTGGGGGAGGAGTATGAGAATATATATATATTATTATATACTGTATATAACATATAATAATATATAATATGTATATGCTTAAATTTTTAATTTGATATTTTTCAAATTAGTTTCCAAGATAATTCATTTTGCATAATTTTTTACATTTTAAATTATTCATATTCATAGTTAAAATATTTAGTCCTTCTAAATACATATATTTTTGTCTTTAACCTTTGCATTTGGGATTAAGCTTGTTGAAAAAATATATTACATAAAGTCATAAATGCTTCAATCCAATGATTCGACCTTTATTCCTTTTTTTAAGTGATATCTTGATAAAGATCATTGCTTAGCTCTACTTTAATTACATTTATTTAATTATAAATTTTAAAACTTATAAACTTAAAAATTTTAAGTTCAAATTTAGATATGGTTATTATTATCTTTGTTTAGTAATCAAGATATTGAAAGGCTGAAAAGTAAAATAAAAATAAATAAAATAAAAATGCCATCATCCACTGGCTGAAGTGATAGAGTTCAAATGTTTTAATCATCTTATATTAACCCTAGACATTGATGTTACTAAAGAATAGAAGATGAAGTTAAATATGTGCTTCAAGAAAGGGATTCCTAAGCCCCGATCCTCTACCTGAAGATAATAGCATATGTCTTCAGCTTCCAAAAAAATGTTTATTGTGGCACAATATACATAATATAAAGCCTACAGTTTTAACCATTTTTAAGTGGGTAGTTCAGTGCATTCACATTGTTGCGCAACCATCACCACCACCCAAACTGAAACTCTGTCCGCCTTAAACAATAACTCCCCTTTCACCCTTTCCCCCAATCCCTGGCAACCACCATCCTACATTCTGTCTCTGAATTTGACTATTCTACATACCTCATATAAGTAGAATCATACTATAGCAAATAATTTTTTTAAATTGCAAGGTAATTATCCTAATTTTAGTATTGTTAATGGAGCAAATTATATCCCCCTAACTGTAGGATCAACCCATCATTGGTGTATACAAAGACCTCATGGTTTTGCAGTGGAATCTAAGCCTTGGACTGATGCAGAGTTGCCTCCATCAGACAAATACAAAGCCCCCTTATTTATCCTATTTCATTGAACCCTAAAAGTCTCACTGGCATTATGCGTCTTGCCTATATACTTTGTTCGTTTCTGACGGTGCAAACTCAGTCATAAAAATATCTACAGTACTTGCTTTAAAAGTACTTGCTGCCACTTAACTGTAAACAGACTTGTAATTTAGCTGTAAAAATTCATGACTTGCTGAAAGGGGCAGTAATAAAGTCATAATGATCTCTGGCATAAACACTGTCAGAGAGGCCAACGATGGTTGGTTGGCCACAGAGGGTGGTGTGTATGATGTAAGCTGGGCAAAGCTTGGGCCATGGCCATCCAGTATTGCCTCTAGAGAGGTTCATCTTTCCTGTGATCTTCAGTGTCCAACTATGTCAAGTGCTGATGGATTTATGGTTTATTAACCAAGCGATTCAACATCAGTCTCAGCTTTGTTGGGGGTACAGAAACACCCTTCAAGATACTCAAGTCCCTTGAACAACAGTGATCTTTGTTTTGGCAGAAAGATATGGGATAACACTTGGAAATGAAGGCTGGAGATAGAGACCATTTCATGCTAAAAAACAGTGCTCATTGACAGGCTATCGTGCCATCTCTTACCTTGCATGTGACAAAAGAACAGTTCTCCTTTCTCCAGGAATTGCTGGAGGAAGGTTTAGCCAAGTGAAGAGGAGGTTGTTTTCATTCATTCTGAGGTGGGGGAAGTATAATCAAAAGGTGGACCCTTCAGGGCCTGAAGTGACCTGGTATCAATAGGCTTGTTTTCTGCTGAAGGGGCTTCCAAAGGTGAGCCGAGAAGCTCTGTATTGAACCTTTGACTCAACAGACCAGAGCCTGAGCAAAGCTATGGTCTCACAGAGCCCACCACCCCCATTGCATTGAGAGCTGTCCCTCAGGTGACACTAGTTCTGGCTGAAACCCACTACGATTTGCCTCTACTCCAGACACAGCTGAGCAGTCCTTCAGAGGAGGAGAATTTGACTAAACAAAATGGCTACCCCACCTTGGTGTTGCCACAGAACAGGCCCCAGGATAGCAGAAAGTACCTTGATTTGGAGTCAGGAGACCTCTACTTGGGGAAAGAATTTTATCTTACTGGCTTGCATCCACCTTTGTAACATGAGGGGATTTAAACTTATTTTCTGAGGTTCTTTCTAGCTCTAACAGTTCTGATTCTTGAGCTGGAGCACATCTCTTGGAGCCTTTAGTTCTCTACCCATTCAGAAAGACGAGGCCAGAGAAGGACTAGATACAAGAGTACTTTCTTTCAGTCAGGGCCTTTGCTTAGACATACAGACGAAGAGAGACTCATGGAGAACCTAGAGGCCTACTTGAAAATATCATTTAATTTGAGATTTAATCAAAATGAAATAATTCTAAAAAAATACAAGGAGCTGACTTAGATAAACAACATGCTCTTTTATTAATCCTCTGTGGTTTTGTCTTTTTTTAAAAAAAAAAAAGAAGAAGTATATTAAATATAAACATATCATTCTGGCCACAAGTTTGTCTACAATGCCTGGATTCACAAGAAATCCTAGCCTGAACACTGATCTTATGGAAGGAAAACACATTCTTATTTCCTTGCAAAACCACCCCTGCACAAGAAATGCTGGCTGTTAGAGTAGAAGGTGCTTCTGTGCCTTGGTATGTGTTATAGAGTCTGGGGCCCACGTGAGGACAATAATAAATCTTGATGGGGCAGGATGATGATACTTCACTGTATGCCAGTATGCCAGGCCCTCCTCAATTCCCCACTCCCGTCTGCCTGAATTAGGCTTGATGTATTTGACCATACTCCTTATTCTCGTACCACTGTACAAAATGACCAGTGAATCCCTACTAGGTCATGAAACTGATTCTGAGACTCTATAATTTTAAAAATATTCAGCACTTTTCTCATAATTGCCAAAACTTGCAAGAAACCAAGACCTCTTGCTTCAGAAGGTGAATGCATGTATAAACTGTCATACGTCCAGACAATGGAATATTATTTGGTGCTAAAAAGAAATGAGGTATAGAGCCATAAAAAGACATGGAGGAAACTTAAATGAATATTACCAAGTGAGAAAAGCCAATCTGAAAAGGCTATGGACTGTGTGATTTTTAACTATATAGCATTCTGGGAAAGGCAAAACTATGGAGACAGGAAAAAAACGTCAGAGGTAACCGGGATTTGGGGGGTGAGGGAGAGATGAATAGGTGGAACACAGAGGATTTTTAGGGCATTGAAAATCCTTGCTGTGATACATAATGATGGGGTTATATCATTACACGTGTGTCCAAACCCATAGAATGGACACCACCAAGAGTGAATCATAATATGAACTAGGACTTTGGGTGATAGATGTGTCACTGTAGGTCCATCAATGGTAAAAATATACCCTTCTGGAGCAAGATATTGGCAGAGACTATGCATGTGTGGGAGCAAGAGTATATGGAAACTCTCTGTATCTTTGTCTCAATTTAATTGTGAACCTAAAACTGCTTTAAAAAAGTCATCTTAATAAAATTTTTAAAAACCCAACAACCCTTTTCACATTTAGCATTTCTGCACTATTTTAAGTGACTTATTCCCATCAGAATCAAATTTCCCTTGCTCCTCCCTGTGCTTATTTTTCAGTTTTGTTTCCTAATTCATGGCCTGGCATCCTCTGCTTTGATATCTATTTGCCAAGAAAACCCCGCGGTGGATAACATACTTTGATCTTCTGTCTGAAGATGACCATAAATCAAGGCAGAATGGAAACCTTGTCCAGCGGGGCCTGAGCTTCCAGAACACCTCGGGGTGACCCTCTAAATGGATGCACACCAACTGCACAGTCCAGTATTCTGAGGTGATTGTTGCTGAACAGCGTGTCCTATGAATATTCGTGGAATTAAACAGTTATCCTCATGAAAAGGAGACTGAGGGCCAGGTTCCTGGACAATTACCAGTATGTTAAAACAAACAGTATGGACAGCTTTGCCTGGCCAAAGAGGTGGCCAAAGGATCTTGATGAAGAAGCAGGAGACAGGACAAGCTAGAGAGTTGCCTCCTTCCTTACTAGCCCTCTCCCTGAGTCACTTTTTCATTGTCCCCTTTGTGGCCATTGGTCTCTAAGGAACATGGGTGACTCTCCTAATCCTGAGTAACAAAATTCTGCTTAGAGCTGGAAGTTGTCTGGAATATTTACTCTGCAATGGACTTAAAGCCAAGTCGGTAAGAATCATAAGATGAAGTACCTGTCAGCTCGACAGGACACCCTCCCCCACTCCCACTCCTGCGACACACAGACCACACACACACACCCATCCTAATTTATTTATTTATTTATGCTCAATGGGCCTTATATTATATTATATTATATTATATTATATTATATTATATTATATTAT